>NC_138988.1:48349133-48663523 GCF_964341445.2 Mesoplodon mirus | reverse complement strand
CCAGAATGACCCTGCAAGACTCCCCATTCTGTGCTTCCTCACACCGAGGGGAAGGCCTGTATGTGAACCTGCTGGAGCCAGAATTCCATAACAGGAGCTCCCATGATATTTATCAGGACGGGGTTGGCCAGGACCTCTCTCCTGGCCTTGGTTGTCAGTGGATGATGGGTGATGCCTGTAGATGGGAAATAAATGCTAAAGTCCAGCAGACCCCTTCCCAGCTGCAGTGCCCTAACCTTGCTGGTCCATTACTCATGGAGCAAGCCTTGCAGAAGCAGCACACACTGTTGGTACCCACCCATAACCTCTCAGCACTCACCTCCACCACGCACGCACTGGACAGCTCCCAGCTCCCAGCACCTGCCTCTCTGCCTGAGGCTTTTTCTGGCCACACACCCCCTCACCTGTGCACATAGGGCAGGTGCCAGGGATTTAATGCCCCCTCCCCGCCCCCCAGCAGGCCTCAGGAATCAGTGGATCAGCTCCCATGGCCTCAGTTAGGGAGACTGGGGTTGATGCTCCACGCTGCCTCCCAGAATTCCCCGGCCAGACCAAGCCCAGCTGCCCACAGCCCTGACCTCCTGGATCATGTGCCCTGATTGCCTGCCTTCCTTCCTGTCTCCCTTCTCCACTCCCCACTCATGTCTTTGTGGGGGGAATACACCTGAGACCATAGGGCACTGGGATGCCATACAGGGACCAAAAACAGAGCTGATGGTAAAAAGGTGCAGAACAGAGACCTGTTGCAGGGAGGGGAGACGCCCTCCATGGGCGGGCTGTGCTGACCAGTGTCCCCTCCTCTCTCCCTGCACAGCGGCAACATGGAGCGCTTAGAGTCCCTGCACGACAACACCCTCACGCTGATGGTGCCGCTGATGCACGAGGTGGACACATCCATCACTGGGTGAGTAGCCGGGACACAGATCTGCCTGGAATGGAACCCTGTACTTCTCTTATGTTTGCTTGTGTAGCCAGGAGCCAGCAGCCCTGCCACTGCTTCTGCCCAGCTTTGAAATGCAGGATGAAGCTTTAGCTGCAGTGACTCGTGTCCTCCTCCCTGATTTTCTCCTCTTTCCCAGCTACCCACCCACCTGGTAGGTAACCCAAGAAGTGTGATGACAAATATAAGCCCCATAATTTCTTTGAATATTCTGTACATCTTTCCATGCATCTCTTCCCAGTGCCCACCCCTCCAGAGTGTCATAGGATAGGAGGCAGCTTGATTCCTGGGATTAAAATCTTAGCCAAAGGCTCCTGGGCCAGAGGTTACGACCAGATGCATCCCAGTGCCCTGGCTGGCTACCAGGAAACCTGGGCTGCTTTCTGATTAGCCTCGAGTCACCACTGACTTTGCGTGTTTCCGACCCTTCTGCAGAGCCAGCAGGCAGGGCCGATCACAGCAGGCACACCATCTGCCTGGCTGAAGTCCTTGGCCACTCAATGCTGCTGGCATTGTTGGAAAGCAGGGCTGCAGGCAGGCACCCAAAACAACCCGGGGTGGTTTTCAGCCAAAACCCAGGCCTGGAAAGATGAGAAGTCAGTTCCTGTTTCCGGCTTCAGAAACAGAGCACATACTTCTTTGATAGTGGAAAAAGGATTTGCACAATTAGTTTAGATCAAATGAGGACCTGTTGAACCCTTGCCCCACAGGCAAGCTGAACTTTCTGGAGGTTCAAAGTTTCTCATTTTTCAGTTTTCAAGTGCTTCTGGGTCCCGGCCTTGGCTGGAAGTAGAAAAGTTAATGCGTTGCAGAAGGAACCATCCCTGCAAAGCTCCCCCACTCTGCTGGGTGTCAGGAATGAGTCTCCGGTGGGCGTTCCTGCCTCTTGGCGTTTTTCATCACGTTCTTTAGACATGAGGCATTGGTGGAATATATTTGCAAATTAACACAGATTTGCCTCTGTTCATGGCTCTATTTTTAACCCTGTAGTTTATTTACTTGTCTCCTCAGAGGCACAGTGAGAATATCCCCAGGACCAAGCCCCGTCCTTGGGGGATGAAAGAGAAAACACAGGCTCACTTGATCCCGTTGTCCGGCCCTCAGAGACCTCGTTGTGAAGTGTTAACAGCACCCCCCACCCCCGCCAGCCCCCTCTCCCCCTGCTGACGAAGCCATCAGTTAAACAAACGAGTGAACTGCTGATACTTCCAGGAACATACTACAGGGCTCATTTAAATGAACCAGCTCTTGCCATTGAGTGGTACTGGGAACTCACTGCATTTCCAAACTAATAATACGTTATGTTGAAAATGGGTGAATTGCTATCCATTCAGACTTGGTACCAAAAATCTTACATTATTGTGTTTAGGCAAGTGAGCAGCTTCTAGAATCTCCTCTAGAATCCATTATTTGTCTGGGAATTTAATAAGTCTGGCTTTGTCTCATCTTGGGGTTTGTTTTTGCGGGCAACGTTGAAAGCATCACTACAGAATGAACCGGAATTCTTAATCACATCTTACGTAGCCACTGTTTGAAATCTGAAGAAAAAGGCTATCACTGAGAGGACTCAACTTTTAATACCTAATTCCTAGTAATTTTGGTAGTCGGAAAATCTTTATTTTTTTTAAATGAATTTGTCACAGAGTGGGGCTTAAGATGCCAAATATATAATTCATTTAAATTGTCATAATCTTTTTCAATCCACAAAATGTTTTTCAAATGACAAAACAGAACATGCGTAATTTTATAATCCAGTTTAAAAAAAAACAAATCAAAGCTACCTTCGTCTTCCTTCTCATTTTAGAAATGTAATCCTGGTACATGTTTGTATACGTAGCTTATTGATTTCACCTAAGATGACAAGACATTACTGGAAATGTCTGTTTAGAAAGCATAGGTCTGGCTGTGTCCATTTACAGGAGAGGGAAGGAACGGTTCCAGAAGGGAAGCATTTGGTGGAGGACACTGCGGGGAGCCAGGTTCTAGATTAAATAGGGACAGATGTTTGGGTTCTCAGGATAACAGTTACCCTGGGTTGGGATGACAGATTTCATGCTTTCCTCTTTCAGAATCATGTCTCCAACCTCCTTTGTGTACGGCGAGTCTGTGGATGCATCCAACTTCATTCAGCTGGAAGACCTGGAGTGTCATTTCCAGCCTCTCAACGTCACCCTTCAGGTATCCACCCTTGGAGACCTTCTCTGTCACTGGGGACCAATGGAAGGACCCAAGCGATGTGCCTTCTGTGTGTGTGTGTGTGTGTGTGTGTGTGTTTTCCATAATTACACACAGAATTAATCCCTTTGCTGTGTGGTACTCTGCTGTGTAGACCCCTCTGCTCTTCAGTATTTGGAGAGAGAGCTGCATGAATGCTCTGAAAGCTGAGGCCAGGTCAGCATCCCTGCCCAAATGGCCCCAAAGGACCCCTTTCAGTTCTCCATCATTCTTCACATTGTGGACAGGGCAGCCTCAAGGATTTGCCATGTCCCCTTAATCCTGGACTTCTCCACACTAACTCAGCCAGGAGCCCGCTCCTCCCACAGAGGGACAGCCTTTCAGAAGTGGGGTTTTACAAGAGCAAAGCAGTGTGAGTGATGGGAACTCCCCCAGGGGAAACATGCTGCTCTCCCAAAGAACAGGGCTGGCTCTTCCATCACATAAGCACTGTGTCCAGCAGGTCCACTCGGTGTGGACTGTGGACACCGTGAAGGACAGCATCCTTCTGGAAGCCAGGGGTGGGCACAATTTTTTTGCAAAGGGCCAGAAGATAAGTATTTAGGCTTCGTGGGCCAGCAGCTATGCAACTCTGCTCCTGTAGCATGGAAGCAACCATAGGCCATGCACAAACGAAACTGTAGCTGTGGGCACTGACATTTGAATTTCATATCGTTTTCACATATCATGACATGTTCATCTTCTTTTGATTTTTTTTCCCAACCATTTAAAAATACAAAACCATATTAGCTAGTAGGCTGTACAAAAGCAGGTGGCGGGCCAGATCTGGTGTACAGGCCATCATTTGCTGAGCCCTGCTCTAAGTACAGACCCTTCAGGCCAGTGCTGTTCAACAGGAGGGTCTTTGAACATAAAGTTAGAGGGACAGAGCATCGTCCAGGCATCCTCCTCGATTGACAAATGCGGGAAATGTAGGCCCAGGGAGTAGAGGACATGCTGCAGGGCACAGAGCTGGGAGCAGCCGGGCTGGGGCCAGGACTGGGCGGGCATTGCCTGGACACCCCTGTGTAGCTCAGCACCTGCCAGGAGCTGGGGATGAAGTGATGAAGACAGTGTGCCGTAATCCACATCCCACATCTCTCCAGCTCTAGCTCCCGAAACCCTCCCCTGCCTTACCTCCATCCTTCCCCACGTAGACGATGGTTTCCTGGTCTGGCATCTGCTGCTATGACCAAATAATTATTTGTTTTTTCCCTGTGGCCACTCCTGGGTGGACCAAGGGGATGACAAATAAAGATGGGGTGAGGGTCCAGAGAGGGAGGCAGTAAAATATTTGTGGTCTCTCACAAACAATGGTCTTCCTTTCTCCAAAGCATTCTCCCAGGCAAGAGGCCTCCAAAGCCATGATGGATAGCACACATCCCAGCTCAGAGAGGAGGCGCCTGCCAGCCAGCTAAACCCCAGCTATCACACTCTATGTTTGATTTACAGGAAAAAAGGGAAAGATGAGGTTAGCCTTGCTTTTGAGACCTTAGAGTGATTGCTGGGAATAGGGCCTCAGTGGTTCTGAATTGCTTCTCAGAATTAGTTTCCTTTTCTCCATTGCTTTTTTGTAATTGGATAGAAAACAGATGAAGGCCAGATGGAGTTATTTCATTTTACTTAAATGATTTTAATTTTAATTACTTACAAATTAGGTAAGTTTAGTTACTTAAACTAAACTTTTGGAGGTGTCTTACAATAAAATATACAGTCAAAAACATTATTGAGAGGGGTTCAAATGACACACATCATGTAATGAAAAGGGTATATGCAGAAATTAACACAACACTGTAAAGTAACTATACTTAAGTAAACTAAATTTTTTTTAAAAAAGAGGGTATAGATGTTGAAAGGCAAAAAAGAATAACAGTTATACAAAAACGTATTCAAAAGATATACAAAATGTTCTTTTCCCCCTCTTTAAAAAAAGAAAGAAAGAAATCTGAGGGCATGTGGTTACATCATGTTTTTCTGAACACATTTTTGCAGGGAGCTTAAAGTTTCGTATTCAGGCAAAGAGCTTTCTTCTTGTATCCTGACGTAGATACAGGCTAGGGAATAGGGGCGCCAGAAATGAGTGATTGGCATGACCCTTAGATTCTCCTCGTGATTATCAGTTGCCTGAGGAAGTACATAGCATTCCGTTCAGGATTAAGAAAGTTGGCTGGGTCTGAAAGATAGATAGTGTGTGTCATTGATTGGAAGGAAATCCTCTTGTGTTAGCAAGGCTGACAGTTTCCTTGAGAATTCTCTGATGACTAATTTTCTGGTATAACTGTCATTATTCTGACGATCCTGCAGGAAAGCCACTGACCAGGTTGATGGTGATAGTGACCCCCAGAAAAAGGTAGAGATAGTGGGGGAGAATGGGGTCAGGGATATGGATAAAATTCTATGTTTCCTTATTCTGGCAACATCCTTCCTGAAGAAAAGCACAAGTCTTTCCACATAAAGATATTTTTTCTGTGTCTTTTCAAAGCTAATATTCAACAAGCTGCGTCATTGTTTAAAGACTCCACTGCAAATGCTGATGGGAGAAAGGCAGAGATATTAGTCTTGGACCTGGTTTCAAAGTTTCATCAGAGTTTTCTTAACAGAGATGTAATAATTTGTTGACCATTGATAGTTGGCTGTGTTTTTTTTTTTTTTTTTGCATCATCAGTTATTTCCCTCACCTGAAAAATGATGAAAAATAATACAGATGTTACACAAGAACATTTGCAGAGAGTCAGACATTAAGACATTTGTTAAAAATAAATAAATAAATAAGGTAATATAAGCTCTCCCATCCATCTGGTTTTGATGGATGAAATCATGCAAAACAAAATCATCATCTTCTTTTCTTCCCCCCACTTGTGCTTTAATTGGGATTTCCCAGACAGGTCAATAGGTTTCTCTTCAATTCTGTGCTCTCATGTTTCACTTCAAATTAGCTATTTCCATCATGGTTGGAAATTCCTTCCTTTTCTTGTGCCTTAGGGTTGTTGTTATGGGTGAATTGTGTTCTTGCTGAATTAGGAGTTGCCAACAACTGCTCATCCACTCAACCGTTTTTTGTGTCTGTTCTCTGAAGCAGAACTCACTATTGCAAAAAACGAAGACATGCTTTTCTAGGGAAGAGCTTGCTGGAGCTAGATCCTTATGCGTTCTGCCAAGTGTGAAGACCCGGTGACTTGTCCAGCCTGTCTCCTGGCTCTGCCCTTCTGACCTCAGCTTTAGAGATGCCCTGAATCCCTGAATTCTCTCTCTAGCCCCCAGGCCACCAAGCAGTGTTTCATTTCTTCCTCTCTCTTGCTCCTACCCATCTTTTTTTTTAAAATAATATCTCATATACATTATTGATACTATGTATAAAGTAGACAATTGATGGGAACCTACTGTATAGCACAGGGAACTCTACCTAATGCACTGTGGTAACCTAAATGGGAGGGAAGTCCAAAAGGGAGGGGTCATCTGTATGTGTATGGCTGATTCATTTTGTTGTGCAGTGGAGGCTAAGACAACATTGTAAAGCAACCATACTCCAATAAAAATTCATTTAAAAAAATAACATCTTTGAGGGCCTCCCTGGTGGCGCAGTGGTTGAGAGTCCGCCTGCCGATGCAGGGGATACGGGTTCGTGCCCCGGTCTGGGAGGATCCCATATGCCGCGGAGCGGCTGGGCCCGTGAGCCATGGCCGCTGGGCCTGCGCATCCGGAGCCTGTGCTCCGCAACGGGAGAGGCCACAACAGTGAGAGGCCCGCATACCGCAAAAAAAAAAAAAAAAAAAAAAAAAAATAACATCTTTGAGACACATACCTTAGAGTTTACCTGTTTAAAGTGCGCAGTGCAATGACTTTTTCCACAATTCTGTTTGTACAGAATTGTGCAGCTGTCACCATAATCTAATTTTAGAACATTTTCATCACCCAAAAAGAAACTCCATACCCATTAGCAGTCATTCCCCATATTAGTCTCCTATTGCTGCTGTAACAAATTACTGTGAACTTTATGCCAAATTTATTATCTTACAGTTCTGGAGGACAGAAGTCTGAAAAGGTTCCACTGGGCTAAAAGCAAGGTGTCAGCAGGGCTGCGTTCCTTTCTGGAGGTTCTAGGGAAGAACCTGTTTTCTTACCTTTTCCAAGTTCTAGAGGCTGCTGCATTCTTTGGCTCATGGTCCCCTTCATCTTCAAAGCCAACAATGGCCAGTTGGATCTCTTTCACAATGCATCTCCCTGATTCTGACTCTGTCTCCCACTTCCCTATATAAGGACCCTTGCCATTACATTGCACCCACCTGGATAATCCAAGATCATCTCTCGATTTTAAAGTCAGCTGACTAGCAACCTGAAATCCCCCTTGCCATGTGATATAGTCAGTTTCCACGGATTAGGACATGGACATCTTTGGGAAGCCATTCTTCTGCCTGCCACACTCCTCATTCCCCCTTCCTCCCAGCCCTAGGCAACCACTAATCTACTTTCTATCTCTACACATCGGCCCATCTCTTTTACTCTCCTTCATCTTCCATTTCTTCCTTCAGTTTCATGTTCAGCCTTTGCTCCATCTCCTTTCCTGTATCGGTCTTTCTGTGGCCGCCATCTTTTCTCTCATTTCTCAGGAGATAATGGGCTGCTGGAAACAGAAAATACGGAGGACTGTGGTGGGAATGAGAGGGGTAAAGTTTACAGGACCAAATGCTGGGACAGAAAAGAGGTGCACAGGTGTCATCAAACAGTATTAGCAAGTGATAAGCTGTAAGTTATGGAGAAATCAAACCAGCTACATAGTATAGTAAAAACAGCCCTTTCTGTAAGTTAGGTCATTTGGTTTGGGGACAACCCACTTTTTCTTTGAGGGTCTCAGTTACCTCAAACTGTAAAAGGAAAGGCGTTGGACCAGATAAGTGGTTCTCAAAGTATGTTTCCTGGGCCAGCAACATCAGCATCTCCTGGGAACTCATTAGAGATGCAAATCCTTTAGCCTCCACGCACCCCCTCCCAACCAGACCTACAACCTCAGAAACTCTGGACATGACCTTGCCCCAATCTATGTTTTGACAAGCCCATCTGGTGGTTCTGATATGTGTTAAAGTTTGAGAAATACTGGTCTAGATTATTTCTGAACCCCCACCAAGTGTAATAGTCTATGAGTAAATTTCCAGGTGTGTAAAAAGAAATATAATTTTTAGCTGGAAGAATACAAGAAAATGCTAAAGGGAAAGAAGGTAATTTGAAGGTTTGGTGATGTTAAATGCATATTCGAAAAATTTATATTTCATTGAAATCTCTCATCATTTGATATTTCACTTCACTTCAAGTCATGACCTTCTGTATCCTAAACCGTAGTATCTCTGTGTATCATTTCAAAGGATTTTAGAGTATATATTTCAGGACATGAAATGAAGATCTCTATTTCTATTAAAACTTGCTGTGTGTGTCTCACACCCACAGGTCTATAACACTGGGCCAAGCACCCTTCCTGGGTCATCTGTCAGCATCTCTTTCCCCAGTCGCCTGTCACCTGGAGGAGCTGAGATGTTTCATGTGCAGGAGATGGTGGTGAGTTCTCATTTGTTTTCACACTTGCTTTCAGGCTCAAGCCAGCCCATTCACATTTTGTATTCCACCCAAGAGCCCAGAAAGGTTAACTCATTCTACCTTTGGAAACATACCTGGAGAAGCCAGGAGACCTGCAACACCTGAATTTCTACATTGAGACAGCTTGGGTCATGCCATGAGAAGACCTCTTTGGGGATGGGCAAGCGTCAGTTATGAACCTGACTTCTGGGATGGACTTTACTGGCTCTGAGAACCGCCAGCAACTGTCTGTAGTCTTGTGCGTATCTGAATGTGTTTTTCTAAGGGAAGATCCCCAGCACTCATAAAGATTCTCATAGGGCCACTGATGCCTAGAGGGTGAAGGATTCGTTCATAAGACAGAAGTGTAGGTTGAAACTCAAGTTCATGTGCAGAATATGCCATTCAACTTGATCCTAAGTCGGCTGTAGATGATTTTCTCTCAACTAGGATATGATTGTTCCGCCCACCTCCATGGCTTCTAGGACATCACATTCCCTTGGCTTCTCCTTTGTCACTGGTTTTCTCCTCATCTCCCCAACTTCTACAGGGCCCAGGGTCTCTTTTTTACCATCCTTAATCTTAGAGATCTCCCCCAGGCTCATGGCTTTATATTCAGTCTGTGCTTATGACACCAGATGTTTCTCTCTCTAGCCCAGATCTCTCCCATGAATCCCAGACTCTGACAGTTAACTACCTTCAGGCCATCTCTACCTGGATGCCTAACAGGAATCTCAGTCTTCTGCACAGCTGAACTCTCAACAGTACCCCTCCAAACCTGCTTCCCCCCATGACCTTCTGCATCTCAGCAAACAGCTACTATGTCCTTCCAATTGCTTGAGTCACCCTTGACACCTTTTCCCCACAGTTCACATCTGATCTGTCAGAAAATCTGATGTCTCTGCCCTCTCAACAAATCAGAATGTTACCGCTTTTGACCCTTCTACTGCCAGCACCCTGGCCCAAGGCACTGTTATCTGTCATCTGGGTTATTGCAGTGGCCCCCTCACTCGGGTCCCTGTTCCTGCCTTGGCACCCCTGCCATCTGTTCTTGCCCCAGCGGCAGAGCCAGCCTGCCAGAATCTAAGTCAGGTCATGTCATCCTCTGCTCAAAACCCTCCAGTGGCTCACTTACCCCACAGATTCTTCCAGCACCTCAGCCAGCCTCACAGCCTGTCTCTTGCCCGTCTCTTACCTCTCCTCCTCCTCCTCCTCTTCGCCACTCTCTCTACCGCAGTCATCCTGCCTCCTTGCTGGCCCTAGAGCATGGCAGATACTCTCCCACCTCCTGAATTTTGCACTGGATCTTCCCTCTACCCAGCACTCCCTCCCCCAGAGAGCCATGTGACCTCTGCCCTCACATTCTCCCGGTGCTTACTCAGATATCACCTCCTCAGAGAGGCCCTCCCTGACCAGCCTTTGTCCCAGCACCCCTCACCCCCTTTTCCTGCTTGTATTTCACCATCACCCTCATCACCAGCTGACATACCATGTATTTCCCTATTTGACCAGATTATCTGCCTCCTCCTGGCCCCGTACAATATAAGGACAGGGATTTCTGTCTGCTCACTGCTGTATTTCCAGGGCCTACTATATGCAATGCTTGGCATATATTATATGCTCAATCAATATTTGATATTGGACTGAAAGAAAAAACTCACAGTATAAAACAAACAAAACAAAAGAAAGAGTCGTTTACTCTTTCTACATGAATTCAGGAAAAGTTTCATGCTGATAAAAATCGCCTCAGTGTGCCTGAGAGTCTGGAGTGACTGGGCGTGAGGGTGACCCCTCCTGGGAGGGAGGGTGCATGATGGTTGAGAGAGTCACTACATAAGGAGAGGGAGTGTGGTCCACGTTGAGGGCACCACTGAATTGTTCCTTTTGCACGGACACGTGAGGGACAGCTAGCCAGACAAAGGGACAGTCTCTCCATGGATAGCTTGAAAATAAGGGCAGCAAGACCCATGGCATGTGACGCATCTGAGCCCACGGGAGGCTCAGAAAGCTTCATGTGATGGCAATGATGGTTTCCCGCATTGCTGTCTTCTTGGTTCACGTGGGCTGAAACCCTGGACCACGGGAAATGTTGAACACGGAACACGTGCCCCTCCTGGTT
Source organism: Mesoplodon mirus (assembly GCF_964341445.2). Lineage (NCBI taxonomy): Eukaryota > Metazoa > Chordata > Mammalia > Artiodactyla > Ziphiidae > Mesoplodon > Mesoplodon mirus. The sequence continues at coordinate 48,652,685 of NC_138988.1, read as the reverse complement.
TGCCTGCTTGGCCATCCCCACCGCTCACGGTATTCCATTCCTGCTCCACAAAGTGCCCGTGCCTGGGTGCTCTGCTGAAACAGCGGTAGAAAAGCCCCCGGCGTTCTGCACCTACAGCTACCACGGTTTGAGCTTAGTGTGAGGTTCCTCCCACCCACGTGCTCCCATTTACCTCCTTACATAATGTTCATCTCACCAGCCACTCCACCTTGTCCCCACAGCTAGGGATGCTATCCTCACAGAGCATGTTCTATGAGCCGTTCACATAAACATCTATAGTGTTGTAGAAAAAAATGCTCCCCCATGGACAAAATTATTTATTGAGCAAAATAGGAAATGTAAGTCACTCAGATTCTGAAAGTATCTCAGCACCAAGTCCACCCCCTTTTCTCTTTACTGATCATCAGACCGAGCAGGAGCCACTCGAAAGGACTTTGGGACGTGTTTATAAATAGCTGGCTTGGCGGGAAGGCATGAGAAGTGGTTTTTCTGATGATTTGCAGAACTGCCTGACTGATCATCCAGCTGAGTGGACTCTTGAAAACCCAAGTGCTGTGAGCTGCCTGCATTCCGTTCTCTGAGTTCTCAGAAGCAGACCCTTTGGATTTTCAATACGGTACTGAGAATTTTCAAAAGTATGTAACAGAATTCTCAAGGACGGCCAAGCCTTTGCTTGGATACACCAGCCCGTGTTGAGGCCCTTGGCGTTTGTGTGGTATGGAAAATCAAGCTCACTGGCAAATTCTCACTAAGCAAGTAGTGAAGCACTGTGTTCTCATGGACAGTCATCACTGGAGACCAGAGTGATGATGAGACTAGAAATGTAAAGGCCAGTGCATAATGGATCCAGTGATGAGGCAAGAGTCCCAGGTACTGTTTCAGAGGCTGGTGGGCAGCACACCCTCTACCCTAAAGCCCAAAGGGCTGAGAGCAAGGGCATCCTGCAGCTCAGCCAGGTTCCCAGCCTTGGCCCCTCCCTTGCTCAGCAGCGCCCGAGAATGCCTACTGGGGCAGGTCATACAGCTCGCGACGTCCTCCACTCTGGCCTTTTGGGACTTTGAATAGAGTGGGGCTCTTGTTCTGGGCATTTGGGTGGTTTGGTGCAAGTCAGACTCACTTATTAGGAGAAACCAGTACTCCTTCCTTGTATTACACTAGGAGGGGCCCCTAAGGCCTGGTGGCATCCCCCCATACCGCACCCTCAGCCACCACCAACCCCTAGTCTTGGACAGGCCCCTGGGCAGCCAGGAGCCAGCTACCTCCTCAGCCAGCTGAAGCCCAGGAGCAGAGAGCAGGCATTGAGAGAGGACATATCTGCCATCCCTCCCCACACACCACGGGACCCTCAGATTGTTTCTCTCCCTTCAGCAGTGCCCGTGGTATCCATCATCTGTATAGATTGCTGAGGGTGGGCGTGCTGGCTGACCCCACAGGTCTGAGCTATCACTCCACCTAAGGCCCCGACTCTGCAACACAGTTTTCTAACTGTTGGTTCAGAATTCATTCAGAAGTGTCTGGGGCTGCAGCCAGGGTCCCTGGACAGGACACGCCTGCCTCTACGTTTCACCAGAGAGTCTTTTGTTCTCCCAAAGTGTTTTTTGAGGTCAAGCTGCCTGTGAGTGGAGAGTGCCTTTGCTCACGTGGGAGAGATTAGTATAGGAAGCCTAGTGCAGTGGGACTCCTTTCTGTGTCCACCCAGCTGAGGTTCCTGATCTCCTTCCCTCAGAGCAAGTGTTCCTAGCCCCACCACCCTGCTTGTGTTTTATTTAGAAACAGCCTTGGTGGTGGCCTGAGGAACGACCTGCAGTTTCCATTGCCTGCCACCCACTGGGATTGTGCCGAGTCCTGTGGGGACGCTCGACTCCCCACAGCACAGCCAAAGCATGGGCAGGCCACCACAACCCTAGAGACCATCAGGAGGCCTAGTGGGGAGGACCGTGAAAATAACAGAGAGAGTGAGAGAGGGGAAGAATGACAGACTTCTCCGGCCCATCTAAAATAAGAATCATCACAGGGACTTCCCTGGCGGGTCAGTGGTTAAGACTCCGCACTTCCACTGCAGGGTGCCCGAGTTCGATCCCTGGTCGGGGAGCTAAGATCCCACATGCCACGCGGTGTGGCTGAAAAATAAATAAATAAAATAAAGATGAATAACTAAAAGTTATAGCAGAGTAGACACTTCCCCTAGAGGTACAGTGCATGTTGATAGTTGAAGTGAATGAATTAAATAAAACGAATTAAATAAAAATCATCACAAGTGCTAGATCATCCTTGATTTATTCTTTAGACACTGGCAGAGAAAGCACCAATGATGTTCCAGGCTCTACTAAGAGGAATAAATCACGCAACACTGGCAGAAATTCAGTCTAGCAGGAGGCAGATCTGTGAAATGTAATTGCAGTGCCATATACCAAATGCAGTCATGGAGGCACGCCCAGACCCAGGGATGTACAGAGGTATGGACCCCACCCTGGGGAGGGGACAGCAAATGCTTCACAAAGCAGGCTTTTGGAGTCAGGGCTAGGGGATGTGTAGGTGTTCACCAGCAGAACACATGATGAGAACATTCCAGACAGAGGGAGTGGTCAGCGTGTGTAGGAGTACAGTGGAGACCCTACCTGGTTCTCCATTCTCTCTGCCCACCTCTTATACATACAGGCAAAGGTGACTGTTCTCTACGCCTTCTGCAGGGCGTACAGCAGATGGATTTCTTGGCAGTGTGACAGGGAGTGCTAAACCACTGTCATTTCCCGTGACAGTTGGTGAGGTTCTGGGGTGCATCATTCCTTCTGAGGTGCATCATCTGTGTTTGCTCATGGACCCGCACCTTCATTTCTCTTGACTTAGGATTGGGGAAGGCCAGGCGCCCTGCTCCCCAAGGCTAAGCACACGTCGTGGACATTGCCGGCAAATGATCAGGCTGCTGCAGGGGAGAGTGGCTTCTGTGGGCCTGACTACCCGTGTGAGACAAGCCATAGGCACTTCCTCCTGAGAGAAGGTTCCTGTTTGGATTGAGGATACAGCTTCTCTCACACAGCTTGATAGGAACCTGCCTGGAAAATGTAACGACCTCACTTTGTTGTGGGCCTGCTGCAGAGATGGGCCTTTTAGCAGAGCCCCTGAGCACAGGCCTAAGAGAGGGCCAAGGTAGCACATATGTCACAAGCTTTATGGCTCATGAAGGCAAGACCTTTTGAACTTGGGTGGGATCCTGCTCCAAACTTAAGTTTACTCACAGGGGATGAAGGTTCAGGGGAAAGGATGGGAGGTCGTCTCAGGACTCAAGCTTCAGGTGTTGACACTGAAAACCTGTCTGTGAGCAACTTTCTAACACTGGAGAAGGAGGCTTAGGGGTTTGGCTTCTAATAATATGCAGGAAGAAAAGAAGTCATAATGACTTACAGAGAGCAAAGGGCTGGAACTTTATTCCAGGTGAAAGTCCTGGGTCTTTCAAAAAACTCTAAAAGTAATCTAGAAGAAACATGAAATAAATACCATACCCTTCTTTCTTCCTTCTGCAAAACTATCTGAAAAGGCTTACCTCTCTGGTTTGTTCTGTCCCTACTATTGGGCAGTGATTCTAAAGAACTGACATGATTTCCAGGAAGTAAAATTGGGTGGGAATGAGGGATAATATTCCAAGGAGACACATCAATAACTTTGCCATAGGGTACCATTAGGATATTGATATCAATATAATATCACTACCAGTATTCATTAGAATATCCAAGTTGGTGGCAAGACTTATATCTTAGTAAATTATAACCTCCCCCCTTCCCCCTGCCAGTGCATGTGTACCAGACAGGGCTGCCCATGATCTAGTTTCTGCCAAAATGAGTCAGTTGATACTGGAACCTTAATTAATTTGTGATGAGGATCTCCATATCCCTATGAAGAAAAGATGCACCTGATAGATATATCAGTGACTACACAGTAGCTTAAACTTAGAAATGGAGGACTGAATTGTTTTCCCCAAGGATGATCTGAGGAAGACAGATCTGCTTAATGAAAGTGGTGTTAGGACCATCAAATCGATCACATTTGATCAAAGGCTAAAGAGTGAAAAAATTTCTCCTGAATAACTGACAAAAAATGAATACCACTTAGTGCTGTCCTGAGGCTTTAGTGGCTTTTTTTATATGCTGTTAAATTTAATCCACACAGCAGCTCCATAAGGTAAGGCCATTATCCCAAGTTAAGGGACCAGGACTCAAAGACTTGCCCAACATCACACAGCTAGTAAGTAATAGAGCTGGGTTTGTAGTCAGATCTGTCTGACTTCAAAGCACAGGTACTTCCCCCTGTACTACTGTGCACACCCCTCCTGGGCGCACTGCCCACTCCACAGTCACCAGAGGCAGACTCAGTCAACAGAACAGACAGAAGATGAGCAGACCATCAAGAATCATCCACTTAATGAGGAGCATCTACCCCAGGACAGCGAGGCACCAACTGCTATCAAAAGAATAACTAACACCAGAGTGTATATTAATGAGGCAAGCAGAAGAAGATTTTAGAATGAACAAGACTGATGTCTTCAGAGAGATGCAAAAAGACAGTATTCCCATGAAATAGAATAAACAAGAGTTTTGTAAATTTAAAATTTTGATCATTCAAATAAAAACCTTAGTATATGAGCTGTGTAGTAGAATGGATATAAAAGAATAAAGTAGTGGACTGGAAACTTGAGGGATTTCTCAGGAATGTAGTACAAAAGGACCCAAAAAAGGCCAGTTAAACTTTTAACAATCTGGAATGAAGATCCAAATGCTCTCAATATAAGAGTTAGGAGGCTGGCAAGATGGAAGTAAAAGCAAGCCAAGATTCTTGTCTTGTTTGGGGGAAAAGTTTGTGTACCAATTAACTCAAGGCTTTGATAAAAATAAAGTTTAAACATGCAAAAATTTTAATGGCAACTTAGAAGAATAAAATCAATGTAGGACATCCAAACCACTAAGAATAAGAAGCACTTAAAAAGAAAGAACTGGGCCTCCCTGGTGGCGCAGTGGTTGAGAGTCCGCCTGCCGATGCAGGGGATACGGGTTCGTGCCCCGGTCTGGGAGGATCCCATATGCCGCGGAGCGGCTGGGCCCGTGAGCCATGGCCGCTGGGCCTGCGCATCCGGAGCCTGTGCTCCGCAACGGGAGAGGCCACAACAGTGAGAGGCCCGCATACCGCAAAAAAAAAAAAGAAAGAACTCATGAAGAAGCAGGTGAAGGAGAAAAAAAATTTTTACATGTATTTATATATATGAGATGTCAAGAATAAATCCAAATATATCAATAATCAGAATAACTGAGAATGAATTAAATGCCTTAGTGAAAGGCAGACTTTCAGGTGGGGTTTTTTTTTGACCCAGGCATAAATTACTTGTAAGAGACACACCTTTAAAAATGACCCATAATGTAAGGCATTCAAAAAAAGATAAGGCAAATTCTAACAAAAAGAAAACAGGCATAAGAATATTAATAACAAACAAAATAGAATTGAAACAAAAAAATTGTTAAACAGGGCCAAAAAATGTATTTCAGAATGATTAAAGATACAATCCAATGATAATTTGTAATATAAATGAATTTTTATATAACCAATCACATAGCTATAAAAAACATATAAAGTAATACCTGACAGAAAAACAAGGAGAAATTTATACATTCACAGTTACTGCAGGAAAATTTAATACACTTTCCTCAAAAATCATGAGTATTTGAATAATGCAGCTAACAATTGTGATCTCTTAGAGAGAGAAAGACCAAAATGAGTCAGAATGTCTGGGTTTCATTAGTACTTGCCTGCTTACCAGCTTTTGGTAACCTTGAGGAAGTCACCTAAATTCTCCAAGCTTATTTTCCTCCTCTGTGAAATGGGCTATCTACTTCACATGGTGAGGATAGAAGAAGTTAATGTATATGGAGCAATTAGTAGAATTCCTAGTACGTAAATAAGGGAATGCACATTCTTTTCAAACATATGTGAACATTCACAAATTACCCACGTATTGCACCACAAAAGCAAATCCCAATAGAATTTCAAAAGTCAAAGTAATACAAGCCACATTCTCAGACCACAATGCAATAAACTTGGAAGTTGACAACAAAAGTTTAGCCAAACAACCAACCAAAAACAGAACTACTTGGGAATTTTTAAACACCATCTTAATTTACTTTTTAGATAAAAAAGAAATCAAAGAGGAAGGGATAAACAAATTAGAAATGAAAGAGAGTGAAAGCTTGTTCATATCAAAACTAATGGTTGTAGACAAAACCCACACAGAAGAAAATGTCACTACTCATATACAGAAAACAGGAAAGACTGAAAATAAGGGACCTAAATTGACAACAAGAGCTAGTAAAAGGACAATAAAATAAATTCAACTGTAAGAAAGTGAAGTGAAGATATCATTGAAGATAAAGCAAAAGTCGTGAAATGGAAAAAAATCAAAAGTATTCTACATCAAAAAAACTAAAAACTGGGGCTTTTTTTGGTCCAGTAAAATAGATGAACCTACAGCAAATTTGATCAGGAAATGAAAAAGAGTGGTAATGCCAAAAAACAACCCTGGAAATGATCAAAGAACTACACTCACATGGAGAAGATTTTTAAATTATAAGATATTATTTTCACAATATAATGCCCACAAATATAAAAGCCTAAAAGAAGTGTTATGAGGTAAAAAATCCAACTAGACTAATTACCTCAGGAAAAAATATGAGTAGTATACAGACATCAAATTATAATGCTGTACACCTGAAACTTATTTAATTAAAGAAAAATGAAGTGTAGTCAAAGACTTGCACCTTAAAAAAGCACGAGACCCAGATAGCTATTTAGGTAAGCTCTACCAAGCTTTCAAGGAACAGATAATTTCTGTGTTATGTAAGCTGTTCAAGAGAGTAGAAAAAGATGAACAGCTCATTCTAGGATACTAACATAACCATGATTCCAAAACTAGAAATGCAGAATGGGCAGTAACACAAAAAAGGAAACTGCAGGCCAACTCACTTTGAAAACAGATACAAAAATTCTAAATAAATGTTTGCAAATCGATTCCTTTTAGAAGAATCTATCCTGAGTAAAGAAGGATGTAATCCAGGAATGCTAGGTTGATTCTCCATAAAGAAATTGATTAACATTATTCACTCTATTAATAGTTAAGGGATGAAAGATGATATAACCAGATGATTGTCTTGATGAGGGCTTCTAAAAAGTCAAAAATTAAATTTAACATCCACTTATTTTTTTTTTTTAACTTCTAGTAAGGAAGGCATGGAAGGGAACTTCCTCAGCTTGACAAAGATCCCCTGTCAGAACCTATAGAAAACTCCAACCTGGTGCTGGAACATTAGGAGCTGTCCCACCTGTGGAGTGGAGGCATGAGTTCCTGCTTTTGTCTCTCCAGTTTAGCAGTGTTGGATGTCATAGGAATAAAAAGAAATGAATAACCTTTATTGTCAAGAAAGAAACCAAAGTATCCCTATTGCAAACAACGTTATTGTCTCCCTAGAAAATCCAAGGGAATCAATTGACTCAATATGAGGCTTTGTGAATGCCGCAAGTAAAAGCTTGGGCACACTTATAAACTGCCTGACCTTTGAATGCATTCCCTAAGCCACACACAGGTCCATCGGCTAAGGGTGGAAGCCTTACTGGATCAAGGTATTTCTGTGCAACCTCTGACCAAACATTGACTGATCATTAAGCTATACTGATCCAGGACAACCTCTAGGAAACCAGGTTTAAAAATAAAAACAAGTGTAGAAAAAATTAATGAGCAGAGACATCAGAGGCTACACACTTCATGAGAAACAGGCTCCACAGAATAGTCCTGGCAAGTCAGTAAACAAACAAGCAAAACCAAAAAAGAACTGAAAGAAAAGAGAATACAGCCATCCCTCAGTATCTGTGGAGGATTGATTCCAGGACTGCCCTATGGATACCAAACTCCATGGATGCTCAAGTCCCTTATATAAAATGGCATAGTATTTGCATATAACCTACACACTTCCTACCATATTCTTTAAATAATCTCTAGGTTATTTATAATAACTAATACAAAGTAAATGCTATGTAATAAATAGTTGAAAATACAATGTAAATGCTACATAAATAGTTGCTGGAAGGCAACAAATTCAAGCTTTGCTTTTTGGAACTTTCTGGAATTTTTTTCCCCAAATATTTTCGACCTGTGGTTGATTGGATCCACAGATGCAGAACCTGTGGGTAAGAAGGGTCAACTGTAAAGAAAAACAAGTAAAACCTCAGAGACCTGGGGACACCATAAAGCATAACAAAATACACATATTTAGAGTTCCAGAGGAGAGGATAGAGAGGAGGGAGCAGAAGAAATATCTGATGAAATAACCACCCCAAACAATAGAGGTATATAAACTCCTTCACAATAAATGAAGAAAATTGTCTCTCCATTTGGGAAGAAATTACGGAAAACCTGTACCTCACTTAGAAAAAAAATAGATGGATGAAAAAGTTATATGTAAAGAAGAAGAAGTATTAGTAGAAAGTGCTGAATATTTTCATAATCTTTAGATGGGAAAGCTCTTCTTCATAAGCAAGTCATAAATTCTAGAACCCATAAGAGAAGGCTGACAAATTTAAATCTATACAATTACCAAAATCTTGTGTGATCAAAATACATCATAAACAAAACTAAAAGATATTTGGGAGAATATACTGGCAACATAGTTCACAGACAAATAATATATAAATAACTTCTACAAATCAATAAGGAAAATGCCAAAAATTATCAAAATGGGTGAAGGGATAGGAATGGGAAATTCACAGAAGAAGAAATTTTAATGACAAACATATAAAAAAATTTAATGGCAAATAACCATTAGCCTCACCAGTAATCAGAGCAATGCAAACTCAAATGAAAATGAGGTCTTTCCCCCCATTAAACTGGCAAAAATCTAAAAGACTCTTAATATCCATTGTTGGTTAAGATGAGGTCAAACGGGCACTCCCAAATACTGTTGGTGTGAAGGGCAATTTGACAGTAATAGAATTTAAAATACGAATACCAACAATTCCACTTTTCAGATCATGCCTCAGAATTCTCACATAGTATATATAGTAGAAGTTTCTAACTTTTTGTTAGTAGATGTGAGTGGTCTCATCGTTCTCAGCTTAAATGTAGGCTTTTCCTATGTTGATGAAGTAGAAAATAATAATACTCCATTAGTATTCTGAGAAGGAGCTGTTAGGTTTAGGCTAAAAAGAAGTGGTAGTAATATTAATAACAATAATAATGATAATAATAAATTTTTATTAAGAACTTAACTATAGTTGAGGAACTGTACTAAATCCTTTACCTGGACAAATTCTTTTAATTTTCATGATAGTTTGATGAGGAAACAGAGGTAAAGACAAAGGGATGGCCAAGATCACAGGGTCAGTAAATAGCTAGGTTGATGTCTGCTCTTGACCACTAAACTGTACAGCCACTGCAAGGCCTCATAACACCGTTTTGTCTGGACTTGTAGCTGTCCAGCAGCCGTAGCATGACCTGGAAGTGAGAAATGTAGAAAGGTAGAATCTCAGGTGCCACCCAGACTTGGTGAATTAGAAAGTGTTTTAACAAGATCCCCAGTGATTCCTTTGCACATTAATATCTAAGAAGCCGTGGTCTAAAGCATGTTACTTAATTCTCTCCGAGCTTCCCTTTCCTCATCTATAAAATGGTGATGACGTCCTTGCCATGAAAGGCTGGTGGGGGGTGGGGGGTTTAATCCACACCTTCATTTATTCAGCAAATGCTTTGCATGCACCCTATGGCAAGCACTAGGTTACTATGGGGAACAAAACAGACAAAAAGTAATAATTTCCAGCCCTCGCGTAGCTTACATTCTGGTAGAGGCAAGTAATAAATAAGTAAAATGTATAGTACATTACATGATAGGAAATGCTTTGGAGAAAAATAAAGGAGGCAAGGGGGTGAGAGTGGGGAAGTTTTTGATTTTAAATGGAGATGTCAGAGCAGGTCTTGCTGAGACCTTCATTCAGGGTTGGGGTGGGAGAGGACCCAAGTTGTCGCAGGAGTTTGTAAGGTGATCTTCTTTGTTCATAAGGCCTTGCCAAGTCTGTGTTTTCTGATAATTCTCTTTTCTTGACTGTGGCGCTACTTGGTTTCTCGCCTTTGCAATTCCAACCCCGCGTGCTGCCCCTGTGTGGTGGTGTCCGAGTCCGAATTGGAAACCAGGAGTCTCTGTGTGTGTACTCGTCAGCACTCACTCTGGGGGAGCTCTCTTCCCAGAGTGAATCACTTATCTCACTGGCCACAGCAGTTGACAGTAACACTGATTTTTGAAGCTGGCTGGCTGTTAAGGCACATTTTGCATGAGGAAAGTCCTGGGTTTTATGACTTAGTTATGTTTGGAGGGTAGTTGCAACAAGAAATCTCCCTGCAGCAGACTTGCTGGAGGCCAAGACATAACCTGTACATAAGCCAAGCCTGGCACTTTAAAGCAACCTAGCAAATAACCCAAAGAAAACTCACTTTTTTTTTCAGTGTCTACTACTTGCCCTCTTGGTGAACACATGCTTTTTTTTTTTTTTTAATTGAAGTGTAGTTGATTTATAATATCATGTAAGTTTCTGGTGTTTGGCACAAGGATTCAGTTTTATATATATATATATATATATATACACATATATATATGTATGTATGTTCTTTTTCAGATTCTTTTCCCTTATAGATTATCACAGAATATTGTGTAGACTTCCCTGTGCTATACAGTAGGTCCTTGTTAGTTATCTGTTTTATACATAGTAGTGTATGTATGTTAATCCCAGCCTCCTAATTTATTCTTCCCCCTACCCCGCTTTCCCCTTTGGTAACTGTAAGTTTGTCTTCTGAGACACAAGCCCCTTCACTCTCAGTTTTTTCTGTAGAAATTTCTTCCTCTCCTTCATTCTCAGTTTTTTCTGTAGAAATTCGAGGGCTCACCCTAAACCAGATCACTGCTCATCCGGTTGGGAGGTTCCTGCAAACAAGAATTCAAGGCTTAGAAACCCTCCTCAGGATGCCAAGTGTTTGGGTGATATTCATTCTTTTCCCTGATATCCTGTAACTTAAATGGTGTCATGTAAAGTTAACTGTTAATAATACAGCTTATGTAACGAGGAGATAAGCGGGGAGGGGAAGAAACCCTTCTCCAGTAGGGGCAGATGGATTTCCAGCCCTGGGGTGGATGGGGCGGGGGTGGGGTGCTATGGGATCCAACCCTCTACCTTTGGACAGAATACAGTCGAGACATCTCCCCAGTACAACCGAACCGTGCTTCCAACAAGTTCTCCGGGTTAAGCCATTCTGATATCCCTTGAATCCCATTTTTTATGACTATCTTCAGTTCATCATGCTCTAATTTCCCGACCTTTTCTGAGTTAAAATGGAAAACAGTTGCCTAGCTCCCTCTGTGGAGAAGTTGAGCTGTTACTTAGTCATTCTTCCCACTTCTCTTCCCAAAAAGTATCACAGTTCCTTTAGTTCTCTTTTTCCCATCCTAAGCCATTCTCTTTGTTCTCTTAGTATCTAAATAAATAAAAATTCAAAACTGAGCCCCTCCCTGGTGGCGCAGTAGTTAAGGATCCACCTGCCAATGCAGGGGACACAGGTTTGAGCCCTGGCCCGGGAAGATCCCAGCAACTAAGCCTGTGCACCACAACTACTGAGCCTGCGCTCTAGAGCCCACGAGCCACAACTACTGAAGCCCACATGCCTAGAGCCCATGCTCCACAGCAAGAGAAGCCACGGCAATGAGAAGCCTGCGCACCACAACGAAGAGTAGCCCCCACTCACCGCAACTAGAGAAAGCCCGTGCATAGCAACGAAGACCCAGCACAGCCAAAAAACAAAACAAAACAAATTTATTAAAACAAAACTGAGCCCCAAGTACTATGCCTTTTTATCCAAGCTCTCCTCATCACAAACGGTTATTACTCTGGCAGGGAGGACCTGATTTACCATTTGAAAACGTGCTTCTACTCCTAATAATTCCCCAGTGTAGCTCTCAGAGACACCCTGAGGTTCTCTGTAAAAAGATCAACAAGGAGATCTTAGTGGCCAAAACCATGAGGTCCAAAACTCTGCATGAGATCCTCCCACCTTTCCAGGCCATGTTCTGCAACCTCCTCTGCCCCTAACCTCACCCCTGACCCTGTCTTCCAGCCACTCTGGACCACGAAGGCTGCTGACCCACCCACCATGCACTTCCCTGGGCCTCCTGACCTTACTAATGCTTCTCCCTTCCCTCTGGCTGTGGAAAGCCCACTCATTCCTCCAGACCCAATTCACACATCCTTTCTTCCCTCAAGCCCTCCCAGATGCCTTCCCAGATTGTCCTGCCTCAGGGCCTTTGCACCTGCCTCTGCTGAGAACACTCTTCCCCCAAGTATTTGCATGGCTGGTTCCTTCTCATAATGCAGATCTGAGCCCAAAGTTCACCTTTCCAGGAAGGTCTACCCTGACCACCTTAGCTAAAGTTGCAAACCCCCATCAGCTTTCTGTCCCATTACCCTGTGTGCTGTTTTCTTCATAGCACTCACCACTATCTGAAATTACTGTTTTTAATTGTCTGTCTCCTTCCAGAAGACTAAAAACACCATGGAAGTAAAGGTCACGACTGCCTTGTTTTCTGTGCATCCCTAGTGTTTGGTGCCCGGACTCTGTGCACATATGCACTATATGCAGTATGTGCTCAAATAAATGAAAGCATTGGCTACTCCCACTCTGTTAGTATCACCATCACAAATATTTCTCTGGGCGTTAGGATAGGGTGTGTGTCCTTAGACACCTACACACCCTGCCGCACATCTAATGAGCACCTCGTACGTTCCAGGAACTTGGAAAATGTGCACTGAATTTCAATCCCTGAGTAGAGATGTTTTGACAATTTCCCTTCACCCACAACAGAGGTTGCTTTAATTTCAATGTGGGAAAAAGTAAAAATGTAAAACTTTGAAATAAGGGGCTGAGTCACTTATTAGAAATGAAGGCTTTGAAGAGCAAACTTAAACTCCACAAATTTTGATCAGAGATATTATGAAAACGTTCTCTCTCTCTCTCTCTCTCTCTCTCTCTCTCTCTCTCTCTCACACACACACACACACACACACACACACACACACACACACACGTCTGCTGATTTCAGCGATGGCCTCAAACCATTTTTAAAATTTTTCCTTCTTCCTGCACATGTCTGAATGTGAGCTGAATAATCAGGTCCTAAAATGGATCAGAATTAGGTTGGCTGTAATTTTTTTTCTCAACAGAAGCCAAACACTTAGGGGAGATGGCTGATGGAATTCTGGAGCAAGAGTTATGTTCCTGGGCTCTTGGGTCAATTTTAGTTTGGCTGGAGGGAGAAAGCGTGTTGTGTTTCTGGGCAAGCTTACACCTGACCCGCACCCTCTGGAAGGTGGGGATGAGCGCCAGCCTGGGCTGCACGTGCACAGTGTGGTTCAGAGACTGCCCTTTAGCCCTTGTGGACAGAGTGAATGAATCAAGGCAGTAAGGCCAGCTCCCCATTGGCTGAGGGTGCCACCTATCAGGGGTTGCCGGGCTCGTGCGCACGGCTGCTGTGACATCTAGAAGCATTAATGCTTTGTGGCAGCATGCGTGTGATGATGCTGAGGCGCCTGTGCTCTCTGGTCTCCCAACACAAATGAGCCTTAGAAGTTGGTGGTTATGCAGTTGACTTTCCTTCTTCCTTTTTTCATTCCTTAAGAGCAACATAGCCCTGTCACTGCAGGGATGATGGGTTGTTAGCAAAGTTGATAACAGGAAATCTCACTGAGGATAAACAGAACACATCAGCCATTGCCCAGAAACACATGGTTCTCATTGAACCTGCCAAGGACTAATTGTGTGTGTATCAGAAGCACGAAAACAGGAAAACTCCTTTCTGATAGACCCACCAAGCCTCTTCTGACCAAAAGGAACTTTCTCAGCATTGTTAGATACTGAGAAGTCATTATCTCCCCAGCTGTCAGGGTGCTAACTCCACTTAACTTCTCCTAAACATATGACCGAAAGCATGTTTCAGGCCTCTCACGAAGTCTTAATAAAGCTTTAGATTCAATGAGTGACATCTAGGTTTCTCTTTTCACTGCTCTGATGCGTATCCCCTCAGAAAACCAGTGTAAGAGGTTAGACAGATGCTTATACCTGAAACATAGCATCCAGAAAATGACTGTTATTTACCTTTTGGTAAAAGAGCAGTAATAAAGTGATGCATCTAATAAATGCAGAGATAACTCAGTGATTCCATAGGTGTGTTGCTTTATCCTTTAACGTAAGATGGGTATGAGCTTCACTCTTCACTATAAGATGGGTCCAAGAGCTAGAACTGGAGCTTAAATAAGCCAGTACAATTCCAGGGACTGTGTTATGTCCCACATCAGGGCTACTGACTCATATATTATTCAAATCAACAAACCATTCTGCTTCCAAAATGTTTCATTATCTGTGGAAGGAAAGTATTTTTGGCATGCACATCAAGTGCTCAGATAACATTCTTATGTCTCTCTTTTTTGCTAAAGAGAATCTGACCACATCTGGAAATTCTTTGGTGTCACTGCTTCTCTGAAACTACATCCCATCTGTATCACTTAAACTCCAGTAAAAGGCCATCCCCGTGCTTTGAAATGGGCCTCATGGGGCGGGGCCAGGGTAGGGTGGGGGAGACTTGGCTTTCTCTGATAAAATGTAAATGAATGCTGTTTTACAGGGCAGCCTGGTGGTGGCCTGCACTCTTGACTTTTCAGCATGTTGGCCTGTGACACCCAGAGGAAAAGGGTGTGGGGGATGGGGAGGAACACCATTATTTTAGCCAAACCCTAGAGCTGGTGGGAAAAAATCATTGCCTTTTATCATAAGAAGTGATATCTTTTATGAAATAATAGCATATTCATATAGAGGACAAAATTGTATGATGGATCGTGCTCTTTCTTTCCTCTGGAATGTTGGTTTTGAGGCTTTGCCCCTTTATTTCCTGTTTCAGTTTTGGTCTCAGTAACACACTGACCTTTCAGATCAAATGCAGTTTTTCCCAGTGGTGATGGCCTTAAGGGATGGGGAAGGGGGTTGGGGAGGCAAGTCTTTTATTTAGAAGATAACTTTTCAGCTAGAAAGAGAGAGGACATCTGGAGTTGAAGTTATGGTCTTTTCAGGCTTTTTTGAGTTGCTGTCTTTCCCTTTCTAGAAATTAAAAGGCACTAGGTCATTGTTACAATTCTTGCTCCTTCTGCTCCATTTCCAGCTCTGCAGGTTTGTCAGCGGGCTCTTATTTATGGACGTCTGTTCTGTGCTCTCATTTACACATTTCAGTTCGAAACCAGAATTCAGCTCTGCTCTTGTGGAGTGAGGCTAGGAGGGCCTGTCCAAAGCTAGAACCTCATATTAACTTACCTTGTATTGTTGTGATCATCAAAATGCTCCTTTTTGTCTATTTGTAGGAACACATTGAAGTCTGTAGCTACACACAGAGGTAAATCAGAAAATCAGAACTTGCCAAACTAATAAGCAAGGGGACCCTTTTCACAAAGCAAAAGAATTCATAACTCTTGAGAGAGGTCTACCAAAGGATGCCTTTGACAACTCCTACCTTTAAATGATGTGCACACACAAAAATTGTGTTCTCAACCTTTCAAATACATAGGTAACATAGAGCTAGGCATATCCATTATATAAGGAACTACCCAAGATGGTTATCACTGTTTTTCTGCCCTTACAGTGTCTTTGTGGTTGAAGAAATCAGAGTGAATAAATGGAGACTTTGAGCACCCAACCCTTCTAGGTTATTCTGGGTCTGCATTTTACAGTCTTGAAATGAATGGTGATACATAAAAGTATTTTTCTTAGGATTTATTATTAAAATGTCATCTTTCACTGTTCTTTGGGCAATATCAAGAAACACTTAGAAAATCATTGCAATGTGATTTAACATAAAAGATAATAAAAAGGGTTCTTTAAGACTAAAAAAAACTATCACAGTTTACGTTTTGCTGAATGGAAAATATGTAGCTCTTATTTCTCTTTCTAGTAGTAAACATCTTAGATCGGCCTAAGTAACCAGTTGGTGTCATTTCTTGACCCTTTTATGAGGGCTATATTTATTTCAAACATTGGAGTCCTAAAATTAATACCGGCAAAGCCATTGTGGTCAACGTTCAGCCTCCGTGGCAGAAAGGAGACTTATCATCTCCGGATACCTTGGTTCCAAGAGTAGGCAGTAGGTAATTGAATTAGCAAAGTAGGCATTCAAAACATTCTCTGGGTTTTTTAAGCTCAAGGGGCATGTGAATTCAGAGGAGCAGGTGGTAAGTCAGGGGACGGGTCATGTTTACCCAGTTGCCATCAGCTGTGATCGGTGTCACGTGATATGGAAAAGTGGCCCAGGGATGTAACAGAGAACAGAAAGTCAACGATTAACAGATAAATGTGAGTTAACATGAAACACATGTTATTAAAAAATGAACCTATGCCCCCCTTTAATCCAGGTCATTCCAACAAGCATAGTTTCTAGACCAAACTTTACCCAAGACCCACATTGGTGGAGATGCAAGGATTGGCTCCTGGGGAGAACTGTTGTCAGTGAGTTTATTCCTCTATTAATTTAATCTTCCATTTCTCTTTTATTTCCTATGTCCAGGGAGCATCAAGCAAGGGACACTTTGGTGACCCTTCCCATCCCTAGAACCCAGCCAGCTGGAATATGGTTAAGGAATGAGGCTGATGCTGGTAGAAAAGGGACATCCATGCTTTTGCCTGTTAAAAATATACCAGTAATACCAAAAATAATAATAATAATAAATATACCAAATATACCAATAACACCAAAAATATACCAATAATACCAATAATTAAGGAAAAGTGGTTCCTTAATTTTGAGACATGTTAATCCACCTTCTGGATAACTTCCCACCTCTGTGATTTGCCTACAAGGCCCTCCCTCCTCTGTGTCCAGGCCCACCTCACCTGCCTCATTTCTGGCCACGACTCCCCAACATTCATCCAGTGCTTGACCACGTTGAACTCCCAGGCTCTCTAGACTCAAGCCTACTGTTTGCATCTCCATGCCTTTGCACATGCTGTTCTCCTCTGCCTGGAATTCCCTTCCCCTGCTCCCTTTACTCTCTAGAGGTTCTCTTTTCCTCCAGAATTCACCTGCAGTGCTACCTCCTCTGAGTCAGGAATGCAGTTCATGACAGAGACTGACTTGTTGGCTGAGAGAGAAATTTGTAGACAAGATTGACAATCACAACAGGAGCCCTGCTCTGAGGGCTGTGAAAGGATAAACCGTGAGATGATGGAACAGAGGCTGTGCATCCTGGGTGCAAGGAAGGTGGGGCTGGACAGGGAGCTTCCTGGTGGAGACTTTGGAGATGGTACTCCTTCCACAGTCAAAGCTGACAGGTACATGACAGGTTCCTTAACCTCTCTGGGCCTTGGTTTTCTCATCTGTAAAATGGGGGTGAAACTTCAGGAGACCAGATGTCCCAATGTGCCTGGCTTATACCTGACCTATGTCTCTGTCTTGCTATTCTGTCTGGTTGACTCCCCGACTTCATTCTCAAAAATATCCCCATTTAGATAATAAATTATATGTCACTTACTGATAATAGTACCCTCTATGAGTGGGTGTTATAAGGATTCAGTGTATCCCATAGCTCTTAGAATAGCACCCACTGTTAGCTAGTATTATTCCCATTTATATCTGTGTAGAGATGGGGCCTTAAGCAGCTGGAATTGGTTTCCAGGGTGATGTGCTGGGAGCAAGAGACTTAGAAAACACATTGGAGGACTTTCCTGTCCCTCAGGCCCAGGGACAGGGACTCTATTAAGGCTGCTGTGTTCTGGGAACCTGGGAGAGACCTGTGTCCTCTCTCTCACTGTAGGTCAGCCGACAACACTAAGTACCTTGTACAGGCCCCTCTTTTGAGGCCACAACATGGAAATGCCCTGTTTCTTACAACCCCTTTATCAGACCACCACACCCTAGAGAGTCTTTAGTAAAAGCTCTAGATGTCCTTTTCTACCTGGTGGCAGGTAATGATAAATTCGACACAGAGTTAATTCCCTTTTTCAGTATTTTACCCACGAATCAGCCCCAGTTCATACTTGAAACCCATTATTTCATGAATGAGGCTTTGCCAGGCTACCTGGAGTGCACTGAGGACACTTCATCCTCAGACAGGCCTGGGCCCTTGGAGACTTCTGACTACGAAGGTTCCTCTGACCCAGGCTGACCCGGACTCTGCCACCAAGTGATGTCCACATTCTCTTGGGCTCCCCACAGTTTCCCAAATCACCACCAGTTCTTGGTTTCAACTTGCACAATGTTTTCTTTGGGGTCAGGATGAGGGGAGAGGCGGAGGCCAAATGGCAACAGCAAACCCTCAATAGCTGCCTTTGCCAAATTCAGCCTTAACACTGTGTCCTGTATCCTCTTGTCCTTTTTTGTGTGTTTGGTAAAGTTCTTTTATTCACATTCCAGTAGATACGGCCTATTCCAGCTCCCAGAGGTCCTGGAAGATGAGCAGCCGTGTCATGGGAAGCATTTGGACTCAGAGAGTCTGGAAAATAGATGAGAAGTGGGTGGACAGGGATGAGCAGGGGCCAATGGCTGCAGAGTCCCTGGCCAGCCATGGAAATGAAGCTGTTGGATATGAGTGCCATAGTGCTTGGATTGTCTGCAAGAAGAAAACCTTGCATCTCCTTGATGATTTCACCACCAGACGGGGTGGTTAGAACCCAGCTGTGGGGGGTGGGTGCTCAGTAATTGCTTATCTATGTAGCAGGAGAGTAGGTGACCCCTGCTCTAATGAAAATGCAGGAGAATCCTCAAGGGGCATAATTATCAACTGAGGACAACCTTAGTGATCACCATCCTAATTTCACAAGTGGGAAACTGAGGCCCCAGAGACCTGAACTGCATCAGCTGTTAGGAGCCTAGGACCGTCAAGTTCATCAAGGCCAAGGATTCCTTCACTGGGTGCCGCTTGCTGCCACCAACCAATCACGTGACCTTGGACGAGTCACGGAACTCGGGGCCTCTGGTTCCTTACTGTCAGCCGAGGCCATGGGACCGTATGGTCTTGGAGCTGCCTTTCAGAAACAACATTCCAGGATGCTCTGTTCCCCTTCCAGCCTGAGACAGCGTGGAGTGGCCTGGCCTCCCAGCCAGCAGGCACTTTATCTCCCATGGAGCAGAAGTGGGTCAGGGTGGAGGACTTTGGGATTCCTGGGCTTGTAGGCTCATGGTTCCTTCCCTTTGACTGGGGTAAGAACAGGAAGGGATGGTTTCCCTCTACCTTCACCTCCACCCCCCACCCCTCCATGACTCCTACCCCAGCCCCATCCTCAGCCTCTGGACCTAAGAGGCAGGGAAGTGGTTGCAAACAGGTCTCTGGAGCTGGATGGCCTGCGCTCCAGCCCAACTCTGCTGCCTGCCCCCTGGGAGACCTGCTCCCCCACCCCCGCCTGTCAGCTTCCCCATCTGTAAAATGCTGACAGTAACAGCACTCGCCTCACAGGGGTGCACAGTAAGGGCTGCACAAGTGTCAGGTACCATTGTGTCCGTCACACATGTTCTATCCATGCACACAGAACAATCCCTTGCCCTCATGACCCTGGCCAGGGACCAAGTTGCTCATTTTAGCTGAGGGAGCGTCTACAACGAGATTAGCTGGTCTGAACCAGACACATGCAGCACGGAGCAACCTTCGGCCTCCTTTGAGAGAGGACCACCCTGAACCTCCCGGAAAAACATCGTTTTCCCTGATTGAAGTGATTCCCATGTAACCACAGTCGGGAGCATGACTGGCTGAGACTTTCATTCACCACAGACTCAGCCTCCACTTCCCTCCTCCAGATTCCCCTGAGGCAGATCAGATGTCACATCAGATCACATCACGTCCCTGTCATCACCCTGTTCACAGGCCCCTAAGACTCTAGGGGAAAAGAGGAAGATGGAGCTCCAAGCTGTGTCTGTGCCCCACGTGTTGGCACCGGTTGCTCCTCCCACCTCACCCTGTGGTTCCCAGCAACTTCCCCCAAGGTGCTGGTGTCCTGTGGGCATGACAGTGAACCTGGCTGGGTTGGGACTCTGCTCCTACACTTCCCCTCCCTGCTTGGAAACCCAAATCGCCACTGCAGAGCCAGGAGGAGCTCCGCCCCATCCCTGATTTTAATTAGGAACGGATCCATCCTGCAAGACTCAGAGTTCCGTCTCTCTCAACCCAGACCAAATGTGTTTGGGGGTCCAGGCCTGGTCATCTCCACAGAAGAACATGAATCCCACAGGGCTGCAGAAGGACCGTTTCTCCAGCGGCTTTTCAGCAAATGTCCAGTCCAGAAGACAAACAGGAAAAGTGGAGACCCACATGCTTCCGAGTGAAATATGATTGGAATTAACGTGAGCACACACATTCAAGTTCTCAAATGTTCAATGAACAAAATGTTTTCTATCTGCGAGGTGCCATATATGCCCAAATAGAGGCAACCCCCAAAGAACACAATCCACCACTTTTCTAAAGAGGTAAATTTAACAGACTTCTGGCCAACTTGACAGGAATCAGAACTGTGATGGCTTTTGGGCTGGGGATGGGAATTGACTGGAAGAGGGCCAGGGGAAACTTTCTGGAGGGATGGACGGGCTCTGTCCCTTGACTGGGGTGGTGGTTATGTGGGTGATTTCATTTGTCAGAATTCATCAGATTATACCCTTAAGATCTGGGCATTTTTAGGGAATGTAAATTTTAACCTCAATTTAAAAAAAAGTTAGAAAAGTAAATACCTACTTGTAATACTTAACCTAATCATGTAGTCACACACTTAAAATTATAAAAGAATACTATATTAATTTATATTACTCTTTTTATTCACACATTTCACAAAATGATTTTATGCAGATGTGGATAGCATTATTAAAGCCACTTTTTTAGTTGACAGTATTCCAAAGCATATCATCTTCAATTCATCTAATTTATTTGAAATGCACATTTTGAATCCATGTTTGATGCTGAAATTTTATTGTAAGACACAAATACCCATTTGTATAACATTACAGCAGTTGTTTTTCTCATCTGTCTTAGAAGTGATTGTTCTTGATTCTCACGACATAATCAACTAATGTTTTGCTTTCCAAAATGAGCTTTAAAATATTTATCACAACTTACAGTTGCACCCCAGGAATAATCACCACATCTATGTTAACTCTCATTGCCTCCTTCCCATTAATTCTTCTAGTGACCTCGAAAAGCATCCAAAACCAACACTGATTGAGACCATTTCAGACTGGCGTGTCCTCCCAGATTTTGTGGTTCGAATAAAGCAATTGAGAGAGTACCAAATTACTTACTGTTTTAAAGAACAGTAAGTCCCTTGAGTTCCCTGGTGGTCCAGTGGTTAGGACTTGGCGCTTTCACTGCCATGGCCCCGGGTTCAATCCCTGGTCCCCACAAGCTGAGAGACGCAGCCAAAAACAAACAAACAAAATGCAGTGCATTTTAAAGAACAGTAAGTCCCCAAACTATGAGAGACTTTTAAAGGCAACACTCTATTTTCTAAGAGTTAATTTGAGGAAATAAACCTTCATCTTATTTATCTTCAGGCATATATAGTAAATCCTGGCATATGCGTTCAGACCAAAGATAAAATAGAGGTTAAATTTGGAGGTCTTGTTTTATAGTTCATTGTTCAAAGATTAGCATTGTTAGCTTAAGTTAGAAGTTTCCATGTAAAAAATTTAAACTAGACCTTGCTCCCTACCATGAATGAGAAGCTGAAACATTCTTGAATCAGTGTAAACACTATATTTTACTCAAAGGCATTAAAGATAGGAGAGTGTAGTTTAAGTAGATGATTCTGGTTAGAAATCAGATTGTAAACACAATCCTAAATTATGAATTACTAACGATTAATTTTTCAGCTTGACCTTAAGTCATGTCAAAGCTTCAACTACACACAGTGTGATATGATAATATATAAAGAAGGCTTTGTTTTTTTCAACATTTCCCCAGTTTAGGCATCAAAAATAGTATTGTTCTTAAAGAAACCAACATGGAAGACTATGTACTGTTGTTTTGATCTTTTTTTAATGTTGCTGTTGCTCAGCATTGTTTTTCCACTGGACTTTTAAAAGCTGTCAGAAGCAAAATCAGGTAACTCAGCAAGAGCTCCCAGGGCATATAAGCTCCTATATGGCTCAATGCAGTGGATGCCAAATTTTCTTTTTTTTTGGATTTAAATGACATTATGTGTGGTTGATGCTCTAGTTGGAACAGAGATGAGAGCCCAGAGCAGTCCTGCTTGGTGCCCCTTCTCCTCTCTAGGGAATCCACTGAGGGGTTCCACAGCACCTAGAGGTTCCGTGGAACACAGTTTGAAAACCTCTGGCAGTGGACCTTGCCTAAAGGCTGGAACTCAGAAGATCTCGGTTTAAAACCTGAGTTCTGGTCTGTGTGATTGTTAGCAAGTAATTTAACCTGAACCTCATTTTCTTTCTCCAGACAAAGAACATGAATGATCATCTCAGAGAGTTGCTGTAAGGATGTTTTTCAAGTTTATTTTGTTCCTTAAGTCTTACTCTTCCTTGGTCACAGCTCACTTGCATGTTGTGTGCCATGTCAGTTATTTAACGACTTAGCATCCACGTTTTTTATTATTTGGCCTTGTTGATGCTACTACTTCTGCCTTTCAGCTTCTCAGCCATTACTGTCCCCTGGAGAATGGACCAGGGGGAACAGTTGACTTTGGACTCTACTGCAACCTCCTCTACAATAAGGGATTCCAGGCTCATGATCCCTTCTTGGGATGGACCACTCTGACAGGTTTCTTTTCATTTTCAGGTGGGCCAGGAGAAGGGAAACTGTTCTTTCCAGAAAAACCCAACCCCCTGTATCATCCCTCAAGAACCAGAAAATATCTTCCATACAATATTTGCTTTTTTCACAAAGTCGGGAAGAAAAGTCTTGGTAAGAGTTTGCTTACTGGTTGGGTTAACATGGGTGGTCCTCAATTAGGAAGGCAAGTCTGAGATGAGAAGCCAGTTTTCTATTTGGCATTTATTATTTCCCAAATCTGGTTTTAATCAATTGGCTTAGGAAGTCACAAGGACTGTAGTCAACTTCTGGTTTTCAGCCTGAGGTTTCTATCAAAGTGTTACATTTACATTTCAAATTCCATTGGCTGGCAAAGGGAAAACCTTTGCAACCCACCAAGCACAAAGTTAAACATTTCTCCCACTAGTATGAGTCTAATCAAGAGTGATGGTTCTCGTACAACCACTTTGTATACCACTATTGGGCAGTATATACTAAAACTAAACATATCTGTACCCTGTGACCCAGCAGTTCCACTCCCAGGTATATCCCCAAGAGAAATGGGTACTTGTATCCCCCCCAAAGACATGGACAAGAATGTTCACAGCAGTCTTAAAATAACCAGAAACTGGGAACAATCCAAATATCCATCACCAGGAGAATGTATAAACAATTGCATTGTACCCATACACTGGAGTATTATGAGCAATAAAAACTGCTACACCAGCAACATAAGTAAATCTCACAGATACAATATTAAATGAAAGGAGCCAGAGACAAAAGGACACATGTTGTAATATTTGACTTACATGAAGTTCAGAAATAGCAAAGCTATCCATGGCAATGGAGGTCAGGGTAGCAGTTAATTTTGGAGGAATATTGACAGTCATGGGCGTGAGAGAACCTGCTTAGGTGCAAGAAATGTTCTATATCTTGATCTGTTATAAACGTATGTAAAAATATATCAAGATGGATCCTTAAGATTTATTCTCTTTAGTGTATGTAAGTTATACCTTCACTTTTTAAAAAGTGAAGGTATTAAAGATGGAATCAGATGCTTTTCCACAACCTCACTTCTCCATGTCTTTGGTTACATCTCTTCAGCTCCTTATTTCGGCCACAGCACATCTCACTGACATTTCCTTCCTCGATTTTCTTTCCGGTGGAAGTAGTAGGACTGTTTGCCATTTGGAAGGTTGGAATATTTTTACTTACATAATGCTGATGATCACCTATTTTTTTGAAGCCCTTAGAATTGTTAGATATACTGATATCTAGTTGTTTGACGGATGCAACTCTGTATCTAGCTGAAATTTTTACCCCACATGTGAAACGCCGTGAAGGTATGTTCGCACATTTTGGATCCTACAATACAAAAGAATTCCTCCTTTGTAACTTAAATTTGGAATTTAGGTTTCTAGCTGTAATTCGTGTGTTTTCTTGGTTAAACGTGTTTTTCTTTACTCCTGTGGTTTCTTGAGTCATGTGACTTTGTAGCCCTTTAATTTGCCCAACCTAAAAATTGGGCATGAAAGTGTATTTGTCACTTCACAGGCAGAAATCACATAATCTGGGACATGCACCTTGTGTTCAAAACTCATAAGAGGAATGCTCCCAAAATATGTAAATGTGTTTCTTTAAAAACAAAACAAAAAAAACCCTTCTTTCTCCTTACAAATCCAGTTTTTTGGTAGGGTGCACCAGTGAGCTTAGACTTTAGGCATGTTCTGGTGCCTGCCAGGCAGGAAGTCCCTTGATTGCCCTCTGGTGGCAAGAAGGAATGATTGCATCTTCCTATGGATTTCCTCTACCTGGAATGGCCTTGGTCCACAGAAGTTCACAGAGCCCTCTGTGCTGTAAATGCTGTGCTCTTGTCTTTGTTCTTAATACGGTTTGATCATTCTCTGTTCTTCTCAGGACTGCGAAAAGCCAGGAATTTCTTGCCTAACAATGCACTGTAATCTTAGTGCGGTGGCTAAAGAAGAAAGTCGTACTATAGACATTTACATGCTGCTGAACACAGAAATACTGAAGAAGGTAAGCCCTGGGAAGCTGTACTATTGGGGTTCATTTAAAAGCATTTGAATTGGTTTCCTCAGAACAAACTCTGCCTGCCCACTTTAAAAACTGCCCTGGATAGCACCATTGGTAATTCTGTTGCAGATGATGCCAGGGAAACATACCAGACCCTTGTTATTCAAAGTCTGGTCAGAGGACCAGCAGTATCAGCATCACCTGGGAGCTCCTTAGAACTGCAGAATCTTGGACTCTACCCAGCCTTTGGGAATCAGCATCTCTGTTTTAACAAGCTCCCTAGGTGTTTTGTTTGCACAGTTGAGTTTCTCAGATTTTAGCTTGCATCAGAATCACCTGGAAACCTTGTTAAACCACAGATTCCTCAGGGGGGAGTCTGAGGGTCTGCATTTCTGAGGAGCTTCCAGGTGATGCCAATACTGCTGTTCTGGGGACCACGTTTTAGATTGGGGTTTTCCTTAAAGGGCCAGTAGTAAATATTTTAGGCTTTATAGGCTATACAGTGTCTTGC
This sequence comes from Mesoplodon mirus, assembly GCF_964341445.2. NCBI lineage: Eukaryota > Metazoa > Chordata > Mammalia > Artiodactyla > Ziphiidae > Mesoplodon > Mesoplodon mirus. The sequence goes on along the minus strand of NC_138988.1, from coordinate 48,627,301 downwards.
CACTGCTCAACTCTGCCATTGTATTGTGAAAGCAACCATAGACCATACTCAAATGAATGGGTGTGGCTGTGTTCCAATAAAACTTTATCAAATCCAGCAAAGGGCCGGATTTAACCCATGAGTCATAGTTCACCAACCCCTTGTTTAGATGACACCTTGTTTTTCAGAATTCCAGCTTTTGAATCTCAGATAACTTTTGTTTTCTTAGGGTTTTTTTTTTTAACTTTTATTGGAGTATAGTTGATTTACAATGTTGTGCTAGCTTCAGGTGCACCGCAAAGTGAACCAGCTGTACATACACATATATCCACTCCTTTTTAGATTCCCCTCCCACATAGACCATTGCAGAGCACTGAGCAGCGAATCTCAGATCACTTTGCTATTATAAGTTTATAAAAGTGGCTCATAAAAAATACCTCAGTCCGTGAATTGGTGGCCCTTAAGAAAATCATACACATTCACTATGATTTATTTTAACATAAACGCTGCTGAGTATGAAAGGCTACATCGAACAAGATGCTTCTAAAATAATCACACGTGAAGCTAAAACAAAATAGGCATGTTAGCCACAGAGATTCTCTTTATTTTCCTTTGGAAAAACTAAATGTGTTAGTCTGTATAAAACTGTCAGTGTATAAATGAATATCCTTAGAAAAGTCATTCCAGTGTTATTTTTTAAATTAGGCATGGCAGTAACATGTTGGCCTGATAAGTCACAGGCACAGGGGGATACAGGATGTTTTACCCACTCTCCGTCTCCAGCTGGTGGAGAGCTGTGAACAGTTCTGCTTTCCCTGGATTCTTTGGAGGGAAACTGGTTTGGGGCAAGTTGGGTGCACACAGCACTGCTTCCCTGTTGTACCTCTCCCTTTAAAAAGGATAGTGTTGAGAGAGGACCAGGCATGAACTAGAGCACCCCTGGTCACCCTGTGATTCCAGAATGTCACATCACAGGAAGTGCCTTACTGTCCTGGGTCCCCAGGACAGGTTGAGGGATTATGATTCTGTATGCTTACCCATCCTGTTCATCTTCTTGATAAACGGCCCTGGTGACAGTTTTATTCCCTATGCCACACTTGCCACTGTTGACAGAACCCTGATACGGCACTGATGGCGGGAAGCCACTCTGATTTCTCTTTCAGCCTCAACCCAGTTGGCTGCCGCTTGCACTTACAAATTAGTCATTAGTACAAATTTAATCGCAAAGCCTCAATCCTTCCTTGTCCCCAGCTCTGGCCTGGTCTTGTGCAGCTTTCTCTCTCTCTCTCTCAGTGATCAATGGTGACCCTTTGCCAAGGAACATGTCCCAGTGACTGCTGTCCCCGTGGGCCATCCAGCCTAGTCTGTATCCCAAGACAGCAGGAAGCCATGGGGTGTCGTATGTGGATGTTGGAGAACCGATCTCCCTACTGGTTCCCTCTCAGCAGAAACCAGCAGAAGTCCCAGGTGCAGAGGAAAGCCTCTGTCGGGCCCCCAAGGGCAGCCACGCCTCTCTAGGGATGTGGAGCAGAACCAGCCTTGTGGTTCCCTGGGCCACCGCTTCTGTTAGTTTCCCTTTGACCTGAAGGTCTGGCCACAGACAAGGGAATTTGAGGTTTTATTGTTTTGACTTTAACAAGTTTTCATTTGAAATGTATGATCTGATTTTTTTTAATCATCAGAGGATTCCAGTTTCTTCCAAAGTATTTGTTTTTTACAACCACAAGGCACCTGTTCTGTGCCAGGCTCCTCATCTGCTCGGCCTTTAACTTTTGACAGTTATCATCATCATCATCATCATTATTATTATTGTCATTAGCAATGTCCGAGATGATGATGATGATGATGATGATCTAAGATTGAAAAGACAGTATATCCTGACCCATGAAACCACAAATCTACAGAACTATTAAACTGGTAAACGATTGCTGCATACAAAATTATTTACTGCTTAATATGAGCTCACTGAAGCAGTTTTTTTTTTTTTGAGTGACAAGCTTCCCAGAAGCACTTCAACTGTGTTTTGTTGCTATTTTAAAGAAGGACAATAATCAGTGTGTAACTCCCAGATAAAGTACACAGAGTGGCATCCCCGGGTGTCCTCCCAGGAAGGTTTGTGGTTTCTTTGGAAAAGATGAGCTGAGCCCCTTGGAACTGTTTTCTTTAGAGAGAGTCCTCTACTTTCATTTTTTTGGGGGTAGGTTTAACCAGAAGTGGGTCAAAGCTGGCATCTGATAGGTACCTCCTTGCATGGCAGGCATGCTGAGTAAATGTAGAAAGACACCTTGCCGGCAGAGCCCAGCTGCCCCCACAGGTGGGATGCCTTCTGCCCTCTGTTTCCACCATGGGAAGCAGCCTGCCTCTCCCTCCACAGTCAGTGCAGCCCCATCTGGACCACTGGCTCGACGTTCTGGCCCTTCCCTAAGCCATAGTTTTGCCAGCCCCTGTCTTCTTCCAAACTCTTCCATCACTGCCTTGGAGCCATTCTCTCATTATCTGGATCGGTGGCTTTGAGCCCACACCAAGGCTTCTGCCTGCAATGGCTGGTGGGCTCTTCCTGAGTCTTTCCTGGGCCAACCTCCCTCCCCCCATCCCCTTTCTCATCGGGCCATTACCTAATTACAGTAAGTTCCCTACATACAAACCTTCCTCAAGTTGTAAACTTTCAAAGACGTGAACGTGCGTTCCATCAGCATCAGGCGTGAGTGAAATTGCAGCTTGTCCTCCGTCTCCTATTGCTGACGATCCTTCAGCTCTACCATCTCCCACCTCCTCTGCCTCCTCCAGTCATTAACTGTCCTTCCCTGTTCACACGATGCCAGCCCCTGTATGCCAGCTGTTGTACTTACTGTACTACTGTACTTTTCAAGGTACTGGACTGTAAGATTAAAATGTTTTCTTTATTTTTTGTGTTTGTTTTTCATGTAATATTTTTGTGAAAAGTATTGTAAACCTATTACAGTACTGTACTATTTATATAGCCCATTGTGTTAGTTGGGTACCTAGGCTAACTTTGTTAGACTTACGAACGCACTCTCAGTATGGAACTCGTTCACATGTGGGGGGACTTACTGTATAAGCTAGATGCTTCCCCCCTCTCATCTCTCCATCAGGTACCCTCTTCCCAGCTTAAATGGCTTTGACCCCCCCAACCAGCTTCATTTAAGAGCAAAGAAAGAGTTAAAAGGAACTCATGTGGAGAGTTTGAGGGTTGTGGTCAAGGCAGGAAGATGCTTGAGAAATGTAAATCAGATACCTTCTATGGCATGCCAGGCCTAGATTTGTTGTACACAATTAACAGCTTTATTTATTCTCTGCTCTTTGGGAATATGTCAATACCAAGATCCAAATATCTGGCTCCTGCCACTTGGAAACCACAGCACACAAGCCTGCATGTGTTGATGACTCAGCAAAACTCCAGAGCTTTTCAGTGTCCACTATGATATGAAAGAATCCTCAAGAGAGAGACTGGAAATCTCTCGTCTCATTCAGTGATAGAAATTTTTGTCTGGTTCACATGGAATCTTTGAATTTCAGTTCTGCCTGGGACCTCGGGGCCCAGCCATTGTGATTGAAAAGTCTTACAGTGAGTTGTGTTGTTTCTTCCTCAGGACAGTTCATCTGTCATCCAGTTCATGACCCACGCCAAGGTGAAGGTGGACCCTGCCCTGAGGGTGGTGGAGGTAGCCAGTGGGAACTCAGAGGAGATAACGGTGAGTTGGTCACCCCACACACACACAGCCCTCCTCCAAGGGTGAGGGAATCTGGGTGACTTGGGAGACTTGGTGCTGGCATTTGAGGGTAAAGGCGGTCTCTAAGCCAAGATGTCAGCTTTGTGGTAGACCCAAGACCTTGCCTGCCTTGGCTTCCAGGCCCCCATGGAGAACTTCTGTGGTCTGCTCTTGTTGTGATAGCCATGTTCTCTGGGATGCTGTTGTTATGTGAAAGCTCCCGGCTATGACCGGCCAAAGGAAAAATCTTCTGGAAGTACCCTTGACAGGGCTTGCATTTCCATTCTGGAGCCAAGACTATTTTTATTTTTCTCAGACCTTTCCCTGAAATCTCATCTGCCTTCCCAGTCACATTGCTCCATGGATAAACGCTGGGTGTTTCAAAAACAAGTTGTTTGAGTAACCTGAAGGGGTCACATCCTAGTTGCCAAGTCCTAGAAACTCCTCTTTCATTCCCTACCTAACCCCGTATCCTCTATCACAGCGGTCCCCAACCTTTCTGGCACCAGGGACTGGTTTTGTGGAAGACAGTTTTTCCACGGGGTGTGGGGGGATGGTTCAGGTGGTAATGCGAGCAGTGGGGAGCGGCAGATGAAGCTTCGCTGTCTCGCCTGCCACTCACCTCCTGCTGTGCGGCCCGGTTCCTAACAGGCCAGTACTGGTCTGTGGCCCAGGGGTTGGGAACCCCGGCTCTATAAAGTGCAGTTGGTAAGCAGCCTCAAGATGGAATATGTGGCAACCGGGAACTCGGATGTGGGGTGTGGGAGAGGCTGGAGGGAAAGGGGTACTCTTGGAAATTTGCTGCCTTTTATTATTTTTCAGGGGCAGGAGGCAGGGGGGAGGCTTATTCTCTGACACCCACACTGAGGTCCTAGGCACATGGGGAGACAGCAGCCTCTGAACTGGTTTGGCCAATGAGCTACGCAATGATGCTAGCGTTTTGCATCTCCTTTCCTGGAACTTCTCTCAAGGGAGACTTTACCCTCTCTTGGAAGAGTGAATATCGCTGTGACAAATTTACAAAAGTGAAAAATTCACAAAGATTAATTACTTATAAAGAAAAAATGGTTAACTTATTTTCCAATAACAATGGAGACACCACATGTCTAAATGTTAGGATGAGGATCAGAGCAAAGCCCACTCTTACAAGACCCTGGTTAGGAAGGGTTCATAGAGAAAATAAATGCCCGGGGACTTCCCTGGTGGCTCAGTGAATAAGAATCTGCCTGCCAATGCAGGGGACACGGGTTCGATCCCTGGTCCGGGAAGATCCCACATGCCGCGGAGCAACTAAGCCCGTGCACCACAACTACTGAGCCTGCGCTCTAGAGCCTGCGAGCCACAACTACTGAAGCCGACATGCCTAGAGCCCGTGCTCCGCAGCAGGAGAAGCCACCGCAAGGAGAAGCCTGCGCAATGCAACGAAGAGTAGCCCCTGCTCTCTGCAACTAGAGAAAGCCCGTGCACAGCAACGAAGATGCAACACAGCCAAAAAGAAATAAAATTAAATCTTTTGAAAAATAAAGAAATGCCCAGGCCCTCCATGAACTCTCAGTCCTGAGCAAGAAACAAAAGCAACAACTGGTACAGAATGAATAAGAATCTGTGAGGATGTTAAAGCTGCCCCAGGCCCTGGGTATTGCATGCCTGATGCAGGGAAGGACTGTCAGATGCAGACCTTAACTCCTCTACTTACATCAGGAAATTGTACATGCAGTCATTTTAATACCAGAAAATGAATGAGATGAAATGGAATGACGCTGGAGTCCTTCACTCCTAGGGTCAGTGTTTATGGAAGGTCAAATATTTGGAGTTGGGGGCCTCCCTGGTGGCGCAGTGGTTGAGAGTCCGCCTGCCGATGCGGGGGATACGGGTTCGTGCCCCGGTCTGGGAGGATCCCATATGCCGCGGAGCGGCTGGGCCCGTGAGCCATGGCCGCTGGGCCTGCGCATCCGGAGCCTGTGCTCCGCAACGGGAGAGGCCACAGCAGTGAGAGGCCCGCATACCACAAAAAGAAAAAAAAAAAAAAAAAAAAATTGGAGTTGGCCTTTGCCTTTTCCTCCTTGCCTTTTGGCCATTTAACCGCTAATTCAGACTTTTACCTGGGGATTGAAAAAGAATGGAGATTCACTGCTCATTGTCACAACTCTGGTTAAAAAGTTTCATAGGATGAGATACATGCCCAACATGAGAGGTTTGGAATGTTCTGGTAGACCACTGTGTTCCCAATTAAGAGTTAACGGAAGTAATTAACAGGTTTCCTACAGGTGGAATCCCTTGGGTAAATGAAAAAAAATATCATGGGCGCATTGCCTTTGATTAGAACACAGAGCTGTGGGATCCAGGAAAACATTGCCTAATACCCCACTGTTGGATTCTGAGTCATCTGTACGCCCCCAAAATACCACTTCCGTTAGTTACTGTTCCATTTTGAGCACTATGGTAATATTATCATTATCAGGAGTTCTTTGGAAGAAGCTTTCATTTTCAACTGGTTTTTTTCTAGTACTCTAAGAAAAAAGGGTACCCGTCGGAATCCCACAATGCCTCCACCTCCCTCCTTTCCATAACTTCGCCTTTCAATCCGTGAGCCAAGATGAAGTACTACAATCTGTTCTCAACTTTCCTGGCAGAAAAAAAAAAAAAAAATTTCTGAGTAGGAAGGTTTGCCTTTTTAGAACAAACACGTTCCACCCTACATGTTTCTTCTGAATGCCTGGCGCTCTGTTAGTTGTTCATCGGAAGGGAAATTTCCATAGAGGCTAGCCACCAAATTTAAATCAAGCAAAATATCACAGGATTTTAGATCAGACGCCACATTTGTATGGCCTTGGAATGAACAGGAAGTGTATTTGTTGCTGGTAACGAGCAGGGTGTGGGTGAGAAGAGGAAAACAATCCAGTTTTTAACCACATAAAGTGCACATGGTGATAATTCAACTGACAGGCAAATCAAATAATTTTCTTGGGACTCACTGTGTCTTTTATTTCTACGCCATGGTACAGGGAGTGCTTTACAGGGCGTACGGTTGAATACCTAGAAATATGTACTAGATATTTGAGGCATTTTTCTTGTTTACTAATAATATATTTGAGGTGCCCTTCCCAGGTGGGGTATTAGCACATGTCCAGGGCCAACCACGCCAGCTTACCTGGCTTTGTACAAACCCAAACCTGAGAACCGTGGATGAGGTCTGAGTCACCGCATTCAGCGCTGATAGTGCTGAGGACACGCTGGACTCCCATCCTGTCCAACCCAACCCTTCCGGCTTTTCCGGCAGTGCTGCCAACAGCTGAGGCTAGAAACTCCCCGGGGGCAAACCAAGAATCTCCAGCACACCAGCTCTGTTCCTGAGAGCCACCACCCCAAACTCCCTTCTCAGACTGTGTGAGAAGCTTGTATGAGTTACAGAGCAAATCTGTTTTCTTGATATTTTGAAATAGTGGAATACATGATGAACATGGAAATCCACAGATGGATAAGTAAGGCATTGCCATGTGGAGTGGGCACCAGGCTGAGATTCTAGGTACCAGCAGGAGAGACTGACTCCATCTCATTTTAGCAGAATCAGAATGGATTAGAAGGATATTGGGTAGCTCTCAGAATTGCCAGGACGGCTGGGGATATGACAAACCTGCGGCGCCAGGACCACAGGCTGGGTCAGGCCCCAGGAAGAGCCTGGCATGGTACTCTGGACACTGCTTCCCTGGCTTCTCTCAGCCTCTTGCTCTGGAGTCAGGCAGGAGCCTCTCACTGGCTGAGGTTAGACCCCTGTCCCTGGGGTACCAGGCACCCCAGAAAGAGCAGGTGGCTGGCATTTTGGACTATTATAGTAGAGCCTCACCCTCACCCCAAGACTCACCTAGAGGAGGACTCCCCAGCACTGGAAGGATGCTAAAAAGTGACAAATACCCCCTCCCGTGTGCTTTTCTAATACCGAAGACAGCATGGGGCCAGCCAACACCTGGTGCATCTTAGAGCTCCCATCTGAGCCAGTCTTTGTTCAGTCATTTAGACCACTTTGTCAGCTCCATTAATGAGAGAACATGAAAGTCTTTGTCCATAGGTGGTTTAGCAGTGTTTGTGCTTTGGGCTTTGTTTTGTTTTAAGAATGAATATGCTGGAATGAGCTACTTCTTTGCTGACATTTGCTGACAGGGCAAATGTCTGGGGCCTTCACCTTCTGCCCCAGGAATCATATGTCCAAAGAGGCGGTCACCTCCCTCCCACGGTCCTCCTCTGCCATCCCTTACCCTGCAGGTGGGGAGATGGGTCATAACTTTAACAAGTCCCCTGAGATTCCACTGTGCCCTGCCTGGATTAGAACCACAAAGCCTCTTCCTCTAGTGAACAAAGGGCCTCTGATGCTCGGGGAGAATGGGTGACTTGCCCTGGTTCTCACATCACTGAGCCAAGAATAGTGTCTGGAGCTCTTGACTCCCCAGCCTGGTGCTCCTTTCCCTGCCCTGCAGCCACTCAGTCACACGCGAGGGCACTGGGCCTTCTTGGATGAAAGGGCCCCGACAAGTGCAAGTGTCCACTCTGGAAAAGACTGACTTGTTTTAAAGTCTGTCTGTTAAAACTGCCCAGGTACCCTTGGAGCCCAGCCAGCCCCTTCAGACTGGACCTGGCTCTCCTCACCCCAGTGGGGGCTTTCCCTGCTCAGTCTCAGTCAGACTCCAGAACAAAGCCTCCATCCTGCAGCCACGCTTTCACTTCTGAATAAACCTCCCCCTCACGCACGAATTGATCAGGACAGCACGTTCCAGCTTCATTTTCTCTGAAGCAGTTCAAGTTCAGTTCCCAGTCTTGGCCCTTCTGGGAAGTCAGTACTTCTAGTTTGGCCTTGTCCTCTGTGAACAGGGAGCACTGCATTTCCCCCTTTGGAATTAGAAAAGCCTGGCTTCATATCCCGTCTCCTTCACATCCCAGTGGTGTGATCTTGGGTATCAGGTAAGCTCTGTGAGCCTCCGTTACCTCATCTGTAACATGGGAAACCTGCTTTCTACTTCCTGGAGGTTTCCCCTCCGTTTTGCTCCCTGCCACTGCCCCCCAACCCAGAGGGCATCATCTAAGGTGGTAAATGAGATTACTTCGAAAGGTGCCACCTATAGTTCTTTTGTTGTTTACTGCATCTTGAAGTAAACTTTACAATTTTCTGTCACCAAGTAGACTGTGACTTGTACTTTACCATTTATGTGAAAAATTACATTATACCCGGCAAGAGAGTTTTCCCCCTTCTTACACTGAGAGGTACGATGAAGAAGAGGGTCATTGGAAAGTCATCACTCCCCCATTCCCTGTCATCATCAAAAGATGGTAGGCGGTCCTCTCCCCTCACCCACTACCCCCAATGTGAGAATTAAGCTCTAACCATAAGGAACTGAGGAAAATCCCAGTGTGGTTTGCTGATTGCCACTATTCGCAGTTTCATTCAATGAATACTTATTGGGGGCTTCCTACGGGCCAGGCAACGTAGAGACACTGTGGGTGCAATGGGGAACAAAGTAGCCATGGCCCCTGCCCTCCCAGAGCTGACTGAGGGGGTGACAGAGAGTAAACAAGGAAGCAAACAAGGGTTTTATTTCAAATCAAGGTGAGTTCCATGGGAGTAACCTGCTCTAGATTGAGGGGAATCTAAAGGAATGTTTCTCCAGGGAAGCTGAGATCTAGAGAGTGAGGAGGGATTAGCTTGCCAAGCACAGGGAAGAGTGTCCCAGTGAGGAGGGAGAGCCATATGAAGAGCCAAATAGCTTAGCGTGTTCAAGGCTGAAACACCAGTGTGGCAGCAACCTGGTGAGTGGTGAAGCCATCCATGATGGGAGACACGTGAAGACATCCATGATGGGAGACACGTGAAGACATCCATGATGAGAGACATAGGCAGGGTCACACCATATAACACCAGGGAGCAGTTGCAAAGGGAAGCCATTGCAAGCTTCTGTTTTGAGTGGGGAGTGGCATGATCCAATATATATTTTTTAACAATCACAGGCTACTGTGTGGACAGTGGATTGTAGGGGGCTGCAAGAAGTTTGTGACCGTCACTTGGCTAGAGATGATGGTGGCCGAGGAGATAGAAGTAGACAGGTAGCTTTACATCAATAGAGGTCTAGCAGTTTGTGCCAGTCACATGTAGGGAGTATCTGTCCTAAAGGGTTGGGAGGGATCAGATCACATCTTGGTGCAAAGCCCCTTGCCTGGTGCCTACGCATGAGCAGTCAGTTAATAGTGGCTCCCATTGCATGGAGAGATGGCCAAGGATGGGAGGAAGCAAATGAAGAATAGCTTCTCCCTCCCTCAAAACCTCAAGAGTCATGATCAGTTTACTCTAAACCAATGATTTCCAGCTGTCATCATGATAATCATTATCATGTTTTTAAACAACACAACCCATTTCTAAATTGAAATGTGCTTTGGTTGAGTCAGAGGTGGGATGCCTGGAACTCCCCCAACTTGTATTTCCATTTTCCCTTGGGGGCCTCTGCATCCCCTCACCAAACCCCTAGGCTCTGTGGAGCCAAGGAAACCACTGCTATGGAAGGTTGTATTTTAGGACAAGGCTGCTGTCCAGTCCTTCAAATTCTTTCACTAGACATGAACTGGACCCCCCGGTAAACATGAACAAGAAAAAAAATTTTAGCCTCAAGGGGTGAACACTGCACTTGCACACGTGTGCAGACACACGTGCTGAAGCACACACACACACACACAGGCATGCACAGTAGTGTGGTTTTGTGCTGGGAAAGCCTGAGCTGAAGAGGTTAGGAGAGGCTGGCTGCATGGACGGAGTGACCCCTGAACAAGTATTGAAAGCATTATCTAAGTGGACAGGGGAAGATCGGGCTCCAGATGGAGTCAGGTGGTGTCTTAAGATAGATTCTCAAGAAGCAGACCCTCAGATGAGGATGTGGGTGCAAGGATTTTAGTAAGGAAATGCTCCCAGAGATGGGAAAAGAAGTGAGGAGACAGGATAGGGAAAGAGAACAAGCGGACCAAGGATGAGATTCCAGGGGCCCCAGCCTTAGCGGAGCCTGGAGCACAAATACCACCTCACAGTTCATCCTGCCTTGAAGCGAGGGAGCTGGGCTTTCTCACTCCTGTACTTGTCAGTCACTGGCCAGGGGCTGCCCAGGAGGTAATGAGCCCCAAGGTCCTCCTCTCCCCACGTGCCCTTGGGGCAGGTGGCCTCTGACAGTGCCGTCCACTTAGAAGTGAACGCATGTAAAGCTGGGGTTGGACATAAGGAACTGATCGAGGGACCCGAGGGATGTGGGCGGACGACCAGGAGTGTAGAGTACAGATGGCAGTGGTCTCCACGCAGACACTGGGGGCTTGGCTCAACGTGCCCTTTGCGTCCCATTGCTTAACGATTTTCTTGTTTTCATTCGTATATGCTCAGTTCTTGTGATGTGCTGGGCATTTGATGTGATTATCGCCTATCACTCTCACATCACCCCTGTGAATGAGATATTATTACTCCCATTTTCCGATGAGGAGACTTGAGACCCCCAGGTGAAGGGACCTACCAGCCTGAGATGCCACAGCTTGTCAGTGGAAGGGCCGGGTCTGGTGCAGGGCTGCCTGTTTGCAAGCCCGAGTCTCCCTTCATCCTCCGCTCCTTGGGCCCCTGCTGTCCTGTTGCCCGGCCCGCGCACAGCAGGAGCACCACTCTGGCAGATGGTAGGAATGCAGCCATGGGTGGTGACAGCTGGACCTTCGTCTTTGGAGCGACCCTTGGCTCCAGTGACCTCAGAAGCACATCATGCTCTGACTTAGTGGTCTGTTGATTCTGGAACTCTTTCCTGTTGTGGCCTGGTCCCTAACCAGATGCACGGCTACTCATCAAGAGAATTAGCACTCATCGAGGGCCCTCCGTAGCCTGTGGTAAAGGAGCTGCGTTCCCCTCCTCCCTTTAAAGAGCAGTCGTAAGGTTTCTCAGGAGTAATAGATATAAAACCTCTTAGCACCATGTCTGGCACATGGTAAGTTCTCAACAAATGTGACCCGTTCTTAACAATAAAAGGATTAGCACCGGCCCAGCTCATTCCTCTGCAAATTCTAACAGAGCAAGGAATTCCTGAAACCCAGCACCTAGCAGGCAGGGGCGAGTTTGACATCTTTGTTTATCACAGCACAGACTTACAATGTCCGTCTTGCCAAATGCAATTTATTTTCTGTTCATTGATGTCATCTCCATAAGTCTTCGGTCTCCCCTGAGCGGGGATGCTTTCTGAAGGCTCTGTTCTGAGAGTGATTTAAGACATGGTTCTGCTGAGAACATTTCCTCCAGCTCCCACAACCCTTTATCCCTGCCCCCTTCCCCACTGGCTGCTAGATGTAATTAGAAGCAGATGAAAATGGCATTTCATTGTCCCAGATGTTCTTCTTTTCCCACTTTTTATTTTATATAAATTCCTTCCCTCTGTGAGACCTGTGTGTGATGTCAGTTGTGGAAAGCATCTTGCCCTTGTAATTGACCTTCAGGCAGTGGGGCCTGGGGTTGCTGCTGATGCTGAGCTGTCCCCTCAGCCGTGGAAGCCCTCCATCCAGCCAGGCCTGGGCCAGCTGTACCCCATTGTGGTCATGTTCTCAGGCCTTTTGGAAACCTGAGCATTTCCAGCTATGACATTGGGCATATTTACAGTGGTCAGAACATAAAAGTTTCCAGAAACATACAAGTGAATCAAAGGCTGTGGTTCAGGCTTACCAGCTGCCTCAGACTGGAAGTTGGCTCCTGGTGGTTCCCTGATGCCAGCTTGCCAGCCTCAGGTGCGTTCAAGTTTACAGTAGCAGGCAGAATGCCCAGCGTGTGGGCCTGCCATCGCCCCTGCCAGATGTCTGTCCTCCTCAAGGACTCTATTGAGGCAAATCCTCGTGCTCCTCAATTCTCTTATGTTTTATTAGTTAACATCCAACACACGAGGCCTCCAGCTTCAGTCTGCTGCTGTGTGATCATTTATCCCTTCGTTGATCAGAACTTCTGCCGCCCCATCTCTCAGCCTCCTACCACCCTCTGAAACGTGCAGACTCCCCCTCAGCCTCAGTCTTTTTTCTCCTTTCATACTGGGAGTGTGGATCTCTGCTGGGAAAACCACTTCCCCTGCAGCCCTCTTAACGGACCTGTTCCTTGAACCCCCATGTAAAGTTCTCCCTTCTAATCTAGATATGTTTTGCAGCCAGAGTGCTCTTTGCAAAATGCAAACCATGTCACTCCCTAGTTAGAACCTTCCATTGACCTCCCATGCCTCTTAAGATAAAGCGTATAATTCCTTTTTTTTTTAGGTTTAATTCCACAGTATTTTTAATGGCATAGTTAAAACACCCCTTATTGCTCCTATGCTTATCAACAATTTTCTCAGGTAATTTTATGAATGAATCTGATGATTCTCAGGGATTATTTATAAGTAATTTTCAAAGCCATGCCTCAGGAAGACAAAAGAGGTTCTACATTGCTTTTTGGAGCGATTTCCTCTCTACTTGAATGGAGAAGGAGAGTCAGAAGCTTGAATTTCAGTGTTTTATGAGAAGAAAGTAACCTATTAAACTAAATTATTTAGGAATTAGACATTAAGATCAAAATAACTACAGGTTTGGTTTGATTTAGTGCAGCCATCAAAAAGCTAGATGGGGCCAGTTTTCAGATGGAAGCCACAAGCTGCTTGAATATAAAGGATATAATTCTTAACACAGTCTCCAGGCCTTCCCATCTCTCCAGCTTCATCTTGAACATTTTCCGGTGAATTCTTGTTCATTCCATTTCCTCCATGCCCACTGTCTGTTGGCAGTACTTCACCTCTGCCAGGCTCTCTTCTGTCACAGGGGTTTTGCACGTGCTATTCCTTTCTGGAATGTTGTTCTTTTCCCTCTTTGACTAGTTAAATTCTGCTTACCCTTTAACTCTTAGCTCAAGCAGTCCCTCAGAAGACTCTTTCTGACTGCCATGCTTATCTTAGTCTTTTCTAACCATGAACCTCTCCTTTGGGGCACTTTCTAAAGTTATAATTTTGCATTTATGTGTCTAACTGGCCAGTATTCTCTACAAGCTGGAAGCTCCATGAGGGCAAAGACTTCCTGTTTTATTCATCAATGAATCCCTACAGTGCCTGGCACATAGTAGGTCCTGTGTACACATTTGTTGGATGGGTGGATGGATGGATGGACGGACAAACAGACAGATGGATAGACAAACAAATGGACAGATGGGGTGGATGGGCAGATGGATGCATGTGTGGATGGATGGCCAGGACTCTCCCAAAAGAAATAACATTTGCAGATATATTTTTGAAGTAGAAAAAAGAAGCACACTCAGAAACTCCAGCTTCAAATCTCATCCTCTCTTCATTGCAGACTGAATCATAGTCATACTTCATCGAATGGTATGGCAAAAAGGACATTGAATTTATTAATCTGTGCCTTCATGAATCACATGATGAATCACTACCTTGGCCTAGGTGACGGGAGAACATGCATTCAAATCCTTGTTCTGTAAGAATTCAGTTTACTGGAGTCCATAGACAGGAAGATACATCATTACCTTACAGAGTGAAGAGGACTTAGGACTGGGATGATGATGAAGTGCTCCACTGTGGTTTTAAAGCTAAGCTTTGTGGAGCCGTGGGTTCCCTTGAGTTGGTTCTGGGGCTGCTGGGCCTGGGGTAGAAGGGACTGGCTTGGGAAGGGGGACCGACCAGGCAGGGCTCGAGCTTCCCACCTTCTTTATAAACAGAGAATCTCCAGTTTTTTCTGTTTTATACGTTGGGGTGCTAGCGCAGATTTTCTCTGCTAAGAGAAGTTGAAAATTGCTGTTTCCAAAAGCTCAGAGAATGATTAACTCTGCTGAAAAGAGCAGAGTAGGTCAGTCTTCTTGGAACAGAAGATGTTGGAGCAGAGACTCTCCTTTTAATTTTTTTTTAACTTGGCTTTAAAATGTTCAATTTTTTAAAAAAGTAGTTAAAAGTAAAAAGAGAAAACAATACCCGTAGTATCAAAAAACACCTATTTACCTAAAAAATTTCCTACATTTTTCTGCAAAGCTGAAGTCTTCTGTATGCTAAATTGATATTGATTTTTTGTATAACTTTATAGCATTTATCATTTTTCCCATTTTATTATCATGTTTTCTAAAGCATGTAAAACTTGGAAATCAGGCAAAAGATGATTGTGTGTCCTTTCACACCTGGAGCACTCTCTATCCCCTTTCTACTCAAAGTGTGGTCCTTGGACCAGCAGCATCAGCATCACCAGTGAGTGTAACTGTGATGTGGATGCTCAGGCCCCAATCCAGACTCCCTGATTCAGAATCTGCATTTTAACGAGGTTCTTCATGTGATTCTTACACACATTAAAATTTGAGAAAAACAACACTGTTCTAATAGGCCTGCCTAACTCCCTCGGGCCCATATTCTGTGAAATTACATATTAACTTATAGAAAACTAAGTTACAAATGCCTTTTGCCAGTAAAGATGAAAATGACTTCTGTCTGGCAGAAAATATAATCCCAAAGGTTATAGTTTATTGCCATGTAAGGTATTAATCAGTTTTGTATCTGATTTCAACATTCTTCTATTCTTTTTTTTTCTGTAACTACCCACATTCTCAGAATCTTTTTTTTTTTTTTTTTTTTTTTTGGCGTTACTTGGGCCTTCCACTGCCATGGCCTCTCCCGTTGCGGAGCACAGGCTCCGGACGCACAGGCTCACCGGCCATGGCTCACGGGCCCAGCCGCTCCGCGGCATGTGGGATCCTCCCAGACCGGGGCACGAACCCACGTTCCCTGCATCGGCAGGCGGACTCCCAACCACTGCGCCACCAGGGAAGCCCTCAGAATCTTTTTTGAACTAGCTTTACCATCCTACTGATTCCCTCGGTCATGAATTAAATAAATTTTTAACGTGTATTTGCTGCATATTTGTATGAGAGTCATGTTTTTAACTTTTTGAAAATCATACTTTGACAGCCAGATGTATTATCATTTTAACGGCTCTGTGGTATTCTACTTTGCGATTGCCGTAATTTACTCATCTGTCACTCTATTGTTAGACTTTTAGGATATTTCTATTTTTTATTGAAGTAGAGTTGATTTACAATGTTTTGTTTAGTTTCTGGTGTACAGCAAAGTAATTCAGTTATGCATATATATTCTTTTTTGTATTCTTTTCCATTAAGGATATTCCTAATTCTGTACCAATATAAATAATTCTACAGTGAACATCTTCGAATATAAAACTTTTCCTGTACTTTTTGTTTCTTGCCTATGAGTAAATTTCCAAGTACAGAATTAATGGATCAAAGGATATGAACAGGGCTTCCCTGGTGGCGCAGTGGTTGAGAGTCTGCCTGCCGATGCACAGGACATGGGTTCGTGCCCCGGTCTGGGAAGATCCCACATGCCGCAGAGCGGCTGGGCCCGTGAGCCACGGCCGCTGAGCCTGCGCGTCCGGAGCCTGTGCTCCGCAACGGGAGAGGCCACAACAGTGAGAGGCCTGCATACCGCAAAAAAAAAAAAAAAAAAAGAAAGGATATGAACATTTGTAAGATAAGCAGTATTGGAGTTTGCCAACTGGACAGGAATGGAAGAGTCTTCCAAGGTGGCAAAAGCAGGCTGCAGACAGGCAGGAGGCCACAGGTCCCACAGGGAGATAACTCTAACCAGCTAGAATGTGAGTACAGGTCCTGCCAGGGGCTGGAAAGGTAGGAAGGAGACCAGATTGTAAAGAGCCTGGTACCCTGAAATGTATATTTGGTATAAAGGGAAACCATCTGTAGTATAAACTGAGAAGTGCGTGATGAGGCCTGTGCTTTAGGAAGATAACTCTAACAGCAGGAAGGCTCCTCCAGAGCTCCTGAAATAGTGCTGGTGACAGAAGCTCAGGCTTGAACTGGAGCAGTAACTGGGGAGGTGGAGAAAAGATATTTAAAGAGGTACCGGGGATGGAATTAAGAGATACAAACTACTATGTATAAAATAGATAAGTAAGAAAGATTTATTGTGTAGCACAAGGAGTTATAGCCATTATCTTATAATAACTTTTAATGGAGTATAATCTGTAAAAATACTGAATCACCATGCTGTATACCTGAAACTAATATAATATTGTAAATCAACCATACTTCAATTTTAAAAAAACATTAAAAAATACCATGGGCTTGGGGCCTCCCTGGTGGCGCAGTGGTTGAGAGTCCGCCTGCCGATGCGGGGGATACGGGTTCGTGCCCCGGTCTGGGAGGATCCCATATGCCGCGGAGCGGCTGGGCCCGTGAGCCATGGCCGCTGGGCCTGTGCGTCCGGAGCCTGTGCTCCGCAACGGGAGAGGCCACAACAGTGAGAGGCCCGCGTACAGCAAAAAAAAAAAAAAAAAAAATACCATGGGCTGATTCAAAAAGTTTTTTTAAATTTTTGAATTAAAATAAAGAGGTATAAGGGCTTCACCAGGATCATCCTGCTGTTTAGTGGTGGCGACCAGACTGGATTGTCAGTGCTTCTCTCTCTGTGGTCCATGCTGCTGTTCCTGTGGGTTTTTATCTAAGATGTGACTTCTTAGAACTTCAGGCTGCTCAGATCCTTCCACTTAATGAGTTGATTAGAGTCGCGATGTGCAGGAACCAGCTTTGCCAAAGCATAAAGCACATGTCCAAGATGATGAATGGCATCACTAAAAATAATAAAAGATTAAGCACACATTCCGGGGAAGTGCCAGGGCATTCTTGTGGAATTTGCCAGACTAAACTGTAGTGGATACTCTTCACTGTCTCTGTATCTACAAAACCAGACCTCCAAGGTAGCTTTGCCAGGATACGCATTTCAGACACCGCGGGCAGGCAGCGTCCCTATGCGGCTCTCGGGGTGATCCAAGGGGCTGGACTTTACAGCTGACCCCATGGAGCCCACAGCCTGTCTCACTGTCAACAGGAAGGTTCAGCAGATTTTCACTATGCGACCAGAGACCAGGAACTTTCAGACACTATCTTACTTCCCCATTTCACAGAGGAGGAAACTGAGAAGTTTGTATTGGTTGCCCAAGGGTGCCCCTCTCAGCCACAGTGCTTCATAGTTGACCTGTGCAAGACACCACAAGAGATTCTGAATGTGAGAGGTGATTTGATCCACAGCTTTTAGGGGCAGTAACTCAAAGACATGAATCTATCTGTCTTTAAAGACAGAAGTCTCTAATCTGAACCAGATAGAAAAGAGTAGGCTTAAGATGACAGACTTCACAGCCCATTTCTGTCCCACCACCTCTCACCCCCACATATTCCTCCTTCAGGATCGCCTCATGTCTGAAAATCCCTCTTTGTAATAGCCCCAAACCAGGTAGAATGGATAAATAAATCGAGGTGTATTCACGCAGCAATGAGAATGCCATGCTCCAGCCTGGAGGAATCTCCCAAACCTAATGTGGAAGAAAGAAGTCCTTCCAGGTAGAGCGTGGACAAAAGCAGTGATGCTCGTCTAGACTCTTGGCCGTCAGGACAACGATTACCCTTCGTGGGGGCTGTGACTGGAAGAGAGCGTGAAGGGGGCTTCTCAGCAGCTGGTCTCATCCTGCATCTCGATCTGGGTGCTGGCTACACAGAAGCATTTCGCATTCAGTTCGTGAAAATGCAGTGAGCTGTGCACTTAGGTTACGTAGACTTCTCTATGTATATTAGACTTCAATAAATAGTTTTTTTAAATAAGGGTGCCAGCCAACCATGCACAACCTCAAAAGAAATCTCCCTGCCAGCAGTGCTAATGACGCTGATGGGAGCACCCGCCATGTGTCAGGGGTGGGCTCTGCCAATCGCTCTGCATGCATTAGTTCCTTCAGTTCTCTGGGGAGGTGCTGTTCTACCCCTGTTTTACAGAGGAGAGAACTGAGACTCAGAGAGGTAAAGTACCCTGTCCAAGGTCACACAGCTAGTGAGTATGTGCTGAAAAGAGACCTTATTTCCATTCCCAGAAGTGACTACTGTGTTCTGTAGGCAGTTTTCTTTGATCTATCCCAACATAGGAAGGAATGGTTTCTGCTCTGATTTCCCTAGAGATAATGTTTTGGATTCAGGATCTGCCTCATGGATGACCATCCTCCCCTCCCCCAGCACCCCCCCCCACCTCAGCTGTGGGAATGAAGACAGTTGAGACAAAGGTGATTGTGTTTGCTTTCCTTATCACCAGGGAAGAGACAGTAAATGATCCATTTAATTGACAGATAATCTTTAAAGAGCCACTGTCAGCCAGGTACTCTATGGTGTGCTAGTGACCAGCTTAGATTGGGAGTTTGGGGTTGGCTAGACCTGAGTTCAAATCCTGACTCTGCATTTTAAGCTACGTGGCCCAGAGCAAATCCCTTGTCCTCTCTGGGCCTCCATGTCCTGCTGTGTAAAACAGGTGCTAAATACCTCCTGGGGTGATTGTGTGAGTCAGACAAGAGATTGCAAGAAAAGCACAGAGCCTGACACGAGGGGCATTCAAGAAATGTTAAAGAGAGAGGGAAGCCAGGCCCTAAAAAGGTAACATAAATAGCGCTAGTATCAACTCAGTCCTGTGCCCAGTCACCGTTGAGGCTTGAGCAAGGGGCTCCCATAACCAGCGAGGCTTCCTGCTAGGCAAAAAATCAGCTGGCTTTCAGGATTGAGCCAGGTTTACATAGGCCTTCTCCAAGGAGGGACTGGGCATTCCAAGCACACGGCCTAGCTTGGACAAAGCCCTGTGGCTGGGCCAGCCTGTCTGCAGCCAAGGGAGACAGTGGCTGCCCAGAGCTGAGATTTCTGTCTCTTCAGCAAAGAGGAGCTTGAAAGGGATGGTGGGGTGTTAGGGGATTGGCTGTAGAGGACACAATGGATGCTTTGAATTCTACAAAAATAAACTCCACTGTGACCAGTGGGGTGAAAATAGAGCCAAAGAGTACAGTCAGTGTTGAGCTAGCACGTGTTAAGCTATCCCTTCTGTGGCAGGAGGGTGGGGGTGCCCTGATTTGTTCACCACTTTAGGTGGTATAAATACTCCTGTGATGGACCATTTCAAAATAGCATTGTAACATCCTTAGATGTGGAGCTGGGAAGAGATGCACACCGTTGGCCCCATTGATGTGAGCTAGCACACCACTGAGATTCCATCAAAGTTGGGAAAACTTGCCCCACTGAGACATGGGCTCTGAGGACCTATGGCTCCCATTGGAGACCAGGACTCCGCTCCTCGAGTGAGTGCTTTTAGTATGCTAGGCATCGCCATGAGACCCAAGGCAAACTGTGCCCAGCCCTTGAGGTCCACAGCCTACTGGGGAAACTGGCATTAATTGAGTAATCACACTAAGTTACGCAGTGCACGGAACACTCAGAAAAAAGTACTGTCTTACCTGGAGCGCACGCCCATGCCCTTGTTTCAAAACCATAATAAAACAGAGACTGTTATTGTCTGTTCTGAATCAAGAACATAGTGCATCCTCTCAGTTTTTCACCACACTTATGTTCACTTCGTTATACTTAAATCAGGCCTGTTGTCATTACAGCCCTTTCAAGAACTGGGGCTGCGATTTCAAGTGCCTTTTCAGGTCCTTGTGAAAAATCCATCCGTATACACCCAGGAAAGCACTCAACAGAGGCAATTTTAGAGTGACAGCGGTCTGAACACATCTCTCCAGTTCAGTGCCAATGTCAAGCCCAGGCCGGGTCCCCTCACGCGGTGGGTGCTTCCATTTGGGAACCATCTCACTTCTGCTTTGCCTCCCAGGTGGTCTTCGAGGCGTTGCACAATCTGGAGCCCCGAGGCTACGTCGTGGGCTGGATCATTGCCATCAGCTTGCTGGTGGGAATCCTCATCTTCCTGCTGCTGGCTGTGCTGCTCTGGAAGGTGAGTGGAGAGCGCAGGTCCCCAGGGAGTCCCCGACCAGACACCCGGCTCTCCTGCCTCAGCAGGGCTAGAGCTCATCGTCAGAAAAGGTTTCCTGGTGGAACTTCCTTCCCAGTGCAGGTACGATGAAAGGAGGGCAGGGTCCCCTCCAGGCAGTGAATGGAGTCCAGGCTCCTCCTGAGGCCATTCACACCTGAGGACTGGACCGCTTTAGAGGGAACCCCAAAATATTACTCTCTTCTCCTGCCTTCCCTAGCAGAGTTGCCACCAGTCCTAACACAGGGTGGTGGGAGCCTCACTCCAATGCACAAGCTTGGGGAGTAACAGCTGGGACTGGGACGGGGATGGTTAACTCCTTTACTTGGGACAAAAACAAGAAAAGAAACTACAGAGCCATTCTTTGTTCTTTTCCCATGTGGAATATGGAAAAGATTTCTGCCCAGAAGACTCTAGTAATGGCGATGGGCTGTATGTCTGGAGTGCTGCCTGGGCAGCTTCATCAGAAGTTCTCCCAACCCCATGGGGGTTCATTCGTAGGTGCCCCAGGGGTAGACTTGCCCTGCCTCCTTCAGCAGGGAGCACCTGCTCATCCTTCACATCTTGCCTCTTGTCACTTTCTCAAGAAGAAAGGGGTGTCCTCACCCCCAATTCTAGGATGCCCTGTGCTCTTCTCTCAGACACCTGGCATCCTTGACTTTACCCTTCGTGGGGGCACATATCATCCTTGACTTTAGGGCCTCTGTATTCATCAGTAATGGTTTCAGAGTCATTATCTGAGGAAGGTCTGTCTCTTCCACGGGATGGTAGTGTGCCACGTGAGTTGGGTCCTGTCTGTTCTTGTTTCCACCATGTCCCCAGCTCCTGCAGCAGCACCAGGGACCACAGCTGGGACTTCCTGACACCAAGTCCCTGCTTTTCCAGTGCTCCAGGTTTCAGAGGCAGGTGGAAACAGCCTCTTACATGATTATGGATGGATCCTTTAAATACAAATAATTAGTTTCTTTGGGATTCCAAAATAATTTGTATTTATTGATCAAACATAGACACATGTCAGTAAGCAAAAAAGTTCTCAGATACTCAGGAGTCCTCATCCTAGAAATAACTGTGGTGAGACCAGCGTTGTCTCTTTTTGAACTTTTTCCCTACATAATAGACAGAGACCAGGCATTCTCATAGCACCCACTTATTTGTGAATAGTGTGTTAAATTCTCCAGTAAAATACCCAATACATTTTCAGGTGCAGGAGCTCTAAAATTAAAGCAATGAGTTCAATTATCAATCTGAAAAAAGTATAGTAAATATACTTCAGAGTATCCAAGAAATCTAGAAACACAGGGAAAATAGGGTTTTTGTTGTACATCTTTTCAGACTGACAGTTGGACTTCACCTGAAAAAAGTATTGGAGGTTGAAGAAAAATATATTGAGCATATTACTTGAAAATAAGTTTATCTCAGGTTCCCATGCTTTTTGGACTTCCCATTTACTATTTTACAGCCTAGCTTTACCTGAATGCAAAATTATGAAAGTCTTTCCCTATTGTTAAAAACCCGTGTCCATCGCTGTCCTCAGGCTGCAGGTGTATGGCAGATCCCAGTCCTCGGATGTTGGGATTCATTCACATGGCTTCTGGTTTCACACTTCTTGTACCAGTGCCACAGTGAATATGCTTGGAGCCAAATATTTGCACAAATCCTTCATTATGTCCTTAAGATGAAACCCTAGAAACGGAATTACCGAGTCAAAAGCAATGCGTATTTTAAGCCTTTTATTACGTATTACCAGTTGCCCTCTGGAAAGGTTACACAAGCAGTGTATCAAAAGTGCCCATTTTCCTGTATATTTACCAGGAGCGGATATTACCTTTTTTGAAAAACCTGCCCATTTATTGTTTGTTTAATCTGCGTGGCCAGATAGAGTCTTAATTCTCCCTTTTCTCCAACTCCAACTCCTTCCTGCCAAGACGTCTGGTCTGGGGGTAGAGAACAAAGCCAGCTCAGTGTTTGGGATCTGAAGACAGTAAGGGCTTTGCGGGGGGCGGGGTGGGGGGTGTTTGTGTGTGTGTGTGAGAGAGAGAGATACTTCCTTCTGCCTTTGTACGGACATTTCAGAAGAGAGGGAACACCGTCCTCCACTGCTGGGTGCACGGGACCAGACAGGGACACAGAGTGGGGAGTGGGGTGGCTGTGTCCCCCCCCGGGCCCCCCACCTGGCTCTGCCACTCAGGAGTGTCCCCTCTCCTGAGCACACCCTCCCACCTCCTTCCAACTGCCATCTGCTTCGCTTTGCTTCTGCCGTGTTTCTTTAAAGAATGTGGTGTGTCAGGAGTGGGTGTCACGGGGTGGCCAGCACCCTGAGGCCACCCAGCTGTGTGTGATCCAAAGAGCCAGGGCCCAAGAAGGCAGACATCACCCGCTGCCATGGACTGGCCATGAAAGCAGAGTGGTGGCGGTCGAGGCGCCTTAACCAGACAAGGTCATCTTAACTGCTGGAGGAAGGAAGGGTCTAGAACAGCTCTGAGAAAGCTGGTGAGTGATGCCATCAAAACTTCTAGCCACAGACACAGACTGATCAGCCCCCTCTGAGTCCCAATCCTACAAGCCTGGGAGAGAGAATCTGACTGGCTCAGCTCAAGTCAAATGTCTACAACTGTGGCAAGAGGCCAGGAGGTGGCAGAGAGAATCTGACCAGCCCGGGCTGGGTCACATGTCTCCCACATCCAGACAGCTAAGGCCAGCGCAGGAGAAAGATGCAGTGTGGAGGTTTGGGGAAGCCAGGTAAGGGTGGGGATAGGGGCTAATCTTAGAAGGAAACTAGGCAGATGCCCTAAAGGCTTTCACTCCAGCAGGGTTTCACGGTTGTCAGTGGTGCTATTGCCTAAATTACAGTCTTTTATATGGTACTGGGTAGCTATGGCCTCACAACAAATTGCCACCAAGTTGAGTTCCCTTCTGCCTAACAAATGTATAGGTCAGGAATTCAGGAAGGGTTTGGCTGGATGCTGCTTCTGCTCCAAGTGACACTGAGTGGTGTCACACAAGGGCATTCACCTGGTGGCTAGGCTGGTCTGCTTCACTTCACAGGACAATTTTATTCACATGCCTGTCACCTTGGGTGGAGATGGCTAGAAGGCCGGACTCTGCCAGGCCCCGCCCTCTCTTCGTGTAGATTCAGGGCCTCTACACGTGGCCCTTCCAGCAGAGTGTGCTGACGTTTTACATGGTGGCTTCAGCTCTGGGAGAGCATGGTGAGAGCTGCTATTTCTCTGAAAGGCTGGCCCAGAACTGGCGTGGCATCATCCTGCTGTACTCTGTTGGTCAAAGCAGTCACGTGCCAGCCCAGAGTCGAGGAACAGGAAAGAGACTCTGCCTCCCAATGGGAGGAGTAGCAAAGACTTAGTGGCCATCTTTTGTCTATCACATACATGATATTCAGAGATTTGGGCAAAATCTTAATCTTTTCTGTAAAACTCACTATGGCAAAGGATGATTAGCCTAACTGGAAGTTTTGTTGTTCTAAAGTAGATGAAACCTCATCTCTCTTCCATTGTGTCATAGATAAAATTATGATTGAGCTCCTTGGAGGAAAAAAAAGTAAACCTCGGTGCAGGGTTCATGAACGCACTCAACATTCAGAGTGGGTAGTCTGTTCAGGCACAGTGACACTGCAGTAAGGAGCTCGGCAGAGGGAGTTTCTTTAGGACAAATATTTTTCTCCTGAAGGACTAACTAAATAGAATGACTTTATAGGACACTGAAAAGGGCAAATGAAATGTAGGATTATTCTGAAGACCTACATATTCCTCAAACTTCAACTGCAGACCTCTTTTGTTTTTTATTTATTTTATTGAAGTATAGTTGATTTACAATGTTGTGTTAATTTCTGCTGTACAGTAAAGTGATCCAGTTATACACATATATACACTCTTTTTCATATTCTTTTCCATTATGGTCTATCACAGGATATTGAATATAGTTCCCTGTGCTATACAGTAGGACCTTGTTGTTTATCCATTCTATATACAATAGTTTGCATTTGCTAATCCCAAACTCCCAATCCATCCCTCCTCCATCCCCCTCCCCGTTGGCAACCACTCTGTTCTCTATGTCTGTGAGTCAACTACAGACCTCTTGTCAACTTGGATCCCTATGTCTATAACCTAAGTAACGTGCATTATGTATAGAGGTCTAGTATTGACAATTCAGTGCACAGAAATCCGTTGATTAATGGGCCTAATATTTGAGTTAGATGGGAAGTCTAACTGCTTCTGGCTTATTACCGTATTTCACATATCATTCCCTCCAATCCTTTCAAGGGGAAAGTCACTGCATGGTACCCAGTTGCCACTACTGATGAGTAAACACTTCACTAGACCCTTTGAAGACAGGTGGGCAATGTTTAAGTCCTCTTTCCTTTTTAGAGTCACATCTCTTGAAGTTCCCTTTGGTGTAGCACCTGACACTGCTACCTGTGGTTGCTTGCCATTGCCTTGAGCTCATGAGCCCAAAATGGTTGTTCCCAAAAAAGTACAAGGATGGTGGCATGGTATCAAAAACAGAACAAGGTGGCTGGCCCAGTGCGGATGGATTTTCTGTACCATGCAGGCCTGTGGGTTAGCATGCTTTACACTTGTGAGCTGGCCGGTGCCTTCACTCAGCAAACAGATCCCTGCGAAGTGGCTGGCTCGGGGTAAAGGGACAGAGGTAATAAGCAGCAGAGCCCTCACTCCATCGTAAAGACTGGGGAAAGCAGGTAAGTGGCCGAGGCTGAGCCAAGCACATCCTGAGGGGTAAGCAGCACTTGGCCAGGCAAAGAACCTGTGCCACACCTCCTACATGTCACCGTGGTTCTACCAACATGACCATCATCCCCTGTTTATCTGAAACAGAAACCCCTTATAGGGTCAGCAAATACCTTCTCCAGAGCCGAAGTCCAGGCTCCCTGCCTAATGCTCAGCCTCCTTCTGTCCTCCGGGGCCTTCCAGAGGGTCGGCCGGTGGCACATCAGGCGCTGTCTCATGCTTGGCCGCAGCAGGTCCTGGCTCCAGTGCAAAATCCACAACGAGGGCCCCGAGCTAACCAGACCCTTCTTCACATTCTGAAATGGATCCTAATCAGCCTTCCCAGAGCTGAGCTGTTAGCAGACACTGGGAGCCATAATTTAAACTTTCTGTGCAAGGACTACAGTAGCCTGCCAAGCCACCGTGCAGGAAGAAAACTTTGAAATAGGAAACTCTTTTAAGGGAGAAAAATCCAAATGAGTCCCCTCTTCTTTCGTTTGGCTCCTGTTTTGGTTTGAAATGGCCTGGGCCCTGTGCCTCTTCAAGACAATCATAAAGGCCTGTTTATAGGAGGAATTTCATTATTCAGAGGGTATATGTGACTTGCACCTTTAAAAAGTGCCTTCAACTCATCAAGCCAGCCTTTAAGTCAAGTGGTGAGAGAGTGGAGATGCTGGGATGTTTTTCCTTCAAGAGGAAAAGCCTCATTTAGGGCCCCAGGCTTCTCTCTCCCTCTCTCTCCCCCTCTCCTCGCTCCCTTGTACAGTTTGCCAAAACACACAGGCCACCACTCAGTGAAGGCGAAAACTCTGCATCCTCCTCTACTGCTTCCAGCCCAGGAACCTTTCCCTTCTCTCCTGTTGGCCCCTTTTGCCAGTGAGATGGCCTGGAGCAAAGGGCAGTGCCGTGGCCTGGCCAGCCCCATGCCCAGCCTCTTCCCAAAAGGCCCAGGACCTGCCAGCCTTGCCTTCTCACGAGTGGTATAGAGGTGGGCTGTGCAGTGGGTTTGCCGCCGTCCTTCAGAAGGACTGTCTCGAACCCTCTGTCAGCCGGGCCTGTTCCAAGAGCCTGCTGCTCCAGAGCTGGTTTTGGGCTCCTGGTTTTCATTTAAGAGCATTCCTGCTGACCTCAAGCAGAAATACTTGGAAAAATAAATCTGTGAAATGGCCCAGCGGATGGGTAGGTTTGGCAGCCCCTCCGGGGGTCATTGGGGTTATCACCTGCCCTCCAGCTGGGCTGTGAGAACCCATCCTTGTTTCTCCTGCAGAGAAAATGAAAATGCACAGACATACGTGCACACACCTTTTGCACTGTCTCAATTAAGACCATGTGCCAGAGACGCTCAGTGGGGACTTATTTATGTTTGGAAGTAAATATTGGGCTGATGTTGCACTGTTGACATCTCGAGACAGAGACGTGTTATGTAAATAGTCAAGGAAC
The DNA here is from genome assembly GCF_964341445.2 of Mesoplodon mirus. Classification (NCBI taxonomy): domain Eukaryota; kingdom Metazoa; phylum Chordata; class Mammalia; order Artiodactyla; family Ziphiidae; genus Mesoplodon; species Mesoplodon mirus. The sequence goes on along the minus strand of NC_138988.1, from coordinate 48,600,541 downwards.
TTGAAAGGACCCATAAACATGAGGCTCTGAGTTAGTCCAAAGAAGGAGTGTGTCCAAGGCCCTTGGAATAGCTGCCCAGGAGGCAATCCAAAAGCCAGGGAGGAGGGGGTGGGCATCTCCCCAGAGACCAGAGGCCGTGGGGTTGTGCGGCCGCCCTTCACTCACCCTAGACTGAGCTGGGAAGGAGGAGGCTGGTGCTATAGGATGTGGACCCCAGAATCCAGTCATTCTCACTTCTTCCTGGGCCCCAGGCCCCTCTCAGAATCTTCCTAATTAGGGCCATTCAGGGGAATCCTGCTGTTTCCCTAGGAGTTTTCTGGCAGCTTTTTTGATACAAGTTTATAACAGAAAGTTGTGTGAATCTGTCAGGAGGGCTGAGGGAGCTGCCCTGTGGGGCCGCAGGTCCCCCTCAGGAGCGGCACAGACAAGAAGCCAGAAAACCCCTGCTCCCTCAGGTTTCAGGGGAGCCAAGTTTGGCTCTAGTCTCTCTTCCTGTAGGGTTTCCATGAGTGTTCCCTCCACTACAAACAGCAGTTATAAACAGAGCCTTTTGCCCCTCAAGTGGCAAAGCAAGCCCTGGAAGGATCCAGAAAAAGTGCAGGAAAACACATACTCCACTGAACTGGAATTGCGTGAGGGGCTGCTGAGGGTCCAGTTTAACTAATCACAGCTCATTTCCCAGCACCCTCAGTGTGGGCTCAGCTGGCTGGGAAAATGTAGGTTTGCCCAGCATCTCTCCAAGGTTTTCCCCAAAGTAACCATGAGTACTAGTGATGGTGAGAGTGTAGGCCTGCTGCAGGAGAGAAGTGTCTTTGAAGTCTTGAGTTATCTTAGTTTTTAAGAGTTTTAGACTTCTTTATACTTTATAACATATCCATACTTTAATATAAAAATTGGAAATTTAATTTTCCAAAAACTCTTTGAGAAAAAATGATACCAGGCGAGGATTCTGTGCCCTGTGCCTCCTGCGTGTGAGGACTGGATACACAGCTGTATGGCCTATAGGCTGCAGTCCCGAGTTTGCTTTGGGGACCAACATAAAAGCTTTCATTGTGTTTCAGGGCTAGAAGAGGTCTGAGAATGCCATCGGTCTCTTGGACAGAGACAAAGACACTGGGGTTCAGAGCCAGGAAATGACCTGCCCTGTGGCCAAGCGTGAGCAGTACTCAGAACTCCAGGCTCCCCATGCGGCACCTCTCCTGTCCAACCCTTCTGAGTAGGTCCTATGGCACTGGGCAGGCCTGGCATGACACAGTTGTTTGGGGAACCCTGGCTTGGTAAACTAGGAGCCTGGGCTTTGGGTTCTATATCAAAAGCCAAAACCGGGCTGTAAACAACAACACAAAGGTGATTTTCTCTTTTTCTGAAATGGAATTCGTTTGATCACGTAAGAAACAATATTAATTTGACAGAACCACCTCTAGACTGTATCGCACCTTTGTGCAGACAAGTAAACAGCGCCCCTTCCTCCAGAAGCTTTACTTCCATCTGTCAGAAAATTCAGAAAATCTACTGCTTTTGTTAGAAAAAGACACCCGACTGCCATCTGCTGGAAACTAGTTGTAATAAGTTTACACGTCCATGATCTCTGATATGAGGGGCACCCTCCCCCCTTATATGCGGTGCACATCCTGCGCTACTGTACCCAGCACGCCCTAGACTTGAGAGTGGTCTGTGTCTTAAGAAATGGTCATGGGCTCCAAAGAAGAAGGACAGACACCAGTGGCAGCTCCAAGCTTCCATCTAAAGATGAGACTACACGCAGGTTATGTTGGGAACAGGGCTCTGCATACCCTGCCTCACTGGAGTGGGGTGGAGAGTTTGCAAGCCTGTTTCTAAGAGAAGCTCAGCTCTATGGTTACTGCCAGCAGGGGTGGAATTTTCAAGACTAGTGCTGAGGGACCTCGCTGGTGGTACAGTGGTTAAGACTCCGAGCTACCAATGTAGGGGGCCTGGGTTCGATCCCTGGTCAGGGAACTAGATCCCACGTGCATGCCACAACCAAGAGTTTGCATGCCACAACTAAGGAGTCAGTGAGCCACAACTAAGGAGCCCGCCTGCCGCAACTAAGACCCGGTGCAACCAAATTAATTAATTAAAAAAAAAAAAAAAAAGACTAATGCTGACACCATACCACTTGAGACAAAAGAGCTTGCTTTTGGATGCCTACAGGAGATGATATACCATCACTTTGTTGGTAACAAGTATGACACACATAAACATGTGAGAGTTGGGCCAGGCACTCTAAATCCTTGCTAGATTGCACACGCTGTATCAAATCCTTATGCCAGCATAGCTGTGAGAAGGTGAGCCGACTCTCGTCTTCCTTAGAGATGAACAAGAAAAGTCTGTTCAGCAGGACAGGGCACAGTAATGCTCTTTCCATCTAGAGCCCTGTCAGGCTGCCCCTCTGCCACCCCCCGTGGGTGTTGATTCATTCAGTAAGTCAGGCAAAAAAATATGGAGTTCTGTATCAGTTAACTCTTGCTATGTAACAAACCAAAGTTTAGAGACTTAAAAACAACCACCATCTACACAGGTCGCAATTCTGAGGGTTGGACTGAGCTTAACAGGGCGGTCCTCCCGTCTCAGTGGGGCTCAAACCTACACCTGCAAGCAGTTGGGGGTTGGTGGGTCTATGAGGGCCTCAGCTGGTGGTCTCATCTTTCAGCAGCGAGACCAAACTCATTCACTTGGAAGCCAGGCAGCGTTCTGAGAAAGCAAGTGGAAGTGTGCAAGGCCTTTGAGGCCTAAGTGTGGAACTGACAGGGCATCACCTCCCATGCACCCAACTGTCATAGCAAGTCACGACTCAGATTCAGGGTGTGGAAAATAGACTCCGTCTCCTGATAGGACTTGCTGCAAAGGCATGGTACAGGGCACGGATACAGGGGCATTTTTGCAACTTATCACTGGCAGTAAGTAGCGGCGAGATGCTGAGCTCTGGGGGTAAAAAGCACAAATCCGTAGGAGTCCTGAGACAAATGTGAAAGATGATAAGAGAGAAGACAGTTAAAGCTCTGCTTGATTGGTGCCACAGTAGAGAGATGTTACTTCTCTAGAATTAAAGTGAGTAACTGGAGATCACTGAAACATCACACTATCCGCAGGTAGAGTCATGTGCTAAAGAATCTTATTCTCATGCTATATCCAGCCTTCTTTCTATGATTATGTTCTCCTCAGCTCAGAAGGTGCACATGACACATTCGCCCTGTCAACCACATCTTTATCTTTCAAGAATGAGATTTCAAGCAGTAACTTCTGAGTTAGACATTTCCATGAAGTCTTGGGTCGCTTTCCTGGCCTCCTGTGGGTATGCTTTGAGGATGACAACAACGACCTTTTTCTAATTATCTGGAACATTCAAGCCAAGCCTCCTTTCCACATCCCTTGCAGAAGGGAGAAGGTGGTAGAGATTTAATGAGAGAAAAGTATATGGGGGTGTCATAAAGTGAGGTTCTGATAGATGTGGTCTGAGGCTTGGGAGGACATATCCAGGGAACTCAATATCTGTCTGTGAAATGGGCCTTGAGGATCGAAGCTCAGAGCACAAGACCCTTGCCAGCTGTTCTGTGGAAGCTTCCACTCCCTCCCAGCCGTCAGACTGCTCTCAAAGGGAACTCTCAGGACTCCCTTGGTAAAGTGGATGGAGGTGACCAGCGCTGTCTTGGCAGCTCTCTTTGACAGTTCTCATTTTCACCTGGACCAGTAAGCCCCTTTCAAGGAGTAAGAAGATGGTGCAGTGAGACTGTGGATGCTTGGTTCATGGTGAAGGAGTGTGAGGAAAGATGCACAAAGGAGTTAGATGTGCCCACAAGCCTGGGTTTGCTTGACGATTTGTTTAGGGCAGGTTTTGTATGTGCATCCCCCATTGGCAGCAGATTGCAGAGATTATTAGTCTCAAGTGTTTTCAAATATGACTATGGAAATTATACACCAGTGACGGTGTGGTACCACAGACCTGCAGCACAGCCTCCCAGCAGCGAGCCAAGTGTGCACGTCTGTTTCAATTCCCCTGTTCAAGAGGATCGAAACAAGGATTTGAGGGCAAGTCGTTTATTTGGAAGATAATCTCAGGAAACAGTGATAGGGGACCAGGGAAGAGAGGGCAGGGAAGGAAGCTAATAAAGGACGTGTTATCAAGCTGGTTATCACTGCGGGAAAGTTCCACGCAGAGCGTGCACCTCAGGGTTTCGCACCCAAGGAGAGAGGAAGCTGGGGTATTTGTATACCAACTCCAGTCAGTCATGTTTAAGGGCAGATGCAGGAGGATGTCTGATCTCAGAAACAGAGGCCACTAATGCTAGGGAGCACTGGACAAGAGATACCAGGTCTTCCTGAGCTTGGGAGAAAAGGTCAGCTTTGAGCTACAAAAAGTTACTTTTATATGGCAGTAGTGCCTATGCTGACTATGTGAAAAGAAATGGAAATTCATCTTACCCTGTATGAAAAGCCATAGACATCGGAAGGAAAGGTCTTTTCAGAACTAAGCTAAAGGAAACTGCCATCGTGGCTCAGGAGGAGTTGCCAGTTTTAGGGGAGTACACACTGCCAGCTGTGTGCACGGCAGCTCGGCAGCTCACGAGGGTCACAGATATGAGCGAAAGATCTAGAGGACAGCAAGATAGGATGCAGACCTACAGATACTTTAAAACTCCTATTGTATGAGAGCAGTACTTATCAAATTATTCTGCAATGGCTAATCTCTCTCAGGATATTAATAGATTTATCAAAAGCCAGATAAGCTTGGGAAATATCAAGTCCCTGACTTTCTTAATCCTTTCCTAAAAGGTTGATTTGATCCTTTACTGTTCTACTGTACATTACGAGTCTCTTAAAGAGTGTATCGTTTCCAAACTTATTTGACCGTGGAATCTGTTTTACTCCCAAACAACCTATGAATAGCTCAATAACTAGTTTTCCCCAGCATACAGTTTGGGAAACACTCCACCAGAAGCACATTACAAGGAACAAACAACTTATAAGAAAGCCTGCTGGAAGTCCATGCATTTTAAAAAGTGGTTCCACATAATGCTTTTTCTAAATCAGCCCAATCTGAGGAGTTGTGAGCATAGTCATGCCTCCTCCGGGTCCAGGTGGCTTGGGAATCAAAATGGTTGATTCCCCAGCATCTCTAACCTGGCCTCTCCTCTTTCTGCCTTTCAGATGGGCTTCTTTCGCAGAAGGTACAAAGAAATTATTGAAGCTGAGAAGAACCGTAAAGAGAATGAAGACAGTTGGGACTGGGTCCAGAAAAACCAGTGACCTGCCACCCCACCCCAGCCCGGTCATGTGGCCCAGTGGTTTGCCTGTCTTCCTGATCTTTGTATCTTCCATATTTGGAAGAAAGAATCTTCTCCAGATTTTTCGGAGGCCCCACGATGCTGTTCTCGTCCTCGTTCTCTCAAGCCCAGGTGCCAACCTGAGGCAGTCACTTCGGCCAGGTCACCTGACTGGAACCACCACCACTTCCTTTTCCAGCTGAACTCGGAACTTTGGAAAGCCGGCTGCAGAGCCAGGCGATATTTATGGATGCAACATGCGTGGTCAACCCTCAGGGGAAAACTGTTACCTAAAAGTATTTTTATAAATATAAGCCTTTTATACTGATTATGTCTTTATATTTGTATCGATGTTTTATTATTTCTATTAAATGGTTATATAGTTCACTCAAGCACTGATATCTGGCCTGAAATCTTGGAAATACTTGTATATTCATACAAATGTTAAAGGATAAAGATCTTATTATACTTTGGAACTTGCTGTTAAAGAAGACTCTCAGATGAAATCATCTGAAGAAACCTCATGTGATGAATCCACCCAGCGGGTGGTACTGTATATCAGCTGTGGTTTGGGGCTGAACCCAAAGGCATCTCACATCTCTGTTGCCTGGAGTCAAGTGTGGAATAATGTGCTAAAGAACCAAGAGAGTTTTTTCATCTGTACCGTTCATTGGAAGATTCCCAGCAGGAATTTGGATGGAAAAACCTGATTCTTGAGGTCTGTTCTGCATCACCTTATAGAGCAGACATTTCACCCTCCTTCCACTTAAATTAAGACATGAAAGCTTGGAGCAATGCCATTTCACCACTGGTAAACCTCAGAATGGCATCTCATCCTGGACATCGTGCATCAGAGTCCGCAAACCACCGGGACTGAATTGGTGCCCACCAAGCAGAGACTTGTGTCTGAGTGCTGTGATGTGTTATCTTTTCATGTTAATTTGAGTCCAGAGGTCTCCGTTGTCCCTGTCACTCTTGCTAATGGTCATTGCAGTGTCCTTCCCAGAGATGACCATTCAACCTGTCCTTATTTTTTTTAATCGTGTCTTAGGTGGAGTTCTTAAGAAGTGGACCCTGAGACAAGGATTTTCATGCAGTAACTTATTAAGGAAGTATCCCCAGGGCACGCCAGTAAGGACACAAGGGAAGCAGGACACAGAAGGGGAGGAAGACAGGTAAGGGAGCCATTTCAGGGCAGGTCCCGTGCAGGGGGTCTTCAGCCTGATCCTGCAGGGGGGTTCTGGAGGATAAGTTATGCCTCAGTGTTGTCCCAACCCGGGGCAAGGGAGCTGAGCTTTCATAGTCTTGTACCCAGGGGAGATGTAAACTTTCTGCTTTCACTTCCTGCCAGCAAAATAGCCCCAGTAGCTCAGGAGCAGTCCTCAAAAAGAGGGCGGTGCCCCCAACCTGGGAAGCACACAGAAATAATGCAAAAGAAATGATGCAAAGGGATCTGGGCATAGCACTGACGTCCTCGCCTATCCCCTGTACAGGTGAATGCTAAGTTATGGCCTTCACTATCCAAGCTCTCTATTTGACAGTGTTTATTACCAGACGCACAGTGCTGTCCAGGTTTGAGTGCAGTGTGATTCTCTGAAAGGGCAAGGTGTTGATGGATGTAGCAAGCTCAACACCATGCCTGGCCCGTAGTGAACATTCAATAACCATGAGCAGCCCTGGCTGCTGTTACCGCTGCTGGAAAACCATCTGGTACAGGGGAAAACGTGCCTAAGAGCAGGGTCTGACAGAGTCCTTAGTCACTTATCACAGCCTGCTCAAGCCCCGGGTACAAACAGATGGCATCAGATGAGAATGAAACAAGACCAGGCATCTTTCTCATAGGGCCTTGTTGACTGGGAGCTAAGATGTGCGGGGGCCTGTGAGTATTGTTGAAAAGACACAGAACTCAACTTCAGGGGAGACAGGTTTTTCCAGACACATAGTTGGCTTATGCTTGCAAAGATATCTAAAGTTTTGGCAAAATTATGAGGGTGCTGGACGGTTGCAAACCTGGCAGGGAGCACACGTGTCTTTTCGTTTCTTACGCAGTTGACTCTGACACAGGGAAATACAGAATGCATCATGCTCCCCTTTCAGTTCTCACTCAGAGTTCACCTCTGACAGATATGTATGGGGCCCCTGCTGTGCGTCAGGCCCTGTGCTAAGTGCGTGGGGTTCCCCAGTGAACACCACCCCACATTTTGCCCCAGGAGAGGCAGATCTTCCCACAGTGGGAGTGTGATTCCTTTACGAGACCTCATCTGCAGCCTTCCTTGGATGGACTTCTGCTTGTTGTTTCATGTTGTCCTTTAATAAATCATTTAGGATTCTTAGGTGGTAAGCCTGGGGCAGCTCCATCAGCAGCTTTGGCCAAATGCACGAATAGCCACAGCCAGCCTCCTGCAAGGGGTGCAGACGCATGGGAGACAGTGTAGCAGGATAACTGGCGGGCACGCGGTTCTGCCAGCTAGAGGGGAAAGCCTCACCAGGGGAGGGGCAGGCTCCATAGCCAGTCTCAGAGCTGGGATCCATGTGCTTCTGGGTGGTTCTGAGTGGTAGACACACGAGTGGTCACATACCCAGGAGATTACTGAGTCTAAATAGGGCAGCTTTTAAGAAAATCACGCTTGTCCTCCACTGGAGGAAATACTGGCAGCCACTCTGGAACCTGTTTGGGGAGGATGGTACATCTGCTTATCTCCTGATGCTGAGTAGGCGGGCAGCAGGGACTGGGGAGCTGACCGTTTAGCACAGAGATAGAGAGGGAAGTTGATCAGGTTGTCAGCGCTCTCAGCTTGGCCAGTTCACCAGCTCCATCCAGTTCAGAAGCCCTCAGCAGGCTCTCGGGGGAAGCAGACAGGATGGGTTGGTGTGTCTTTGTTCCTTCTCCAGAAGGTTCTTTTAAAATTCCACAGTGCCTTCCAATTTCCATCTTTCCTGCTTCTGTGGGTTCACTGTGGAATGCTATCTAATGTTCTCTTGCACAGCATCATTTAAGTCTGCTTCGACTTTTTGGTTGTGTTATATTCACTAGGGTTATAATCAACTGTCAGAAGGATTGAGGTGCTTTTTAAATATGAAAAAAGGACCTTTGTAGAAATTAAGTGAAATAATGCCCCCTTTTCAAAAATGATTCACTTATGCTCAGTTTACATGGGACTCAGGAGTTTGGAACATCGCCTAAGTGAGCCCTGGACCTGTCGCAAAGGAGAGGCCATGAGGTTCAGGAACGAGGGGACACTGGCAGGAGTGAGTGGGTCCAGTGGCTGTACGGTGACTGACAGGCACACGGCCAGAACCACTTGCTACTGAGGTCACTGAGGCTTTCTCAGTCAATTCTTCAGGAAACTTCCATCAGCATTCTGAAGTTGGGTAAGCTTTGTAGAAAATCCAATGGAAAGTCCTCCTTCACCAAATCATATGCAACCTTCAGCCCTGGAGCCAGAGGCAAGGAGGTTCAAAGCAAAACCAGCGGGCCTCCTGGAAACATCAGGGACCTGCTTTCAATGTGGATGTGTAGCAGGTCCCTTAGGTGGTTGTGATGGGTGCTGATATGCTACCTGTGGAACCGTAGCAATGTCATTTTTTTTTTTTTTTTTTTTTTGCTGTACGCGGGCCTCTCACTGCTGTGGCCTCTCCCGTTGCGGAGCACAGGCTCCGGACACACAGGCTCCGCGGCCATGGCTCGCGGGCCCAGCCGCTCCGCGGCATGTGGGATCTTCCGGGATCGGGGCACGAACCCGTGTCCCCTGCATCGGCAGGCGGACTCTCAACCACTGCGCCACCAGGGAAGCCCAGCAATGTCATTTTTAAAAAAGGTTATTCTACTTTTATTTTTGGATAAGGCATCATAGCAGGGCAACGCAGTTACACTCGGGTTACGTGTAAAACCTACACCTGATGAAATCTGCACCTAATTCAGACTTCCCGAAATGCAGAGGCAAAGCAAAGGATTGGTATTTGGGGGAAATGGCCTTTTAGCAGATAAAAGGCAGAAAACAAGTGTCCCTTAGAAATGCTCCAAGTATGCAGGGTTTTAGTCCATGTGTTGTTTTGCTATATAGAGCAAGAATATACACAGTGGAGAATATGTTCTTAAGCAAAGAATGGCTGAAGGGTTAGGATACAAGGCAGTAGGGCCAAAGTGAACCTTCTAGAATGTCTTCTGATTTTCAGCATGTGAGGGGGATAATGAAAAAATGCCCCACGTGATGCAATGCTTTGTAGCACAATGATCTAGATTTCAGACTGTGTTAAGGTTTTTTCAAATTCTAATGTGCACGGTGTGACCGGCAGAGTAAGTTTTAAAGCTTTAAGAGTGTGATTAATTGCATGGCAGGCACCCACGCTAACTTCACTTCCAGAACTTGATTGATGCATCCATGTACGTTTCCGTTGAGGAATTTCATTGGGAGGGGTGTTCCTCTTCACAAAGTCACATGTATTCAAGTCTGTGCAGTCACTTCTAATTCACTTGCACTGTTTGGGAAATGCAGGTTTACAAAAGTACGTGTTTGGAATAAAAAAACGGCTACAAATGATTTGGGAGTTCAGTCTGTAATTTCTTTTGCTACTGAAGAACTTGAGCCTTTTTAGGCTGTTAAAGATGGGGTTTCGGTGTAATACAACATGAGCATTTAAAGAGCCCATGCAGGTTCATCTAATTGCACATAAAGAACCCACTCGATGTGTCCGAACTGTCCCTAGTCTTTGGCCTCCATTCCATGGTCGCCGCCTTCTCTGTGCATCACCCACCTGCCCAGGGCCACACCTGGGACCTTGGTCTTAGGATGAATGTGCCCAAATTAAATGCAGCTGATTCCTTGTTTTTAGTAGACTGCTTCCTCATGTGTCTTCCAGTCATGAAGCATTTTCCCGGAAGCCTTTTGGTAGCATCCTTACACATTTACAAACATTGTGTTCTCTTAATTTTTGATCCCCTCCATCTGTCTAGTTATATCCCTGTTCTTATCTCAAATATTGTTCATTTGTGTGTTTTTCTCTAGATGAGACCAACAAAGATCTATTTTATTGATCTTTTCAAGAATAAGCCTTTGGCTATACCAATCAAGTGTACTGGTTTTTGCTTCCTATTTCATTAATTGCTGCTTTTGTACTTGTTAAGATTTATATTACTCCCCTGTGGTTAAAATTCATACACACACACACCCCACACACAGTATAGAAGGGGGTCTGAAAAGATACACACCAAGGGGATAAAATTGGTTGTCTTTAACTAGGTAGGATTGTCAGTGTTTTTGCTTTGCATTTTGTTTTGTTTTTACTTGTCTGAATTTTCATGTTCTACAGTGAGCATGTATGTCTTTTGTAACAGTGAAACATATGCAAATTACTTTTAAAATAAAGTTACCTCTGGGAGAGTATGAATTGCTAAGCCAAAAGAGATCCCAAATTCTAGGTCTCAAAAGAAAGAGCTTTGTTTGCAACAAAGCATTGATGAGCCTGACGCTTAGGATGATGGTCCAGTGAGAAACCCCAAGATTTTTAATTCGGATGCTTCCTGGCTTAACAAGACCTGCCAGATCACTAATGCTGATTAAGTATGCTTCTCTTGTGTTGCACCACCTGTTTCCTTCAGCCAGGAAAAGGCCTTGACTAACTCAAAGGAATCAAAGATACAAAACTAAGAGGAAAAAAAATGGCCAATTAGTAAACTCTGTCTCCCGTTCAATCAGGAGTTGTACAGTCCACTGTTCTTTACCTCTGGTCCTTAAAGTCTGTCTATTCATCCGGGTATTTTGCTTAGTAATAGAATTAATGGGAGTGCTTAGTTAGAGCTCTGTCTATACTATCAAACCACTTGGCAGCTATCCACCAGCAAGGCCACCCGACCCTGAGATCACGTCCATTCATTCTGTGTAACATCCAACTAAAGTGGATATAATGAGATATGGCCAGCTCTGCCCTGAAATCTGAGGCTGTGACGTCTGGGCCTGCTGCCAAACATCTGCTTCACCTCAAAGTCTAGTCCAGATCATTCTGTGCTTTATTTGATGTGATTCTTCTATAATTGAAAAAACACCTAAAAAATTAAAGCAAATCTCAATAGAGGTATAAGTACTACCTTCTGAAGACACCAAATGGATTAATAAGCAGGGGGCATTTTTAAAAGGATCTTCAGGAAAACTTTCTTCTAAGAAATGGCAGATTTGGAAAAAATTAAATCCTCTCCAATATTACGTCTATTCAGAACCCACCTTATCAGTTAGAAGACTATTTGGCTCCATATAATAGAAAAATCCAAAATAACATGGTTTAAACATACTGAAAGTATGTTCCTCTCTCACGTAAAAGAAGACCAGGTGTGGGCCATCAAGTTCTGGAACAGCAGCTTCATGGATGATCAGGATACCAGCTCCTATATTTCTAGGCATGTGGCTTCCATCCTTAAAGTTACCTCGTGGTCCCAGCTGGCTACCAGTGTACCAGCCATCGTGTCCACATTCCCAGCCAACAATAGAGGAGGATAAAATGGCAATGCCCCTCCCTTTTAACTGGCCTTCCCAGAAGTCTCATACGGCACTGGCCAGAAATTAGTCATATAAATGTACCCATCCACAAAGGAGGCTGGGGAATGGATTTTTGTTTGTTTGTTATTGCGGTACGCAGGCCTCTCACTGTTGTGGCCTCTCGCGTTGTGGAGCACAGGCTCCGGACGCGCAGGCTCAGTGGCCATGGCTCACAGGCCCAGCCGCTCCGCGGCATGTGGGATCTTCCCGGACCAGGGCACGAACCCGTGTCTTCTGCATCAGCAGGAGGACTCTCAACCACTGCACCACCAGGGAAGCCCAAGGGGGGATGGATTTTTAAGGAATAAGAGGAGAATACATATTGGAGACAACTAACAGTTGCCACACCCATTGGTATAAGATACTCAGAATATAGCTTCCTTAAGCCCTAAATACATACCCTTCAAATCCTTGAGTCTGACTGGATTTGAGCAAGAGGAACACCTTTATTTGGGGTGGGTACCTAGGGTACAACAGAGTTGGTTAGTCATATTAATGTCCGCACAAAGCTCTTTCTTGTTTTATGTTATTTTTCTCCTTTATCCCCTGCCATCCTCATTCACATTCCTCTCTCTCCTAGAGGCACCAAGTCTAATGAATTGAATACATGTCCTTAGAAATGTTAAGTACATAGTATTATTTTGTGTGTTTCACTTAAATGGTATTGAGCCTAAAAGCTCAGGTTGTGTTTCAATTTTTTGAGGATGTATTCATGTTGCTGTGGTTATGCAGCACTACATCCTACATTGTTTCTACAGCATTTTACTACTCCAGCCCCTCTGTAGGAGACCTTTGACTGCTTGCACCCTCCTGCTGCAATGAACATCCTCTCCCATGTCCCCTGCTGGGCCTGAGCTAGAATCTCTCGTGGTACATATTACATATATTACATCTTAACATAGTTACAGTCTCCTTTCCCAGATTCTAAAATGACCACACAGTGGATGCTCTCAGCAGCAGTGCATGTCCCTGCATCCTTGCCCATCATGGAATTATCTGACTTTCTTGCTAATCTTGTATGTACACTGTTGTATGGAGTTAGGTTTGAATGTGTTTGACAGCCATACACATGCATCTCTTCATCTTCTTATTGGCCATCTGGGTTTCCTTTTCTGGGATCAGTTTCACCTCCTTGAACAGTCTCTCCATTAGATTTCCAGAATAGTACACCTACCACCTCCCTGGCCACTTCTCAGCCTCCTTTGCAGGTTCCCAGTCTTCTTCCCAGCCTCTTGGTGTTGGAGGAGCCCGGAGCTCAGACCTTGGAACTTCTTGCATCTGTACTCCTTGGAGATCCCCATCCAGGCTCCTGGCTTTACGTGTCACCTACAGGACCCAGGTGCCTCCAGCCTGGTCCTCTCCTCTGAATTCTCCACTCGCTCAGCTAGATCACAGGCCTCTCAAACTGAGCATGTTCAGAGCTGGACTGCTGCTGTCCCCATCTCAGGAAATGGCAGCTTTATTCTTCTGCTTGCCCTGGCCAAAATCCTTGCAGTCATCCTTGACTCAACCTTCTCCCACACTACAACCAGTCCATCAGAAATCCCTGCCAAATGGTCTTTAAAAAACAAAACCACTAATCAAAAAGGTACATGTGGGCTTCCATGGTGGCACAGTGGTTGAGAGTCCGCCTGCCGATGCAGGGGACACGGGTTCGTGCCCCGGTCCGGGAAGATCCCACATGCCGCAGAGCGGCTAGGCCCGTGAGCCATGGCCACCGAGCCTGCGTGTCCAGAGCCTGCGCTCCGCAACGGGAGAGGCCACAACAGTGAGAGGCCCGCATACCGCCAAAAAAAAAAAAGTACATGCACCCCAACATTCAGAGCAGTATTTTTACAATAGCCAAGGTATGGAAGCACCCTAAGTGCCCATCGACAGATAAATGGATAAAGAAGATGTGGTATATATATATATATATATATATATATATATATACACATATATATATATATACACACATATACATACACACACACACACACAATGGAATATTACTCAGCCATAAAAAAGAATGAAAATTTTGCCATTCGCAGCAACATGGATGGAGTTGGAGGGTGTTATGCTAAGTGAAATAAGTCACACAAAGAAAGATAAATACTATATGGTATCACTTATATGTGGAATCTAAAAAATAACAACAAACTAGTGAATAAAGCAGAAAAGAAGCAGACTCACAGATACAGAGAACAAACTAGTGGTTACCAGTGGGGAGGGGGGAGGGGCAATATAGGAGTAGAGGAAAAACAGGGTTATTATGGGATTATATGAAATCATCTGTGTGAATCTTTTGAAAATTGTAAAGCACTCATTGCCAGGCAACCTTAAGAGCTTTCAGGATCACTCAGAACCATCCTGTGTCTCTGTCCATACCCACTATGACTGTGGATTTTTCTTTATTTCCTTTTAGTTCTGTCCATTTTTTTTTTTTTTTTTTTTTGCGGTATGCGGGCCTCTCACTGTTGTGGCCTCTCCCGTTGCGGAGCACAGGCTCCGGACGCGCAGGCCCAGCGGCCGTGGCTCACGGGCCCAGCCGCTCTGCGGCATATGGGATCCTCCCAGACCGGGGCACGAACCCGTATCCCCTGCATCAGCAGGCAGACTCTCAACCACTGTGCCACCAGGGAGGCCCAGTTCTGTCCATTTTTGCCTTTTATTTAGGACTGAGCCTATTTTATTAAGTACCTAAAAGTTTAAATTATCTATCTTTTCCAGATCAACACTCTATCATTATGCAGTGATCTTCTTTTTCTCTATTAATACTTTGTGTTCAAGTCTATGTTGGTTAGTGTTTATACAATATATCTTTTCTCATTCTTTTATTTATAGCCTTTCTATTGATATATCCTTATATTTTGTATGTATCACTTGTAAACAGAATATAGTTGGGTTTTTAAAATCCGTTCTAACACTTTGTCATTTTATTAGAACATTTAGTTTATCTGATTTATTTCTGTCTTATTTTGTGGGGTTTTTGTGTGGTTTCTTTGCCTATCTTAAGTTTCTTTTTCTGTCCTTTTCTTCTTTTTCACATTCCGTTCTTCCCCCCATTAGTCCTTCTTCTTACATTCTTAATTTTTTTTTTTTTTTTTTTTTTTTTGCGGTACGTGGGCTTCTCACTGTTGTGGCCTCTCACGTTGTGGAGCATGGGCTCCAGACGCGCAGGCTCAGCGGCCATGGCTTACGGGCCCAGCCGCTCCACAGCATGTGGGATCTTCCCAAACCAGGGCACGAACCCGTGTCCCCTGCATTGGCAGGCGGACTCTCAACCACTGCGCCACCAGGGAAGCCCCTTACATTCTTTAAGTGGATACCCAGATACCCTAGAACTTCAAGACTTACCATAGTTTACTTGCCTAAACATACCACAGTCTAAAGTTAATAACTCTCCTTTAATGCATTTTAAGTTTATGCTTCAACATCATAAGTCTTTTGTTTTTGTTTTTGTTTTTTTGTGTTGAATATTCTGTAGTAAAATGTTGCTCATGTATTTGCCACCTTCTCTGTTCTTCATTCTTTCATCTCAGATCTTTCTTCCTGGGGTCATTTTCCTTATGCCTAGTACATCTTTTAGAATTTTCTTTAGTGAGAGACTGCTGACAGGCACTATTTCCATTTTGTTTTATTTGAAGCTTCTTTAATCTGCCAGATTCTTGACTTTTTGCTGGCATAGAATTCAGCAGTTATTTTCTCTTGGTGGATAAATATATCATTTCATCTTCTTCTGGCTCCTGTTGTTACCATTAAGAAGTTGGCAGTCAATCCATTTGTCACTTCTTTAAGAGGGATTTGTTTTTTCTCTCAGGCTTCTTTTAAGGTTTTCTCTTTGTTTTTGTGATCTGTAGTTTCACTCGGATGTGAAGGTGGAATTTCTGCTTATTCTGCTTGGGATTTGCTGGGCTTCTGTTGTTTGATGTCTTTCATCCATTCTCTTCATCTCTGTAAATATTCTCCATGCTTCATATTCACTTCCTCTCCTTTTAGAACTCTTGGCCTCTTTGTCTACCTTTCCTGTTTCCATCTCATCATCTCTCTGTGCAGCATCCTGGAATATCCCTTCTAGACTACTTTTGCATTCACTATCTTTTCAGCTTGTGTCAACTCTGCTTCTAGAATTGTTTATTGGGATTTTCATTTCAATTACATTCATGTATCTAAAAGTTCTATTTAGTTCTCCTTCAAATGTGATTGGTAATTCTTTGTATTTTCTTGTTCACTACATGTGCTTTCAAGTTTCTTTTGTATCATTACACATGGTAATGATAGTTTCTATTTTATATCCAGTACATGCAATGTCATTGTTATGTGTCTATTTCTGTTTTCTGCTTTCTGGGATTTTTTCCCCTGATGATTCTCATTCATGTTACCTTGTTTCCTTGTGTAAATAGTGGATTTTTTTGTTACTTGGTTGATTGTTTTCTCTTGGTCTGTATGTTTTTTACTATTAGCTGCTTATTTTCCTTGGAAAATTATTTGTGGTAATTCTTTGAGAGATAGGATGGAAATGTGTTCCTATAGAGAGCATTTGCTTCTGCCTCTGCCAGGAGCCAGTCTGGGACCATACATTGAGGTTTTATGGACCACCCATGTAGTGTGAATTTGAACAAATCCATGTTAAGGCCAACTTGTGGTTGTTACTTCTCAGCAGTGATATTTTCATCACCCCCTTGCCCACCCTGTGCCCTATTCAGGAGCACTGAGGCAACTCCCCTCAGTTGAGTACTGGTAGGAATGATGTTTCTATTTCTCTTACATGGAGGTTGTAGCCCTTTGAGCTCCCACTTTATGGGCCCATGAACCCTGCAAAGCCATGAAAACCAACCTCAACTTTGTTAGGGTGACACCTGCTGAGGACCTAAGTGACTGCAGTCCTCCCCTTACCTCCCCACATTGCCACCTTCACTCAGATTTTGGCTTGTTAATTTCATACTGTTACTGAGTCCGAGCTCCTACTGTTCACCACACGACAGGCCAATAAATGGAGAGACGAGTTGTTGGGGCAAAGAATAGCGACTTATTCAGAAAGCCAGCAGACCAAGAAGATGGTGGACTACTGTCCCATAGAACCATCTTGCCAGGGGGTGGATGCTAGTTTCTTTTATAGAACAAAGTGGGGGTGGGGGTGGTGAGGAGGTAAAGTCAAAAAGGCAGTAAGTTTTTGCAACTATTTTCTGGTTCTGGCCAGACTCCAGAGGGGATGTGTTAATTTCTTCTTTCCTGCAGCCATTCATAGGTGGGCCTGGTCAAGATGTTTGCTGTGAGCTAAACAAAGGTATTTTAGTTTAATGCTCAGGCTTGGGAGACAGGGTCCCCAGAGGTGGGCCATTATGTATACTTTGAGCTGTAGGCAACATCCCTTGAGTAATTAACTTGTAGCAAAGGCAATAGAATACAAAGGTTAAAGTAAAAGAAACAGATCCAACATGGAGTCAGATTTGTTCTTCCCTATTACAATACATTTGCCATGTCTTCTGTGCTTTTAAGAGCATGCTATTGAAAATATTTTATTCTTCATTTTTAATATTTTTGTTGTTGTTGGGAGGCTTGATCTACCTTTATTCATGGATTAGAAGCCTAGATATCTATTTTCTAGGTATCTAATCTCATCAGTTTGTGTGTGTGTGTGTGTGTGTGTGTGTGTGTGTGACGTTATATAAAATATTTCAAGCAAACAGAAAAGTTAAAATAGTTTTATGGTAAATACCTGTATGCTCACCATCTAGATTCTGTACATTAGCATTTTACTATAATTAGTTTATCACAGATCTATCCATTCCTCTCTCCATCCATTCACATGTCTGATTTTTACATATTTCAAAGTAGGTGGCATATACTAGTACATTTTCCCCTGAATGTCAGTTGTTTTTGTATGTTTGAGTTGTTAATCCAGTTATATTTTTCATTTCTGTAAGTTCTATTTGATTCTTTTTTAATCTATATAGTCTCTCATCCCTGCACGTATGTTTAAGCTTTTATTTTTAAAGTATGTTAAAATTATTTTATGATGTGTATGTTATTTCCAATAGCTGATGTCTTTTGTTATCATTGTCTGTTTCTCAGTTGTGGTGCCATGTTTCCTTTGTGTTTTGCCATTTTTTCTTGTCCACTGCTTGTTCCCCTCAGAGTTTATCTGTGGGAATTTGAGGTAGTTTCCTCCAGGGAAGATTTTCATGTACTTCTGCAAAGTGGATGAGAGAATGAATAATCTGGGACCGTTTTAAGCTAAATTCTTGCCTTGAGTTTTTTTCAGACCACCCAGGGAGTGTTGTAGGCAGCCTGCAAACTGATGTCAGAGCAGGAGCAAGGCTATAAGTTCTCTGGGGAGATATTTTTTTTCTCCTCTATTCAACACCAGGATTCTAGTCTGGCCATCTTCTTGGTATACCTTGGGATGGGGCAGCAGCAAGTTGACTTCTCATTTAGCCTTATGCTGATGGTACAGTCCTTTGGTGTCCCAGATTCAGGAAGGGAGAGACCCCTTTCAGATCGCCCTCCTTGAGTGATTCTAGGACTATGTCTCCTGTGCCCCCTTCCCTATGATGCTATAAAAATTCAGACCCAAGTTTTCCCAGTTTGGCAAATGTTTCCAAGGCACAAGTCAGTTTTAGCATTCTGCCTACCACCCCTACCTGGGTTCCCCACACCCCTGAACTTAGTGCTTATCCTGGATGTGCCTTCTTTTCTTGCCATTTTGTCAATAATTTAAGAAAAGCAACTATAATATTTTCATCTTGCCCTTTTAGATGATTTCAGCAGAAAAGTCAGCCATGCTATTGGAAATAGAAGTCTGTATTTCTCTCTATATTTAAAATATGTCATAATTTAAAATAATCTAATAAAAAGAAAAATCTAGAAACTTCTCTCAAGTAATTCTCATGTGCTCTATTAAGAATTCACTTAAACTCTAACATATGTGAAAACTGATTATACGAGATACTGAAAGCAAGAAGATGAAAAGCTCTGTTCAACATTTTTATGAATTATTTATTCCCTCTGGGGTTTTCATTTAAGTTGATCTACCTTTGAGTTGAAGGTTTTATTAATGATACTGCTGTTAATGTAGCTATTGGCAGTAACTATGTAGTAAAACTTATTTTTACTATACTTGTGATTGTGTGCTGAAACTTGTATGAACATATGAGCTGATGGAAATAAGTATAAATTAGTTTCCTATTTGTCATTGCTTAATATCAGCAGCAATAATTATTAGGATTTATTTTTTTATGGTGCTTGTGTGTCCATAGGAAATATTGTAAACCCAGACTTATTAGAAATGTCTAAGAAGGCTGGGATCTGAGAAGATATATAACTTCAGACAAATAGATGGTCTTTCTTTACACCAGGCTGAGAAAGTACACCCTGACAGAAGCCAAATAATTTCTTGAGTGGTCCTTGAAATCTTTTGAGACAAAAACAATAATATTTATATAGGACCATGAGGACTGGGTGGCTCTGGGCCTCTGAGAATGAGTCTATATCTTAGAATACCAATACCCTGTGATGTGATTTTGTTTCTGTGTGGACTTGTTCTCCGACTAGTGGGCTGAGAGTCAGATCTCTGAGAGGATGGGCAAGATCGAGCAAAGGTGATTCTCAGGGTTGCGTTTTCATCCTCAGATCTTCTCTCTGACCCTCCTTCGTACTGCTAAGTTAGTTCCTCAGTGTGGGGGCTTGAAACATGGGAATAACAACATATATTACATAACCCAACAATAGTGAATGGTATAGCTTCCTAAAGGGACCCTACATTACCTTATAGTGTCTTAGAGCTACCCCAGGGTGGGAGGTAGCTCTTAGACACTATACGTTAGGTATTAGAATATTATAACTCCTTCCACAAGTAAAATACGCATTATTTATCAACCTCTTCTGAGAAATGGTGGCCGTCCGTGGACTCTCCATGTAAGACTTTCCCAGGATATTTGTAATATCAGATATCTATCATGTTCTCATTATGTGTCCAAACCTGTTGGTAGATGATGTGTGAGTGCAGTATGGGGGCATGGCTGAGAGGGCGAGCTCTTGATTTAGGCAGATCATAGGGAGAACAGCCAACAGGAGAGAAGTACCCACGAACAGCAGAGGGCCACCCCCACAAGGGCCCTGAGGAGCCAGGAAGGAGCCCTGGTCATTGGAGAAACAATCCCACTATCAGCACCACAGTGCCGTGCCTGTAATCTCCCCTAAAGGATGGGTTGGCGGCAGGAGGAGCCCTGGTCAGTGGTGAGACAATGCCCACCACCGCCACAGCCCCACCATGTCCCAGAACCTTGCTTATGGGACCTTAGAAAGAAAATGAGCTCACCTAGGACCCCCCCGACCATGCACACAGGGAATAATGCAGCTGCACCTAATCATGATCATGCCAAGGAGGTGATTCAGGAATGCTTGGTTGCATGATTCTGGCTGGAGTATAGATTCTTGGGTATTGTGTGATTATGGCTCCTCTATGCTTTTGTAATAGCAAGGTCTAGCATATATTAGTTACACCTAGAATCTGAATCTTGGAGTTGTCACCTTCTCTGGAGATCACTCGCTACAGGAATCTTTTCTTTGGCATCCTTGAAATTGCATTCTTCGAGTCTCTGCTCAAATGTCCTCATCGATGAAACATTCACCATACTTCTCTGCCCCACTGGGTCAGTGCTGCTGAACCCTGGAGCTCCCTCTGTCTCCCCAGCCCTCCCAGCCATCTGTGTCGCATCTCCCTTTTTTGTTTTTTTAAAAATACTGGTAAAATACACATATCATATATTTTACCATCTTAAACATTTTTCAGTGTACAGTTCAGTGGTATTAAGCACATTCACATTGTTGTGCAACCATCACCACCATGCATCCCCATAACTCTTTTCATCTTGTAAAACCAAAACTCTATACCTATTAAATAATAATTCCCCATTCTCCCCTCCCTCCAGTCCCTGGCATTCACAATTCTACATTCTGTCTTTATGATTTTGACTACTCTAGGTACCTCATATAAGTGGAATCATACAGTATTTGTCTTTTTGTGAATGGCTTATTTCAC
Source organism: Mesoplodon mirus (assembly GCF_964341445.2). NCBI lineage: Eukaryota > Metazoa > Chordata > Mammalia > Artiodactyla > Ziphiidae > Mesoplodon > Mesoplodon mirus. Next base: position 48,579,704 of record NC_138988.1, on the reverse strand, counting down.
TTAGCATAATGTCCTGAAGGTTCACCCATATTGTAGCATGTGTCAGAACTTCCTTCCTTTTTAAGGATGAGTGATATTCCATTGTATCAATATACCACACTTTGCTTATCCATTCACTAGTTGATGGGCACTGCATTGATTCCATGTATCAGCTATTGTGAATAATGCTGCTATGAACGTGGGTGTACTAATATCACTTAGAGACCCTGCTTTCAATTCTTTTGGATATATATATATATCCAGAAGTGGAACTGCTGGATCATATGGTAATTCTATGTTTAATTTTTTGAGGAACTAAGGAACCACTATACTGTTTTCCACAGTGTCTTTACCATTTCACATTCCCACCAAGAGTGTACAAGGGGTCCAATTTCTCCACATCCTTGTCAACACTTGTTGTTTTCTGTTTGATTGTTTGTTGACAGTAGCCATCCTAATGGGTGTGAAGTAGTATCTCCTTGTAGTTTTCATTTGCATTTACCTAATGATTAGTGATGTTGAGCATCTTTTCATGGGCCGATTGTCATTTGTATATCTTCTTTGGAGAAATGTTTATTCAAATCCTTTGTCCTTTTTTTTTTTTTTTTTTTTTTGTGGTACGGGGGCCTCTCACTGTTGTGGCCTCTCCCGTTGTGGAGCACAGGCTCCGGACGCGCAGGCCTAGCCACTCTGCGGCATGTGGGATCTTCCTGGACCGGGGCACGAACCCATGTCCCCTGCATCAGCAGGTGGACTCTCAACCACTGCCCCACCAGGGAAGCCCGTTTGTCCATTTTTGAACGGATTTTTTGTTGTCTTTGTTGTCAAGTCTTAGAAGTTCTTTATATATTCGGGATATTAAACTCTTGTCAGATATAAGATTTGCAAATATTTTCTCCCATTCTGTGGTTGTCTTTTTAGTTTGGATAGTGTCTTTTGATGAGCAAATTTTTAAATTTTCATCAAGTCCAATTTGTCTATTTTTTCTTTTGTTGCCTATGCCTTTGGTGTCACATCCAATAAATCATTGTCAAATCCAATGTTGGGAAGCTTGTGTCTTGTATTTTCTTCTAAGAGTTTTATTGTTTTAGGTCTTACAGTTAGGTTCTTGATCCATTTTGAGTTAATTTTTACATGTGGTGTTAGGTAAGGGTTCAACATCATTTTTTTGCATCTGGATATACAGTTTCCTAGTACCACTGGTTGAAAAGTGTTGAATGGTTTTGGTACCCTTGTCAAAAATTACGTGACCAAATATGTGAGGGTATATTTCTGGGGTCCTTATTCTATTCCATTGGTCTATATTTCTATTCTTCCCTCTGTATCCCCAACCTTCCCAGCCATCTGTCCCAGGTTTCCCTTTAAAAATAAAATATCTACTTTGTCTCCATGACAGCATTCAAAGCATATGAAAAGAGCTGCTATATAACCTATAAAATTTCTCTTTCCTGCATAAAGAAATCTCTAGTTCCTAAAACTATGTTTATGACAGCTTCCACATCCTGTACCATCTCTGACATAAAGAAGAAAATAACTGTCACCCTGTAATGAAGCTACCCCTCAAATTTCCCTCCTTGCTTTGAGCTGCCAGCATAGAACTAAATTCAGTAACAAGAATTTTTATCTGTGTCTTGTTGGCAGCTTTGCTACCACGTTGACTCATATTAAGATTGTGGGCAACTCCTAGGTATTTTAAAATTCACTCCTATAAATGAAAAAAGAAAAGACCTTCCCGATGCCATTTGTTTTAATTCTGAAAAATATTTCAAAAAAGTGCAAACAGTATTATAACAAATGCCTGGGAACCTACCACCACTTTGTCACATTTGCTTCAAGTATTTAATTGGATTTTTAAAACTTTTTTTGGAAATAATTATAACCTCACAGGCAGCTGAAAAATAAGAAGCCCCATGTACCCTTCACCCAGCTTTCCCCAATGGTAACATTAAGCATAACTATAATACATACAATGTCAAAAAGGGGAAATTGATATTGGTACAATCTATAGATCTTACTCAGATTTCATCAGTTTTTATATACATTCACTCATTTGTGTGCATGTGTGTGATCTATAGTTCTATGAAATTTGATCACATATATAGATTCCTTTAACCACAGCCACAATCAAGATTAATTACCACATAATGTTGCACACCTGAAAATAATATAATGTTATGTCAATTATATCTCAATTTAAAAATTTTTTTAAAGATTAATGACCACAAAGGGACTCCCTCATGCTACCCCCTAACCCGACCCCTAACAATCATTAATTTTCATCTCTATAATTTTGTCTTTTAGAGAATATTTTTAAAGTGGAATCATAGATTATACAACTTTTTTTCTCCATTTGTAGATTCTAGTCAGATTTATTTCTATTCGTAGAAATTGTCCCTTTTTTCCTCTCTGCAGGCAGTACCCACTTTACATATGTGTGGAAAGCCCTCTTCAGCCAGGTGGGAAAAGCAGGAGGAGGGAGATTCCCAAATCCACTGAGAAAACTGAATCAATTTTCTCTGAGAAAATGCAGTTGGTATTAAGTTTCCATAGGGGTAGCACTACTATTCTTTTGTCATCCTATGGACACATTATGGATTCAATAGACGTTTTTGACTAGACAAAGTACTATTCATAACATTGCTCCTGTGAAAAAATATATCCCAAAGTCCAAACTGGAAAATAACCCATTTATTGGTGTTTGCAAACGTTGTGTTGGAATTGTGCACCCAACTTTGCTTTGCCAAATATTGTGTGGACTTGGAGTAACTTTTATCTGACCGAGGTCAGAGAAACAAAAATATTCGCATTTCTTTCAGTTGTGGTAAAAAAAAAAAATATATATATATATATATATATTGGCTTTTTCACTCTGTATAATTCCCTTGAGATCCATCCAAGTCGTTGCAGGTATCAATCATTTGTTCCTTTTTATTTCTATAGTATTCCATGATATGGATGTACCCCAGTTTGACCATTCAGCTGCTGAAGGGGGTTTGGGTTGTTTCCAGTTTTTGGCTGCTACAAATAATGATGTATTATGACAATTGTATTTCAGGGTTTTGTGGCACATAAGTTTTCATTTCTCTGTGATAAATGCCTAAAAGTGAGGTTACTGAGTTGTAAGGTAAGTGTATATTGAGTTTTAAAACTAAACTGCCAAATTATTTTCCACCAGCAATGTATGAAAGATGTAGTTTCTCTACATTCTCACCAGTATTTGGTATCATCACAATTTGTTTTTTGAGCTGTCTAATAGGTGTAATATCTCATTGTGGGTTTAATTTGCATTTCCCTAGTGGCTAACAATGCCAAACATCTTTTCATGTGGTTATTTGTGTCAGCATATCCTCTTTGGTGAAATGTCTCTCCAAGTCTTTTGCTCATTTTCTAACTGACTGTTTGATATTTTACTGCAGAGTTTTGAGAGCTCTTTTTATATTCTAGATACTAGTCCTTTGTTAGCTACGTAGTTGGGAAATATTTTCTCCCAGTCTGTAACTTGTTTTTCACGTATCTATTTATCAATTTTTTTATGGATCATGTTTCTGGTGTGAAAGAACACGTCATCTAACCTGAGATTGTGAAGATTTTCTCTTATGTTTTTTTTCTAAAAGTTTTCCAGTTTTGTATTTTATATTTAAATCTATGACCCATTTAAGTTAATTTTGTATAAGGTGTGGGGTTTTTGCATTTTTTGTCTTTTGGCTTTTTTGCTTTTTAAGTAGACTATTTTTAGAGCGTTTCAGGTTCACAGCAAAATTGAGCAGAAAGTCCAGTAAATTCCCATATCCTCCCTGCCCCCAAACACACTCAGCCTCCCCCACTTTCAACACTCTGGAGCACAGTTGTACATTTACTACAATCCATGAATCTAGACTGATACATCATTATCAACCAAAGTTCATAATTTACATTAGGGTTCACTCTTGACCTTGGGAATTCAATGAGTTTTAACAGAGGTATAATTATATGTATCCATCATTATAATAAAATACAGAATAGTTTCACTGTCCTAAAAATCCTCAGTGTTCTGCCTATTCATTCTTTCTCCTTTGTCCCCCCCAACCCCTGGCAATGACCTATCTTTTTATTTTCCCCCTAATGCTGCCTTTTTCAGAATGTTATATAGTTGAAATCATACAGCACATAGCCTTTTCAAATTGGCTTATTTCACTTACTAAATTAACACAAGTTTTCTCCACGTCTTTTCATGGTGTGATAGCTCGTTTCTTTTTAGCACTGAATAATTTTCCATTGTATAGATATACCACAGCTTATATATGCATTCACCTACTGAAAGACATCTTGGTTAGTTCCAAGTTTTAGCAACTATGAATAATGGTGCTAAAATCTCCGTGTACAGGTTTTTGTGTAAAAAAAAGTTTTCAACTCATTTCAGTAAATACCAAGGGGTGAAATTGCTGGATCAAATGGTAAGAGTAGGTTTAGTTTTGTAAGAAACTGCTAAACTGTCTTCCTAAGTGGCTGTGCCCTTTTATATTCCCACCAGCAGTGAATGAGAGTTCCTGTTGCTCCACATCCTTGTCTACATTTGGTGTTGTCAGCATTTTGGATTTTCATCTTTTTAATAGGTATGCATTTTGGATTTTCATCTTTTTAATAGGTATGTAGTGGTATCTCATTGTTTGAATCAAGGTTCATTATTTTGCCTATGAAAGTCCAACTGCTCCAGCGTGTCAGCTATTTCAAATATAAAAACAAAACATTCTTGATGAAGTTGAAGCCCCTTTGTCCCCAGTCCCTAGCCCTATTCTCCTCCATTTCTCCTTTCCAGGAAACCACCACTATGAACTCAGAGTGCATCTTTTCAGTCCTCTTTTTACATTTTCAGAGACTTATAGATATGAATCTATAAACAATATTTATGTTTTATAGGTTTTTAATTTACAAAAATGCTGTCATGTCGTATGCATCATTTTTACTTGCTGATTTTGCTAAACATTTTGTTTTTAAGACATTTTCTTGAAGCACTCTCGGATAGTCAGAGCAAACATCTTGCCCCATTGGTGACACATACAGACTGTCCCTGACTTATGATGGTTTGACTTATGAAGGTGCAGAAGCAATACACATTCTGTAGAAACCATACTTCGAATTTTGAATTTTTATCTTTTCCTGGGCTAGCAATATGCAGTAAGATGTGGTCTTGAGATGCTGGGCAGCTGCAGCCCCCAGTCAGGCATGCAATCACAAGGGTAAACAACTGATACACTTACAACCATCCTGTACCCAGGCAACCATTCTGTTTTCATTTCAGAATAGTATTCATGAGCTCTACCCACCACCAGTCCCTCCCATCAGGAAACTTCCACAAGCCTCTTAGATAGCCTCATCCACCAGAGGGCAGACAGCAGAAGCAAGAAGAACTACAATCCTGCAGCCTGTGGAACAAAAACCACATTCACAGAAAGACAAAATGAAAAGGCAGAGGGCTATGTACCAGATGAAGGAAAAAGATAAAATCCCCGAAAAACAACTAAATGAAACGGAGATAGGCAATCTTCCAGAAAAAGAATTCAGAATAATGATAGTGAAGATGATCCAGGACCTCGGGAAAAGAGTGGAGGCAAAAATCGAGAAGATGTAAGAAATGTTTAACAAAGATCTAGAAGAATTAAAGAACAAACAAACAGAGATGAACAATACAATAACTGAAATGAAAAATACACTAGAAGGAATCAACAGAAGAATAACTGAGGCAGAAGAACGGATAAGTGACCTGGAAGACAGAATGGTAGAATTCACTGCTGTGGAACAGAATAAAGAAAAAAGAATGAAAAGAAATGAAGACAGCCTAAGAGACCTCTGGGACAACAGTAAACACAACAACATTCTCATTATAGGGGTCCCAGAAGGAGAAGAGAGAGAGAAAGGACCCGAGAAAATATTTAAAGAGATTATAGTAGAAAACTTCCCTAACATGGGAAAGGAAATAGTCCAGGAAGTGCAGAGTCCCATACAGGATAAACCCAAGGAGAAACATGCCAAGACACATAGTAATCAAATTGGCAAAAATTAAAGACAGAAAAATTATTGAAAGCAGCAAGGGAAAAATGACAAGTAACATACGAGGGAACTCCCATAAGGTTAACATAAGGTTAACAGCTGATTTCTCAGCAGAAACTCTACAAGCCAGAACGGAGTGGCATGATATACTTAAAGTGATGAAAGGGAAGAACCTACAACCAAGATTACTCTACCCGGCAAGGATCTCATTCAGATTCGATGGAGAAATCAAAAGCTTTACAGACAAGCAAAAGCTAAGAGAATTCAGCACCACCAAACCAACTCTACAACAAATGCTAAAGGAACTTCTCTAAATGGGAAACACACAGGAGAAAAGGACCTACAAAAACAAACGCAAAACAATTAAGAAAATGGTAATAGGAACATACATGTCGATAATTACCTTAAACATGAATGGATTAAATGCTCCAACCAAAAGACACAGTCTTGCTGAATGGATACAAAAACAAGACCCGTATATATGCTCTCTACAGGAGACCCAGTTCAGACCTAGGGACACATTCAGACTGAAAGTGAGGGGATGGAAAAAGATATTCCATGCAAATAGAAATCAAAAGAAAGTTGGAGGAACAATACTCAAATCAGATAAAATAGACTTTAAAGAATGTTACAAGAGACAAGGAGGGACACTTTGTAATGATCAAGGCATCAATCTAAGAAGAAGATATAACAATTATAGATATATATGTACCCAACATAGGAGCACCTCAATACATAAGGCAACTGCTAACAGCTATAAAAGAGAAAATCGACAGTAACACAATAACAGTGGGGGACTTTAACACCTCACCTACACCAATGAACAGATCATCCAAACAGAAAATTAATAAGGAAACACAAGCTTTAAATGGCACAATAGACCAGATAGATTTAATTGATATTTATAGGACACTGCATCCAAAAACAGCAGATTACACTTTCTTCTCAAGTGCGCACAGAACATTCTCCAGGATAAATCACATCTTGGGTCACAAATCAAGCCTCAGTAAATTTAAGAAAATTGAGATCATATCAAGCATCTTTTCTGACCACAACGCTATGAGATTAGAAATGAATTACAGTGAAAAAAATGTAAAAAACACAAACACATGGAGGCTAAACAATACGTTACTAAATAACCAAGAGATCACTGAAGAAATCAAAGAGGAAATCAAAAAATACCTAGAGACAAATAACAATGAAAGCACGACGATCCAAAACCTATGGGATGCAGCAAAAGCAGTTCTAAGAGGGAAGTTTATAGCTACACAAGCCTACCTCGAGAAACAAGAAAAATCTCAAACAATCTAACCTTACACCTAAAGGAACTAGAGAAAGAAAAACAAACAAAACCCAAAGTTAGCAGAAGAAAAGAAATCATAAAGATCAGAGCAGAAATAAATGAAATAGAAACAAAGAAAACAATAGCAAAGATCAATAAAACTTAAAGCTGGTTCTTTGAGAAAATAAAATGATAAACCATTAGCCAGACTCATCAAGAAAAAGAGGGAGAGGACTCAAATCCATAAAATTAGAAATGAAAAAGGAGAAGTTACAACAGACACTGCAGAAATACAAAGCATCCTAAGAGACTACTACAAGCAACTCTATGCCTAAAATGGACAACCTGGAAGAAATGGACAAATTCTTAGAAAGGTATAACCTTCCAAGACTGAACCAGGAAGAAATAGAAAATATGAAGAGACCAATCACAAGTAATGAAATTGAAACTGTGATTAAAAATCTTCCAGCAAACCAAAGTCCAGGACCAGGTGGCTTTACAGGTGAATTCTATCAAACATTTAGAGAAGAGCTAATATCCATCCTTCTCAAACTCTTCCAAAAATTTCAGAGGAAGGAAAAGTCCCAAACTCATTCTATGAGGCCACCATCACCCTGATACCAAAACCAGACAAAGATACTACAAAAAAAGAAAATTACAGACCAATATCACTGATGAATATAGATGCAACAATCCTCAAGAAAATACTAGCAAACAGAATCCAACAACACATTAAAAGGATCATACACCATGATCAAGTGGGGTTTATCCCAGGGAGGCAAGGATTCTTCAATACACGCAAATCATCAATGTGATACACCATTATTAACAAATTGAAGAATAAAAACCATATGATCATCTCAATAGATGCAGAAAAGGCTTTTGACAAAATTCAACACCCATTTATGATAAGAACTCTCCAGAAAAAAAAAGAATGGTATTCATTAAATTACATGAGATATTTAACACTTTATTATAAAATAGGCTTTGTGTTAGATGATTTGCCCAACTGTAGGCTAATTTAAGTGTTATAAGCACATGTAAGATAGGCTATGCTAAGTTGTGATGTTTGGTAGGTTAAGTGTATTAAATGCATTTTCTACTTAAGATATTTTCAACTTACAGTGGATTTATCCCGACTTAACCTCATCATAAGTCAAGAAATATCCTTTTAAAATTAGTTCATTCCCTTTTAAAACAATCATGTTGTAGTCCATGATATGATATTACTGCATTTTATTTATTCATTCCAGTCTTAGTGGACATTTAAGAAATTTCTAATCCCCATGATATAGTTATACAATTGAATTTTGGAACCTACTTCTGAATGAATTGGGAGGAAAGCAAAGAATCTGACTCCCGGCTGCCCCCTGGTGGTCAGGGTACGTCAGGGCAGCCTTTCTAACAACTGCTCAGAAGGTATGCGGATATTTTTGGTATTTATGGGAACAGAACATTTAACTTCCTAAAACGTCAGTGGAATAGGGCTGAGGGGCAACAATAATCAAGAAATTAAGTGATGCAATTAGTGGGAGTAATGAGGAAAGGAAAGCAAGCAAGCATATTTTAAAAGAACAAGGGCATTCCCTGGTGGTCCAGTGGTTAGGACTCTGTGCTTACACAAGCCACAAGGCACAGCCAATAAACAAACAAACAAACAACGAAAATACTTCAACCATAAACTTATAAAAGCAATTTTTGAATTTGGCATTAGTTTCGAGTTGCAGAACTATTGAGAAATTGAGAATTACGGTGAAACATAGAACGTGATCCTTACTGAGATGGGGCTGTTCTCTGTGGACTGTTTTGTAACCTATTTTCCCCACTCCCCTCCAAAACTATATCACTGTCGAGGCGAGTCACTCTTAATCCCCTTGTAACCATGGGTGAAATGCCACTAAATCAATGGATATCTATTGGCAACATTTTCTCTACAATGTCATTGCAATTACCAGAAAAAAATCTTAATTTTAAACACATCTTATAAAGGCAACAGAGATGAGCTTTGATTCTAAGATGTTTATATTCTTCTTGTGGTGTTTAATATAGATCCTTTTCCATGTCTGTGTCTATGTATGTGTGTATGAATGCTTCAGTGTATGCTCTGAGCCCATGAGTTGAAAACACTTTTCATTGTACCTAAGTAGCTTTACTCTCAGGTGGTTTATGCTAAGGTTTTTTTAAAATTAATATTCTTCTACTTTGAATATATGACCTTGAGCTATGGCATACTGAATTAAAACACCAGTATTTTGCCTACCAAAAATGTTAAAATTTGTTATCAGACATCTGCAAAAGTGTAAAACAGAATAGCTTGCCATTTGAGAATATTTTTAAAGGAAGCTAATTACTCCAAAGAAACAAACAAACAAAATTTATAAACCAAAAAAAAAAAGGGGGCAAGAGAAACATTATTGAGATATGCATCCGTCCAAAATATTATTTGCCACAGTGTTAGTTCTAATTATTCTCTGGGCTCCTCAGTTTAAAATATTTTGATAAACTCTATGACAAATACAGATTCATCCATTTAATATATTTGAGTAACAGCAGTCAACTTAATACATTTTCTTTTTTTAATTCATTTCACATTGATCATATGCCATGTACCAAAACCTATATTCTCTGAAGATTTCCTGACTTTGCATTTTAATATTTTAGAAGATCTTGCTTTCTATCATTCTAGAACTATAGTTGATAAATTCTTTCTTTACTAAATTCCCAATTTCACTAGCTGAAATATTTCACTTTTTTATTGTGAAGCATTGGCAGGGGAGGGGGACTGTGGCATGGATATCACCATTCCATCTTGAAATGTGCTCTATTTCTTCACTGGGTGAAGTGGTTTATTGACTGTCAATTTGTAAAGTGCACTCTGGGATTATCTGAATGCAAGGTAGTAGGAGGGGAAACATATTTCATTGCCTTTTCTGTCAAATGGAATTAACATGCACAATATATCATCTTCTAGCAAGAATAGATGAAATACCAGTGAGTGACCTAGAGTCTCCATCACATGGTTGTCCAGACAGAGTCCTAGCTGGATAGCTGTGATCTCCAGGGTCTAAATGGCTTCCTCTGCTGTCCTTTTAGTTTAATAGTTGTTTTTATACATGTGTGTTGATATGTATGTATACATTATGTGTCCATATATAAGTATTTGATTTCTTTAATTTTATGTATTTTATTATTTATTTGGTTGTGCCAGGTCTTAGTTGTGGCAGGTGGGCTCCTTAGTTGCGGCACATGGGCTCCTTAGTTGTGTCATGTGAACTCTTAGTTGTGGCATGCATGTGGGATCTAGTTCCCTGACCAGGGATCGAACCAGGGCCCCCTGCACTGGGAGCGTGGTGTCTTACCCACTGTGCCACCAGGTAAGTCCCTGGAAATATTTGATTTAAAACCTACTCCTCACGGTCAGGGATGAGAGAGAGAGAGAGAGAGAGAGAGAGAGAGAATTCCCCTCCCACCCTGTCCCCATCTACCCAGTGTCTTCACCACATTTCCTCCACCCTTCAACTAACCACTGCTATTGGTTCCTTACGAGTCCATCCAGATTTTCTTCATATGCTTACAAACAAATACGAATATGGATCTTTGGTTTTTTTTCCTTTTATACATAAAAGGTAGCCTGCTATATACACTACCCTGCACTTTTTGTTTTTCTCTCAGTTCACAGAAAGCATTCTTATTATTTTTTATTACTGTATATTTGTTATTCCATCGTTCTAATGTATGAGTAAACCATAATTTATATAATCAGTCCCTTTCTGAAACAAATGTAATTTCTTTCCAACCTTTTATTATTACTGCAGTAAATAACCTTGAAAATCATCATTTTGCCTGTGTGCAAATATACTTTAGGATAAATATTTAGAAGTAGAACCACAATCTATCCCTTTGTAACTTTGACAAATATTGCCAAATTGCTCTCTGTAAGCACTGTACCAACTTACTCCCACCCATAATGGTTCTACTTGATGTGTTTTCAACGGTTTTTTGAAGAGAGAACACATTTTTTTATCATTTCTTGTTTCCTATATATAAACACTTATTCATTAAACAAATAATTACCAAGTGCCAACTATGCCCTAAGCCCTCTTCTTAGGCCCTGGAGACACAGCAGTGAACAAAACAGACATACTGCTTTCATAATATTTTATTGTGAGACAGAAAAATAGATGACTAAGTGTGGGCATGATATATAACTTTCTTGATCATTTAAAGCCTGAGTCACCAACTCAGATGCCACACAGGGAACTTAAATGTGTGAAGCTCAGGGGTGAGACATCAGAGGGCATAGTGGGCACCATGTAGTCCTGGAGACCACAATGCCTGTGTAAAGGCTGCAGCTACTGGTCTGCTCTACACTATTGGATCATGTGGGAAGAAAAGGTCCTTGTTGATAGATCCCCAATTTTCAAAAAGAAAACCCAGAAATCCACATTTTCATATGATATCTCCCCATTTTAAATGTTGGAAACTAATTCAAACTTTTAGGAACATTTTGAGGACAGGTTATTTTTCAATGGTGCTAGATAAGTTGATACTAAAGTTTATATGGAAAAAAACATGCAAGAATATCTAGGAAAATACTGAGAGGAAAAAAGCTATTGTGAGAGTCAGGGACTGGCCTTACGAGACATTAAAACATATTCTAAAGCCTCTATAATTGAAACAATGTGGTATTGGTACATGAATAGACAGACAGTCCAGCAGAACAGAATAGAAAGCCCAGAAATCAACTTCGGTACATATGGGAAATTAATATACAATAAAGGTAGCATTTCAAATCACTGGGGTAAAGATTAACTTTTTAATAAGTGGTGCTGGGAGAACAGCGCTGACATGGGACAAAGAAAAAACTAGATTCTTATCTCACACCCTACAAGAGAATGAACTCCAAATGGATTAGAAATCTAACTGTAAAAGATAAAACCATACAAGTCCTAGAAGAAAAACTTAGATGGATCCCTTCATAACCTGGGTGTAGGGAAAGGCTTTCTAACTATGACTCAAAATTCAGTGGCAATAAGAACAGATTGATAAATTTAACCACTTAAAATTTCCTCTTGGCAAAAAAAAAAAAAAACATAAGCAAAGTCAAATGACAAAATGGGAGAAAATATTGACAATCTATGTCACAAATAAAGGGCCAATATCCTTACATAGAAAGAACTCTAAAACATGAGGGATGTCAGATTTTAAAAATAGAAAAATGAGTGAGCGACATGAATAAACAATTTACTTTATACATAAATGAAAATATGTTCAACTCACATGATAAGAGAAATACAAATTTAAACTATGCTGAGATACCATTTTTCTCCTAGAAGATTGGCAAAGATTTAAAACATGAAAACACATTTTATTGTTGTAGCTGAGGGGAAAGAGGCATTCTCATCCATTGCTGGTGGAAATACAACTTGATATAATCTTTCTTCGAAGAGATTGGCAATTCCTAACAGAACTACACGTGTGTTTACCTTTTGACCCAAGAATCTGGGTCAAAAGTATCCAAGAATTTACCCTTAAAATACTCCTATGCAGTGTGGTTTTTTAAAAAATGAGAAAGAGCTCTATGAACTGAAATGGAGTGATTTGCGGGCTATATTGTTAAGTGAAAAGGAAAGGTACAAGTGAGTATTATAGGCTACCTTTTATGTAGGACATGAGAAATAGTCATATATACACGTATCTGCTCTTTGTACAGAACAAGAAAACAAAATCCAGGAAGGATACACCAGAAACTAATGAGAGTAAACAGCTAAAGCTCTAGGGTAGAAACAGAGTAGAGAGGATATGGGGTCAGGGGTGAGGTACAAAGCGTGGGGCAGTGGCACTTCTCTGAGTATACCTTGCTGTATAGTTCAGACTTTGGGGACCATATTAATGTTTCACTTACCAAAAAAAAATCTACACAAATGGGGAAAAAACCTAACATAGAATAAACAGAAAAGAATGACCCTAACTTGAGTGTGGAAGAACAAACCCAAGTAACATGTGAATAAACTATTTTGACAAAAGACAAAGATAACTGGGACATCCCCAGTGGTCCAGTGGTTAAGACTTCACCTTGCAATGCAGGGGGTGTGGTTTCTATCCCTGGTCGGGGAGCTAAGATCCCACATGCCTTGTAGCCAGAAAACCAAAACATGAAACAGAAGCAGTATTGTAACACATTCAATAAAGACTTTAAAAATGATCCACATCAAAAAAATCTTAAAGTAAAATAAAACACATTTTAAAAAAAGACAGAGAAATATAAACAAATACTGAACTCTACTTAGTGGGATGGATTTTTGCTGTGGACTGGGTTAGCAATTCTGCAGCTACTCTCTGGGTATGCTAAGATTGAGCACACAGCTATATGGTGGATTACAGGAGTCAAGTTTCTCCCTGCCATAAATGGGATTTACAAATATGGGAAGAGGGGAGGCTAGAATGAAATCTGTGGTGTTAGATAGGAACTCATGGTTTTAGCAGATTGAATATGGATAGATGACTGGTAAAGAGATAGACTGCTTGATACAGATATAGATCAAGAAATTCATATAGATGTAGATGATATATAGATAGATAGATTAATTTATATAGCTGTGTCCACTGAGTAAGCCTAGAATCAATAACACCCCAGTAGCAATGAACACACATCTAGCCCCCAGATCTTGATCTCTAAATACCATTCTCCACTAAAAAGAATCAAGGCTCCTTAGACAGATGACTGACTCCAGTACTAGTGCAGGGAAAGGACAAGATGAGCCTGGAACATCTTGTTGGACCAGAAAGTGAGGAAGAGCTCAGAGAGTAATGTGGAGATGTCAAATGCACACAAAAACCAACTTGAATGGATTCCCACTGATGAAATGGGGAAAATCCTGATAGTAGTAACCAAATTCAGGCAAGAATCATCAACAGATGCTAAAGATAGAGGCTAAACGTTTGATGAGAGTAAGGATATTTGAATGGTGTCAAAGCACCTCCCCACATAAAGCTCTTTAATTAGAAATGGGAAAATACAATGGGACAAAATTTATAGTGGACAAACCTTAGAGCTGTTGCCTTAAGCAAGTGATCAAAGTAACTGTTACCAAAAATGTTACCAGTCATGCCACAGTAAAGCAACATGACATGCCTCTTCATATGATGTCCTGGTAAGGATACAACATCACTTCTGGAGCATTCCTGCCAAAAATGCATAACCTGAATCTACTCCTGAAGAAACAATAGGCAAACCCTTGTTAAGGGATATCCTATTAAATAACTGGCCTGTACTTTTCAAAACTGGCAAGGTCGTGAAAGACAAAGAAAGACCAAAGAACTGTTCCAGATTAACAGAAAGAAAAGAAGCCTGACAACATAATCCTAAATTGGATCCTGGACCAGAAAAAATATATTTTCTTTTTTGCTGTAAAGGGCAGAATGGGTCAGTTGGTGAAATGTGAATAAGGTCTGCAGATTAGATAATAATTGTGTAACAATGTTAATTTCCTGATTGGATAACTGTACGTGATTATATAAGAGACTATTCTTGTTTTTTTTAGGAAATATTCACTGAACTGTTTGGGAGTAAGTCTGCAACTTACTCTCAAATGGTCCAAACGATAATAATAAGGGGGGATAAAAAGTTAACATTTGGGAATCTAGTTGAAGGGTATATGGGAATTCTTTATTCTTGTAAAGTTTCTGTAAGTCTATAATTATAAACAAAAATTTGTGAGAGTCTGTGCTGTACAAGCAAAAACAAAACAACAATAACAAACCATGTTTGCCACCAGCACGGACCTGTAGGCTGGGTGCCACCCCTGGGCTGCTAGTTTGCAGTCTCCAGTTTAAAGCTATTTTCTTGAGTTGATTTGAGTGAGGTCTTGCTGATAACAACCATTGCCAGGGCTGGAGAGTGCTTTGCTGCATCTGGAATTTTTAAACCAGCTTAGCACCAACAAGGAAGCTGCCGAGACAGCCCTTATATAAATAATCAATTTGTTAATAAAGGAGTTTCAATCTGGACGCAGCCCCAATCCGCCGAAACTGAGGAAGAGCGGTTGTGGTCCAGACAGTCTTCCCCCGCAGAAGTCCTGCATTTCATCAGCTGCCTTTGGAGAGGTGCAAGCAACCTTGTCACCTGGTTTTCCTGGTCTCAGTCATACACAGCACTAGGGGGGTATCTAAGCATCTTTCAGAACCCCACTGTTGAGGAAAATATGTTTATATCAGTAAAGGGGGAAAAGAGACTTTAAAGTTGAATTAAGTTAGGAAAGAAGAAAATGTGTTTCAATATATGAGAGGGAAATGTTGTTCTTGGCACATCAAGCTTTTCTGCGTAGCAGGGCCTCCTTCAGGGGCCCCGTGCAGCATATGGGATGCTTTCATCTGAGGGTGCAGCCCAATCTGCCAGAGCCAGGATGCGTTAAAGCAGTTTGCAGACTGATCCAGGGGACATTCCTGCCACCTCTTCCTTCTCACTCTGCAACTGTACTTTCCTGATTAGTAGGTCCAAAGGCCAAGGGGAACACAGCCCAGGAATACTGAACTCAGAGCAGGCTCCCTGATGATCGGGCCTTGGAAAAGCCAAAAGACGACTGCCATTGAAAAGACAGTTTGTTATACTCACAATTTCCAAGAGAAGGGGCTGCCCCATGCCACGGGAAGGGGGATGGCATGCGGGGAAGCACGAGGGTGGGTCAGGAGGCAGAGGGAGAAGGGGGAACTGTAGCAAGAGACTTTACTGTGGTTTCTATGGAAAGGAACAGGTGAGACGGGGTTAGTGGTTTAGGATTGGCTAGTTAGAATAATTTCGGTGGGCTCTAGGATGTAGGGACCATCTCTAGTTGTCTGGTACCTGATCCTAAGGTGATTAGGGCAATAGTGGCCTGGAGTGTAATAGCTCCAAAAAGGAGGTGGCTGGGGGAATGAGCTCTGGGTTGATCGGTTTGCATATGAAAGACACTGTTTATAAGCCAGTTATTTGCTTTCTCTAGGAATGATGTAGCCCTGGGATGGGCAGTCGCTCTAGAGTCAGCAAGGCCCCAAGATGTCAAAACATCAGAGTATAGTAAATAAAAGGCATGGCTAATACAACCATTTGTAGGTTTTCCAGCCAAGAGCCCAAAGGGCTCATCCTTACAGCTGGCATCAATTGCAATGTGAGAAAGTGAGCCTTCAGATGATTCTGGCCCCCAGCCTTCAAGCAGCCCAGGTGACACCATGTAAAGCAGAGATGAGCTACACGTGTCAAGTCCTGCCCAAATTGTAAGTTGTATGCATAGAAATATTTTTTAAGTCACTAAGTTTTAGAGTAATTTTTATACAACTATAGTAACTTGAACAATGGTAATGAACTAAGCCGAACAAATTCTCTCTCCAGAATTTAAACTGGGACTTATGAAAATGAGTCAGGAGTTCCCTAGTGGTCTAGTGGTTAGGATTTGGCGCTTTCACTGACATGGCTCTGGTTCAATCCCTGGTAGGGGAACTGAGATCCAGCAAGCTGTGCAGCATGGCCACAAAAAATAAAGAAAAAGAAAAAGAAAAGGGAAATGAGTGAGTTGCTAGCAGGAGACAAGTGGTTAGACCCTAAGAGAGTCTCATTCACGACACATGACTTATTCTGGAATAATAGGAGTGCTGGGCTAGAGTGGCCCTGGTCCTGAATGATCCAGTTTCCTGAGGTCAGTAGTAGGACCTCATCATTCCTGAGGCCTTCAGATGGTGGGTTTCTCCAGGGTCTGAGCTGGGCTCCTATGCAGTCTTGGATGGGGCAGAGAGCCCTGCTCTGAGACCCCCCATGCTAATCCTTCCCTAAGACAGTCTCCATTCCTTGCAGCCAAGGGAGCCTCTCACCCTTGGAGGCACATGGTACCCAGCCAGAGCTTGGCATACAGTAAGCAAGCAGGATGGGGGACACCCACCCGCCTTCATCGTGGGACTCACAGAGACAGAAAATGTTAAAGAGCTTTGTGAACACTCAAGGTCTGGACAAATCCATGTGGGTGGCTAGTATCGTCTTCATTTCTCCAAAATATTTTACTTTTACTATTTTAAAAATAATTTTAATCATCCAAAAGTGTCCAGAAATTTCACTTCCTTGGTCCCAGCTTCAAGCTCAGACTCGGACAGGTGCCCCCTTCTGGTTTGTACTCATTCCAGAGCCTTCTGGCAACAGACCGTCATCTGCGTGTTCCTGCCTGTAAAGGGGAGGCCCAGAGAGAGGGAGCACTTGCCCATGGCCTCTTTCAGCAGAGGCAGGGCCTCCTCAGCCCCGGTCCCCACACGCTGCCCCCTTTCTCCACCTACCCCAGCCCAGCACTCAGGTGTGGAGCACAAGACTGGGTAGTCGGTGGTGGTTCCCTGGGGTGAAACTTCAGCGGTGCTTCGGGGGCAGCGGTGCAGGAGGACAAGGTGAGGCAGATGCGCCCGAGCGGAGCGTGCGGGGGTAGGGAACTAAGGTGGGGAGGCTTGGGGGAGGGAAGAAAGGGGTAGAGAGGGAGAGTGGAGTCAGGAGACGAGCTGATTTACTGAGATCTTGTTTTTTCCTCCCTGTATTCTCCACTCCTCCAGTTCCAAAGGAGACAGCCCAGCCCTCTCTCTCCCCAGGTCTCTGGGGAAGTCTGTGCAAAAAATAGAAATTGCCTGCAGACGCTCCCTTGCTCTCACTTGTGTTCATGTGCATGAGGGATGATCCAAGACCAGGAGGGCAGAGGACCAGGGTTCCAGGGGAACTTCTGGGCTAGGGAAGGCCAGAGGGCAAGGGAGGGCAGTGCCAAGGTGGGACAAACCAGCCTGGGCAGAGACAACCTTGTCACGGGTGCGCCCTGTGTCCTGGCATGCATTTGAGCCTGTGTACGAATGAGCTTGTTCCTGTGTGTGCCAAGATGTCACCAGACCTGCCTGTGAAACATGTCATGCCACTGACTGCGGGCATGTATCTTTTCAAATTATAGTTTTGTCTGGATATATGCCCAGGGGTGGGATTGCCGGATCATATGGCAACTCTAGTTTTTTTGAGGAACCCCCATACTCTTCTCCATAGTGGCTACACCATTTTACATTCCCGCCAACAGTGCAGGAGGGTTCCCTTTTCTGAATTCAGAGAACATTTTAATTTGCCAGCCCCTGGGCCAGCCATAGCCTCTGAAAAAATGCAAAAGGCATTAGAAATGGGGACAAGGGAAGTCCTGGGTGCCCTAATCTGCTCTGCACTTGGGAGGGTTAGGCTGGGCATACGCTGGAACCTGGGCTACTTACACCTTCCTAACCAAAAGGGTACTTCGCTTCAACCTTCTTGGCTCAGCTGCCCCAGGAAATCACTATGGTCCCAAAGGAGCCAACAGAAGAGCAGCTACTCACACATGAGCGCACGCCAAGGCAGCGGGCACCAGGACCCACGCACAAGCTCAAAGCCAGGATGTCACTTGAGGTCCTGGATTTGGGGGCAAAACCCCTACAGCTTGCCTAACTACCTTTTAGAGCAGTTCCCCTGAAATGTTTTCCCACCTGCCACAGGAGCCCTGTCCCCTGACTGTCTCCCAGACAGGAACCCTCACTGGGCTCCACCCCGTGCAGACACCGTTAGGTCTGCTGGCTGCCCTTCGCCAGAGGCGCTTCCGGAAGTGTACATGAAAACTTTGGAGAGTCTCCTTGCTTCTCCCGGTGAGCACGTGACCTCGCGGCAACCAGCTCCGGGTTCCAGGGGTTAGGGAGTGAGAAAAGTCCTAAAGGCCTGGTTTCCTTTCAGCCACGACAGGGATGGACGTGCCTATAACGCCTGAAGTGCGCGCGCAACCGGGCGCAGGGAGGCAGGGCGCTCCAAGCAGCAGTCCGCCCACTCAGCCTTGCCCACCTACGTCACGCTCCGCAGGCCCGCCCAGATCCTCCTGATTGGTGGAGAGCGCGCGCGAGTGCTCCCCTCCCGCCCCCAGATCCGCCCCCCTGCGGCACTGCCCGGCCCCCTTGCTTACCGGGCTGCCAGTGCGGCTTCCAAGTTGGAAAGAGAAGGCGCGGGCGCGAAAGGGCCCAGACACACCAAGGGTGAGGGGGCACTTTCCCGTCTTGCTCGCGCTCTTGCCCTCGCCCTCGCCCTCGCCCTCGCTCCAGACCTGACAGTGGCTGGCTGCTCTTCAGAAGCACAGTCATTGCTCAGCTCGGGCCGCCACAGGCCCCTTCCTCTCCTCAGCCTTCGACCCGCTATCCCGGCCGGGCCCCTTACTGGAACAGCACCCGGAAATGCCCACTGCCCAGGCCCCGCTCGACGCCTACACCCCCCCACGTGCCATGAGGTTGGTCCTCGAGGACCCACCGTCCAGCACGCGGGCTCTAGGGTCCAATGCTGAAACCGGTTCTGCAAGCATCCCCCGCCTGGAGCCTCCAGCTCCGTCCGCAGACTCCTCCTCCCCCCACCCAACCCCTGGTCACTCTCGGGGGATCCCGCATGTCCGGACCCTTCAGGATTCCCCACACTCTGGGGCCCCTCTGTTGACCGGCGCACCCTCGGGTCCCTCCGAACCTTCCTCGCACTCAGGGATTCTTCCTCGCACCAGCGCCCCGGACCCCTCCGCGGGCCGCCTCGGTGTAAGGGACCTCTCTTAGCAGCCTCTACCTCCGCAAACCGCCGCCCTCCGCGCCCAAGTCCCTGACCCCTCGCTTCCCGCGCCGGGATGCCCCTCACCCAGCACCTCCCCCAAGACACCCTCTCGGGACCCTCCTCCCCTTCCCTCACATCTGCCTCCTACTCTTCCTGCCCCCTCCCGGTAAACATCTCTCCCAGGGTCCTCCTCACTCTCGCATCCATGCGATCCCTCCTCGGGCCCCCGAGGTCCCACTCCGAACACCCCTCCGAGCCCTACCCGCACCCCCGCAGGCCCCTGCCTAGCCCCCCACGCCCCTTAGCCCACTCATCTGCCAGACTCCTCCTCACGGCCCTCGCACCCCAGGCCGCTCACCCCACTCATTTTCCCAGAACCCCTGACACCCCCACACACCCCGGCCCTCTTATCTACCGCCAGGATCCCTCTGGAATCCCCTCCACCCCAAGCCCCTCACCCCACTCGTCTGCCCAAGACCCCCGCCCGCCTTCCACTCACCGCCTCAGCCTCACCCCGCAACCCTCTCCCCCCGGGGCCGGCGGGCAGCGGCGGCGGCGGCGGCGGCGGCGGCGGCGACGGCGGCGGAGGCAGGTCCTCGGGCCGAGACACACCCACCCGCCCGCCCTCCCGCTTTCCCTCGTTCCCTCCCTCGTTCCCTCCCTCTCTCCCGCCCGCCCGCCCTCGCTACTGGCTCGCTCCTTCCCCCTCGCCCGCTCCCGCTTCCCGCGGCGCCCGGCCTCCCGCTCCGCCTCCCCGTGCGCGGCTCTCCCGGGCGCGGCTCCGGGGTTCATGGTGACGAGGCGGCGGCCGCTCCAGCCCAGCGGCGGCGGCGGCGGCGGGAGCGGGGGCGCGGGCCCGGGCCGCCTCTCCCAGAGAGCGGGGCCGGGCGGCGGGCGCGCCCAGGCGGCGGCGGCGGCGGCGGCGAGCGCCCCCCCGGCCCGCGGCCCCGCGCGCCCCCCGCGCCGCGCGCTCGTGCGCCTGGCTGCCGGGGGGCCGGGCCGGCGGGCTGCCGCCGTGCCGCGCACCCATGGACGGCCCGGCCATCATCACCCAGGTGACCAACCCCAAGGAGGACGAGGGCCGGGCCCCGGGCGCCGGCGAGAAAGGTGAGGAGGGGCGCGGGCGGGGCGGGCCGGGGGCGTGGGCACTCCCCGTGCGGCCGGAGTTGGCTGCTGGGCGCGGGCTGGGGGAGGGGTGCGTGTGTGCGGGGTGTGCTGCAGGGAGGCCGGAGTGCGGGTGCCGGCGGGAGGGGGAGTGTGCCCGCACAACCCGGGGCGCGGGAGGGGGCGTGCGCCCCTCCCGGGTGGGTGGCAATGTGGGGCCGACCCTGCGGGCCGGGAGTTTGTGTGTGCGCTCACGCCGACGGAGAAGTTGTGAGCGCGCGTGTGTGTTCCTGGCAGGTTGGAAGTGTGTGTGCCCTGTGTGTGCAGGAGACAGACGTTGGAAAGGTGTGTGTGCACTTAACGGAGAAGTTGTGAGTGTCGTGCACCCGACACGTTGGGAGTGTGTGTATGTGTCTATCGGATTATGAGAGACGGTAAAGGTGTGTGTGTGCACCTAACAGAGGTGGTGCGCTCGGGTTTTCCTGACAGGCTGTGAGTGCGGGTGTGTACCTTATGTAGAGGTTTCTGTGTACCTGACTAGGAGGTTGTGGAATGTATGTGTGCGTGCCCAAAAGAGCCTGAGCGTTTGTATGTATTCACTCCTGATAGAGTTTGTGTGTGCAGATGATTGTGTGCCTACAGCACCCAACTGGCAGGTTGAATATGTTGTGTCCGTCAACTGGGAGGGTGTATGTGTGTGTGCACTCACACCTAAGAAGGCTGTGTGTGCTGTGCCTGACCGTGAGCCTGTGTGTGCAGCGTGCGCACCCGACAGTGAGGCTGTGTGCCGTGCGTTTAGTTGGTTGCACAAGTCGGGTAGGGGGTCGGGGAGAGCATTGCTGAGCCATCCGCCCTCCTTGACTCTGCCGTCTCAGTGACACCAGGCTGCTGGGCGCATCTGCAAGGCCTGGTCCTCCCTGGGTCCTTTTAGGGCCCAGCTCTAATGGGCACTGGAGGAGCCCTTGGGGGCCAGGTGTATCCCTTCCCGGAGAGTCGGCACTGTGCTGCAGCACCTGGTCTGATTTCAGCACATTTTGGCCCCGTCACCCACTTCTGTTATCTTTTTTGCTCTTTTCCTTTGTGTCCCTGCCCCTCTTGGAGACCTGTTGTCCCCCTCTCTCATGTGCCCTGCTTACTGTCACTTTAGTGAGATGGCCTGAGGCTTGGACAGTTTCGAAGGCCCAAGGAATCTGGCTTGTTTTGTTCTGGTGACTAAAGCTTCCTGTTATGCGCAGGGCAAATACCTGGACCCAGGTCAGGAGCAGCCCACCAGGACACGCCCCTCCCCTCTCCAGGCCTGGCCTTTGACTTTGACAGAGTCAGATTTCCTTCCAAGTGTTATTACTCTTGTGCCAGTCGGGTGAGGTGTGCAGCCCTACTGAGCAGTGGCGTGGGGGTGGGGAGAACACCCCATTGCCTCTCCCCAAGCAGGAACGGCTGAGCAAGACCATCAGGAAAATGCAAGAAACCACCAGAGGCACCCTGAGATTGGGGATTTGTCAACCCATTTGCACTTTCATAGACCATAAACACTGTTTGTCTGTGGACTTGTTTTCTTTTACGTAAAATTAGAAATCAGACTCCCCCAGGCATTTTCCTGTGCCTTACAAATGGACTATAAAAAACTCTGCCAAAGGATGCTCCAGATGAATCTTCATGTCTCTCTGGGGCCCAAGTGGGCAGCACCTTGGTTGGTCTGGCCTTCCTGCTGCTGGGGCTGTTAGTTCTTGGGGCCCTGGCCTGCTGGCTCTGGGCTGGGCATGTCCCCTCAGGGACGTTTTGGTTGGAGGCATCAAGGAGATTTGATGCCTCTGCTTCTCTCCCACTGTGGATTGAGTGCTTTGTGTGATGCTTTGCCAGAGAGAATCCACAGCTCTTGAGAGGAGAGGGGTGGTGGAAAGCAAGGAAATATTTGTCAAGGCTTCAGCCTTCCTGCTGCTCCCCACCTGGTTCCAGGAGCAGGCGCTTCCCCAGCTTTCTCTTTTCCTCTAGCTGCTAAGCTTCTAAAGTGGAGTCAGTTATCCAAAATCCAAACCATGTACAAATACTCAAGGATGGTGCTTTTTTTATTCAACTCGTTTACATTGCTCTCCATGACAATCTTTTATTATCTTTAACTGTTTATTTTGTTTGTTTTCTAGTGTCAGATTGGTTGGTTGGTAACTGATTAGAGGAATTCCTTACCTGCCGCTCTGGGATGGGGTGGCTAGCTAGTAGATGCTTCTTGTTGAAGCATTAAAATCCTACTCAATTTAGTTTTTCACTTTAAAAGCTGGAAATAATTTTGGCTAACTATAGTGTGGCAATAAACTTTAGAACCAAGCTTTGGAATAGCTTCTTCAGATTCATAAACCACTAAACAGGTTTAGCAATGTTTCTTGCTTAAGCATGTTGATATATTTAGATAGGCACAATGTATTTTATTTTTATTTCTTTTTAATTGCCAATTTTAATTTTTAATAAAATATGGTATTTATAAGGTGTCTTCCATTTGGTATACACAGTAGATGAGATATAGCTTAAGATCTCAGGACTGTAATAAAAAAACAATTTATTGGAGACAAAACAGGCACAGTGTATTTTATATCATTTGAGTTTTAGGTAAATACTTAATCATTTTGGTTTTTATTATGGGGCCTGGAATGTTGTAAGTTTTTGTGATGGGAAAGAAATGCTTGGTTTTAAAAGTTTACTGTTATCATTTGTTCTTAAAATAGGAATAATAATGACTGCCTTTTGGGTTTGATTTGGGGGTTAAATGAGATGAGGTATGTTAAAGACTCTGCCTGGTTCACCAGTGTGTCACTATCCCATAAACCTTTCTTTAGGTTTAGGTTTGCAGAGAAAGTAGTAAGCATGGGCTTGGGCGGGGGTGGGGGCAGTTTGCATGAGTTGAATTACTTTTTGACACTTTGCCACGTGGTGGTGCACCACTCAGAGATGACTCTCCCTGTCAGAGGTGTGGCCTGTCACCGAAGATTTTTTTTGTAATCGTATTTGACTTGACTGATAGTATAAAGATGCAGAGACAGTTTTCCCTGTGAGTTTAGCTCAGCCTGCTTTGCTATCTGGAAATTTATTCTTACAAATCAATATGAAAAAGTCAAACAATACAGTAGAAAAGTGGTCAAGAGATATCAACAAGAAAAATCATAGAAGAGGAAATTTGAATGTCCAGTAGGTGTATGAAATGACACTTTACTTCCTGTGAAATTTTTTCATGCATCAGCTAGGTTAAATATTTAAATGACTAACAACATTCAAAGTAAACAAAAGTTTTGGAAAGGAATACCTTTGTAGTCTTTTTTTTTTTTTTTTTTTTTTTCTTTTTGCGGTATGCGGGCCTCTCACTGTTGTGGCCTCTCCCGTTGCGGAGCACAGGCTCCGGATGTGCAGGCCCAGCGGCCATGGCTCACGGGCCCAGCCGCTCCGCGGCATATGGGATCCTCCCAGACCGGGGCACGAACCCGTATCCCCTGCATCGGCAGGCGGACTCTCAACCACTGCGCCACCAGGGAGGCCCCCTTTGTAGTCTTTTGTGAGAGAATAGAATACAGACTTTTTAGAGAGTAATTTAGTACTGACTCATTTAGGAACACATTTGGCTGCAAGTAACAGAAAACCAGACCTAACCTGATAGGAGTTTATTCTTGTCACATAGCAAGCAGTCTGGAGGTAACTGCTGGCTGGCTTTGGTTGAGCAACTCGTTAGTATCAGGGCTGACATCACTGTGATTCCCTTGACTTTTCTACATGTTGTAACATGGCTGCCACCCCTCCAAACACCACAGCCACCTTCAGGGCAGGAAAAAGGGACAGTGCCAGTCATGTCCAGCCCTTTTACTCGGAAAGCAGAAACACTCCTAGGCACGGCCCAGGAAACTTTTGCTGATGTGTAATTGGCCAGAACTGGTCATGTAGTCAGTCAAGCCTTTGTTTTGGAGGTGGGAGAGGAGAAGATGATTGGCAATAGGTGGGAACAGGTGTTGGTTCAGCCAATCAAACAGTTTTGACCACACCTGCAAAGCCCCGGTCTACTTCTGGATTTCTCTCCTAGAGAAATAGCCTCATATGTGCTCCAAGAAACAGCACAAGGATTTTCACCAATGGCTACATTGCTTGCAATAGCAAAAATTGGAAACATCCTAAGTGTCAAAGGATTAGACTATGGTACATCAATTCCATAGAATACTGCAAGGTACTTGAAAAGAATGAGTAAACATAGATCTAAACATACTAACCTGCAAATTTCCAAGACATTTTGAAGCAGGGGGAAAAAGGAATTTGAAGAACAATATAAACATTGTGATCCTGTCTCTATTTAAAAAAAAAATCAGACACACACATAAAACTGTACATATGTCTAGAAATGCACAAAAAATAATCTGAAAAAAATCTGAAGGAAATACTTCAAACAGACAGTACTTCCCTGGGGAAAAGACTGGGATGGGAAGCGAGGGAACTTTGCCTTTTTGTTTAAATATTAATGAAAATGTACTTGTGCTTTACAGAAGTTTTTTTTTGTTTTGTTTTTGTTTTTTTGCTGTATGCGGGCCTCTTACTGTTGTGGCCCCTCCCGTTGCGGAGTGCTCCAGACGCGCAGGCTCAGCGGCCATGGCTCACGGGCCCAGCCACTCCGCGGCATGTGGGATCTTCCCGGACCGGGGCACGAACCCGTGCCCCCTGCATCGGCAGGCGGACTCTCAACCACTGCGCCACCAGGGAATCCCCTGGAAGAATTTTTTTAACTAAAAAAAAGAAAAGAAATTTTTGTAAGCTAATACATGTCGCTTGATGGGATTTCTGCAGGCAAGTTTGTTTTGGCAGAGTTTTGGCCTAAAATGCTAGGTATACTTCCCCCAAATGTTTGCAACCCTTAAGCTGAACTCAGAAACCTTTAACCTTTGGGCTGCTAACAAAATTATAGCAAGGAGAAGATTCTTGGAAGCGATAGTTATTTCAGATGCCGGAACACATTTGAAGTAGATTCAGTTTGATTAGCTTTTTAATAATAAACTTTTTATTTGGAGATAACTGTGCATTTACATGCAGTTGTAAGAAATCACACAGAGATCTCCTGACCTCCCCCCGCCCCACCCCGCCACCTGGTTCCTGCCCATATTAGCATCTTGCAAAACCTTAGTACAAAATCACTGGTGTAGTCAGGATACAGAAAAATTCCATCACCTGGAAGATCCCTCATGGGGCCATTTTATAACCATACCTACTTCCCTCCCATCCTCACCCCTTCTCAGCCCATTGGCCACCACTAGTCTGTTCTTCATTTCTGAAATTTTCTCACTTTATATAAATGTATAGGGGCTTCCCTGGTGGCACAGTGGTTAAGAATCCGCCTGCCAATGCAGGGGACACAGGTTCAAGCCCTGGCCCGGGAAGATCCCACATGCCACAGAGCAGCTAAGCCCATGCGCCACAACTACTGAGCCTGTGCTCTAGAGCCTGTGAGCCACAACTACCGAGCTTGTGGGCCACAACTACTGAAGTCCACGTGCCTAGAGCCCATGCTCCGCAACAAGAGAAGCCACCGCAATGAGGAGCCCATGCACCTCAAGGAAGAGTAGCCCCCACTCAATGCAACTAGAGAAAGCCCGCGTGCAGCAATGAAAACCCAACGCAGCCAAAAATAAATAAATAAAATGTAAAAAAAAAAAATAAAATATATAAATGTATATAAATAGAGTCAAACAATATGTGCTCTTTTGGAATTGACTTTTTTCATTCAGCATAATTCTCTGGATTTTCAGCCAGGTTGTTGCTTGTATCAATATTTTATTCTTCTTTATTGCTGAGTAGTTTTCCATGACATGGATATACTACAGTTTGTTTAACCATTTACTCTTTGAAGAACATCTGATCGTTTCTGGGTTTGGGCTATTACAAATAAAGCTGCTATAAATATTAGTGGACAGGTTTTTGGGTAGACATACGTCTTCGTTTCTCCAGGATAAATACCCAGGCACGCAATTGCTGGGTCATATGGTAGTTGCATATTTACTTTTTAAAGAAACTGCCAAACTGTTTTCCAGATTAAATGTACCAGTTTACAGTCTCACCAACAATGTGTGAATGATCCAATGTGGAGAACCACATCCTCGCCAGCATTTGATGTCACTTTTTTATATTAGCCATTCTGATAAGCATGTAGTGGTATCTCATTGTTTGCATTATTTGCATTTCCCTGAAGGCTAATGCTGTTGAATGTCTTTTCATGTGCTCTTTTCCTTCTGTATATTTTCTCTGATGGGATGTCCCTTCGTGTCTTTTGTCTGTGCTCTAACTGGATTTTGTTTTTACTGTTGAGTTTTAAGAATTCTTTTCATATTCTAGATATTAGTCTTTCGTCAGATACGTGGTTTGCAAATATTTTCTCCTTATCTTTAGCTTGTATTTTCATCCTAACACAGACTTTTGCAGAACAAAAGTACAAAAAGTACAATATATCAGTTTTTCCTTCTATTGATTGTGCTTTTGAGGTCAACTCTAAGAACTCTTTATCTAGCACTAGATCCCA
Source organism: Mesoplodon mirus (assembly GCF_964341445.2). Lineage (NCBI taxonomy): Eukaryota > Metazoa > Chordata > Mammalia > Artiodactyla > Ziphiidae > Mesoplodon > Mesoplodon mirus. The sequence goes on along the minus strand of NC_138988.1, from coordinate 48,552,197 downwards.
AAGATTTTCTCATATGCTTTTCCTAAAAGTTTTGTAGTTTTACATTTTACATTTAATACCATTCATTATCTATTCTTATTTAATTTTTATAAGGTGATTGACTTAGATTCACTTTTTCTCTCTGGGTGTCGAATTACTTTAGCCACATTTGTTGGAAAGGCTTTCCTTCTGCTTTTGCACTTCTTTTCCATCTCTGTCAAAAATCAGTGCATCATATTTGTGTAGGTCTCTTTCTGAGTTTTTTATTTTGTTCCACTGATTTATGTGTCTATCCCTCTGCCTGTATCACAGTCTTGATTACTGTAGCTATATATTAAGTCTTGAGATAAGGTAGCCTGATTCCTCCAAATTTTGTTCTTTTTCAAAATTGTTTTAGCTGTTCTAGTTCCTTTGTCTTTCTATATATATTCTATAATAATCTTGTCTATATCTACTAAAAAAAAACTTGCTGAGATTTGATAGGAATTGAATTAAACCTGTGTGTCAATTTGGGGAGAATTGACATCTTTACTATGTTGAGTCTTCCAGTTCATGACCACGGTATGTCTTTTCATTTATTTAGATATTCTTTGATTCTTTCATCAGAGTTAAATAGTTTTCAGCATACAGGTCCTATTAATGTTTTTGTTAGATATACATCTCAGTACTTCTCCTTTTTTAAGTTATTTTATTATATTTTTAATTTTGGTGTTCACGTGTTCAGTGCTAGTGTATAGGAATACAATTGATTTTTGTATGTTTTCCTTGTATCCTGTGATTGCTCAGCTCACTTATTAGTTATAAGAGGCTCTGTATACTTCTTGGGGCTTTTAACATAGACAAACATGTCATCACATAAGAACATTTATATTCATTTCTGATTTGTATGCCTTTTATTTCTTTTTCTTGCTTTATTGAACTAACGAGAACTTAGAGAAGTATGATGAATAAGAGTTGTGAGAAAGTGCATCCTTGCCTTGTTCCCCGTGGGAAACCATTTCAGTCTTTTACCATTAAGTATATTGTCAGCTGTTGTTTTTTTGTATGTCTTTATCAGGTTGAGGAAGTTCTCCTGTATCCCAGTGTTTCTGGGAGTTTCAGAAATGGATGTTGAATTTTGTCATATGCTTTTTCTGCATCAATTGATATGATCATATGAGTTTTCATTTTTAGTCTGTTAATATGGTAGATTACACTGATGGATTTTGACATATCAAAACAGCTTGCATGCCTAGAATAAACCTCATGGTTTTATATATAGTTCTTCTTATATATTAGTGAATTCTAAATGCTCATATTGCTAATATTAGCAATATTTCTGTTGCTAATATTTGAGGATTTTTACATCTGTATTCATGAGTGATATTCGTCTATAGTTTTCCTTTTTGGCATGGTCTTTATCTGATTTGGTATCAGCTTTGTAAAATAAATTGGGAAGTATTCTCTCTTCTCTTTTCTGGAAGAGATTGTGTAGCACTGGTGTTCATTCTTCAGTGAAATCATCTGTGCCTGGAGATTTCTTTTGGGGGGAGTTTTTAAATTACAAATTCAATTTCTTTAATAGTTACAGAGCTATTCAAATTATCTCTTTCATACTGGGTAAGTTGTGTCATTTTTGTTTTTAGAGATTTAATCCATTTCATCAAAGTTGTCAGATTTGTGTGTAGAGTTGTTCATACTGTTTTTCCCTCGTTACCTGTTTGATGCTTGCAGGGTCTGAAGTGATGGCTGCTGTTTCTCATATCCGCTGTTCCATTCGTAGTATTGGTAATTTGTGTCTTCCATGTTATTTTTTGGTCAGGCTTGATAGAGGTTTCTCAATTTTCTTGATCTTTAGAAAGAACCAGCTTTGTGTTTCATTGATTTTTCTCTACTGCTTTATGTTTTCAACTTAATCAATATCTGTTCTTTCTTTTTAAAAAATTTTTTAAAATTAATTTTATTTATTTTTTTTATACAGCACGTTCTTATTAGTCATCAATTTTATACACATCAGTGTATACATGTCAATCCCAATCTCCCAATTCATCCCGCCACTTTCCCAGCTTGGTGTCCATACGTTTGTTCCCTACATCTGTGTCTCAGTTTCTGCCCTGCAAACCGGTTCATCTGTACCATTGTTCTAGGTTCCACACATATACATTAACATACGATATTTTTCTCTTTCTGACTTACTTCACTCTGTATGACAGCCTCTAGATCCATCCACGTCTCTACAAATGACCCAATTTCGTTCCTTTTTATGGCTGAGTATATTCCATTGTATATGTGTACCACATCTTCTTTATCCATTCGTCTGTCGATGGGCATTTAGTTGCTTCCATGACCTGGCTATTGTAAATAGTGCTGCAATGAACATTGGGGTGCATGTTTCTTTTTGAATTATGGTTTTCTCTGGGTATATGCCCAGTAGTGGGATTGCTTGCTGGGTCATATGGTAGTTCTATTTTTAGTTCTTTAAGGAACCTCCATACTATTCTCCATAGTGGTGGTATCAATTTACATTCCCACCAACAGTGCAAGAGGGCTCCCTTTTCTCCACACCCTCCCCAGCATTTGTTGTTTGTAGATTTTCTGATGATGCCCATTCTAACTGGTGTGACATGATACCTCATTGTAGCTTTGATTTGCATTTCTCTAATAATTAGTGATGTTGAGCAGCTTTTCATGTGCTTCTTGGCCATCTGTATGTCTTCTTTGGAGAAATGTCTATTTAGGTCTTCTGCCCATTTTTGGATTGGGTTGTTTGTTTTTTTAATATTGAGCTGCATGAGCTGTTTATATATTTTGGAGATTAATCCTTTGTCTATTGATTCATTTGCAAATATTTTCTCCCATTCTGAGGGTTGTCTTTTCGTCTTGTTTATGGTTTCCTTTGCTGTGCAAAAGCTTTGAAGTTTCATTAGGTCCCATTTGTTTATTTATTTATTTTTTAAATTAAAAAAATTTTTTTGCGGTACGCGGGCCTCTCACTGCTGTGGCCTCTCCCGTTGCGGAGCACAGGCTCTGGACGCACAGGCTCAGCGGCCATGGCTCACGGGCCCAGCTGCTCTGCGGCATGTGGGTTCCTCCCGGACCAGGGCACGAACCCGTGTCCCCTGCATCGGCAGGCGGACTCTCAACCACTGCGCCACCAGGGAAGCCCCCATTTGTTTATTTTTGTTTTTATTTCCATTACTCTAGGAGGTGGATCTAAAAAGATCTTTCTGTGATTTATGTCAAAGAGTGTTCTTCCAATGTTTTCCTCTAAGAGTTTTATAGTGTCTGGTCTTACATTTAGGTCCTTAATCCATTTTGAGTTTATTTTTGTGTATGGTGTTAGGGGGTGTTCTAATTTCATTCTTTTACATGTAGCTGTCCAGTTTTCCCAGCACCGCTTACTGAAGAAACTGTCTTTTCTCCATTGTATATCCTTGCCTCCTTTGTCATAGAGTAGTTGACCACAGGTGTGTGGGTTTATCTCTGGGCTTTCTATCTTGTTCCATTGATCGATCTATGTTTCTGTTTTTGTGCCAGTACCATATTGTCTTGATTACTGTAGCTTTATGGTATAGTCTGAAGTCAGTGAGTCTGATTCCTCCAGCTCCGTTTTTTCCCCTCAACACTGCTTTGTCTATTCGGGGTCTTTTGTGTCTCCATACAAATTTTAAGATTTTTTGTTCTAGTTCCGTAAAAAAATGCCATTGGTAATTTGATAGGGATTGCACTGAATCTGTCGATTGCTTTGGGTAGTATAGTCATTTTCGCAATATTGATTCTTCCAATCCAAGAACATGGTATATCTCTCCACCTGTTGGTATCATCTTTAATTTCTTTCATCAGTGTCTTATAGTTTTCTGCATACAGGTCTTTTGTCTCCCTACGTAGGTTTATTCCTAGGTATTTTATTCTTTTTGTTGCAGTGGTAAATGGGAGTGTTTCCTTAATTTCTCTTTCAGATTTTCCATCATTAGTGTATAGGAATGCAAGAGATTTCTGTGCATTACTTTTGTATCCTGCAACTTCACCAAATTCATTGATTAGCTCTAGTAGTTTTCTGGTGGCATCTTTAGGATTCTCTATGTATAGTATCATGTCATCTGCAAACAGTGACAGTTTTACTTCTTCTTTTCCAATTTGTATTCCTTTTATTTCTTTTTCTTCTCTGATTGCCGTTGCTAGGACTTCCAAAACTATGTTGAATAATAGTGGTGAGAGTGGACATCCTTGTCTTGTCCCCGATCTTAGAGGAAATGCTTTCAGTTTTTCACCATTGAGAATGATGTTTGCTGTGGGTTTGTTGTATATGGCCTTTATTATGTTGAGGTAGGTTCCCTCTATGCCCATTTTCTGGAGAGTTTTTATCATAAATGGGTGTTGAATTTTGTCAAAAGCCTTTTCTGCATCTATTGAGATGATCATATGGTTTTTATTCTTCAGTTTGTTAATAATGGTGTATCACATTGATGATTTGCGTGTATTGAAGAATCCTTGCCTCCCTGGGATAAATCCCACTTGATCATGGTGTATGATCCTTTTAATGTGTTGTTGGATTCTGTTTGCTAGTATTTTCTTGAGGATTGTTGCATCTATATTCATCAGTGATATTGGTCTATAATTTTCTTTTTTTGTAGTATTTTTGTCTGGTTTTGGTATCAGGGTGATGGTGGCCTCATAGAATGAGTTTGGGAGTGTTCCTTCCTGTGCAATTATTTGGAAGAGTTTGAGAAGGATGGGTGTTAGCTCTTCTCTAAATGTTGGATAGAATTCACCTGTGAAGCCATCTGGTCCTGGACTTTTGTTTGTTGGAAGATTTTTAATCACAGTTTCAATTTCATTACTTGTGATTGGTCTCTTCATATTTTCTATTTCTTCCTGGTTCAGTCTTGGAAGGTTATACCTTTCTAAGAATTTTTCCATTTCTTCCAGGTTGTCCATTTTAGGCATAGACTTGCTTGTAGTAGTCTCTTAGGATGCTTTGTATTTCTGCGGTGTCTGTTGGAATTTCTCCTTTTTCATTTCTAATTTTATTGATTTGAGTCCTCTCCCTCTTTTTCTTGATGAGTCTGGCTAATGGTTTATCAATTTTATTTTCTCAAAGAACCAGCTTTAAGTTTTATTGATCTTTGCTATTGTTTTCTTTGTTTCTATTTCATTTATTTCTGCTCTGATCTTTATGATTTCTTCTGCTAACTTTGAGTTTTGTTTGTTTTTCTTTCTCTAGTTCCTTTAAGTGTAAGGTTAGATTGTTTACTTGAGATTTTTCTTGTTTCTCGAGGTAGGCTTGTGTAGCTATAAACTTCCCTCTTAGAACTGCTTTTGCTGCATCCCATAGGTTTTGGATCGTCGTGCTTTCATTGTTATTTGTCTCTAGGTATTTTTTGATTTCCTCTTTGATTTCTTCAGTGATCTCTTGGTTATTTAGTAACGTATTGTTTAGCCTCCATGTGTTTGTGTTTTTTACGTTTTTCTCGCTGTAATTCATTTCTAATCTCATAGCGTTGTGGTCAGAAAAGATGCTTGATATGATCTCAGTTTTCTTAAATTTACTGAGGCTTGATTTGTGACCCAAGATGTGATTTATCCTGGAGAATGTTCTGTGCGCACTTGAGAAGAAAGTGTAATCTGCTGTTTTTGGATGGAGTGTCCTATAAATATCAATTAAATCTATCTGGTCTATTGTGCCATTTAAAGCTTGTGTTTCCTTATTAATTTTCTGTTTGGATGATCTGTTCATTGGTGTAGGTGAGGTGTTAAAGTCCCCCACTGTTATTGTGTTACTGTCGATTTTCTCTTTTATAGCTGTTAGCAGTTGCCTTATGTATTGAGGTGCTCCTATGTTGGGTACATATATATCTATAATTGTTATATCTTCTTCTTAGATTGATGCCTTGATCATTACAAAGTGTCCCTCCTTGTCTCTTGTAACATTCTTTAAAGTCTATTTTATCTGATTTGAGTATTGTTCCTCCAGCTTTCTTTTGATTTCTATTTGCATGGAATATCTTTTTCCATCCCCTCACTTTCAGTCTGAATGTGTCCCTAGGTCTGAAGTGGGTCTCTTGTAGATGGCATATATATGGCTCTTCTTTTTGTATCCATTCAGCAAGCCTGTGTCTTTTGGTTGGAGCATTTAATCCATTCACATTTAAGGTAATTATTGAGATGTATGTTCCTGTTACCATTTCTTCATTGTAATGGGTTTGTTTTTGTAGGTCCTTTTCTTCTCTTGTGTTTCCCACTTAGAGAAGTTCCTTTAGCATTTGTTGTAGAGCTGGTTTGGTGGTGCTGAATTCTCTTAGCTTTTGCTTGTCTGTAAAGCTTTTGATTTCTCCATCGAATCTGAATGAGATCCTTGCCAGGTAGAGTGATCTTGGTTGTAGGTTCTTCCCTTTCATCACTTTAAGTATATCATGCCACTCCGTTCTGGCTTGTAGAGTTTCTGCTGAGAAATTAGCTGTCAACCTTATGGGAGTTCCCTTGTATGTTATTTGCCGTTTTTCCCTTGCTGTTTTCAGTAATTTTTCTTTGTCTTTAATTTTTGCCAGTTTGATTACTATGTGCCTCAGAGTGTTTCTCCTTGGGTTTATCCTGTATGGGACTCTCTGCGCTTCCTGGACTTGGGTGGCTATTTCCTCTCCCATGTCAGGGAAGTTTTCTACTATAATCTCTTCAAATATTTTCTCAGGTCCTTTCTCTCTCTTCTCCTTCTGGGACCCCTATAATGCAAATGTAGTTGCATTTCATGTTGTCAGCCTAAGAGGTCTCTTAGGCTGTCTTCATTTCTTTTCATTCTTTTTTCTTTATTCTGTTCCACAGCAGTGAATTCCACCATTCTGTCTTCCAGGTCACTTATCCGTTCTTCTGCCTCAGTTATTCTGCTGTTGATTCCTTCTAGTCTAGTTTTCATTTCAGTTATTGTATTGTTCATCTCTGTTTGTTTGTTCTTTAATTCTTCTAGGTTTTTGTTAAACATCTCTTGCATCTTCCCGATCTTTGCCTCCACTCTTTTTCGAGGTCCTGGATCATCTTCACTATCATTATTCTGAATTCTTTTTCTGGAAGGTTGCCTATCTCCCCTTCATTTAGTTGTTTTTCTGGGGTTTTATCTTGTTCCTTCATTTGGTATATAGCCCTCTGCCTTTTCATCTTGTCTATCTTTATGTGAATGTCTCTGTTCTTTTCTTTATTATTTCCTTCCTTCTGCTTGATTTGGGTTTATTTTGCTCTTTTTCTAGGTTCTTGGAGGGGAACTTAGATTATTGATTTGAGGCTTTTTTTTCCCCTAATGTATGCATTTAGTGCTACACAGTTTTCTCTGAGCACTACTTTTGCAATATCCCACAAATTTTGATTTATTATATTTTCATTTTCATTCAGTTCCATGTATTTTTTAAAAATAGGCTTTATTTTTTAGAACAGTTTTAGGTTCGCAGCAAAATTGAGCACAAAGTATAGAGTTCCCACATAATGCTGACCCCACACATTTTCAGCTCATTTGGGTAAATACCAAGGAGCGCTATTGCTGTACTGTATGGTGAGAATATTTTTTGTTTTCTGAGAAACTGTCAAACTGTCTTCCAAAGTATTTGTATCAACCTTAGTTTTCAAAAGTTTAGTTATGATATGTCTTGGCATGGATCTCTTCAGGTTTATCCTATTGGGGATTCGCTCAAGTTCTTGAATTTGTAAGGTTGTCTCTTACCAAATTTGGGAAGTTTTCAGCCAGTATTTCCTGAAGTGCTTTTTCAGCACTGCCCTTTTCTCCTCTTCTTCTGGGACTCTGATGACACAAATATTAGATCCTTTGTTATAGTCCCACAGGTTTATCAATACTGACTGTTCTTTTTTTTTTAACCTTTTCTCCCTGTTGATTCAGATTGGGTAATTTCTGTTGGTCTGTCTTCAAGTTCATTGATTTGTTCTTAGTCCCCTCCGTTCTGCTATTGAGCCCATACACAAGTTTTTTATTTCACCTTTTGTATTTTTTTGTTTAAAATTTTCCATTCAGTTTTTCTTTATGTCTTGTATTTCTTTACTAAGACCTTCTATTTCTTTGCTGAGGCTTTCTATTTTCATTTATTTTAAGTGTGTTCCTAATTGCTTTTATTGTAGCTGCTTGAAATTCTTTGTCAGGTAAGTGTTACATCTCTGTCTTCTTGGTGTTGGCATCGATTGATTGTCTTTTTTTCATTCAATTTGAGATCTTGTGGCTCTTGGTATAACAAGTGAATTACAGTTGAAACCTGGACATTTTCATATTGTTATGAGACTCTGGGTCTTAGTTCAACCTTCTGTTTTAGTTGGTTTTCTCTGACACTGCTCTAGCAGGGAAGGGGGTACACTGCCTCGTTACTGCCAGATTGAGGTAGAAGTCCAAGATCTCCACTTTTCCTCTTTTGGCAAACTGCTGGGCAGGGGAGGGAGTTTTGGCTCCCACATGGTCTCTGCTGAACTGCAGTGGGAGTGGTCTCACTACCACTGGGTGATGGTGAAAGCCCTGAATCTTCCTGTCCCTCCTCTGACTCCAACCCAGTAGGTAGGGAAGGAGCATTTCATTACTGCTGGGTAGGGATAGACGTCCAAGCTGGCCACATGGTCTCCACTGACACCACTGGGAGTGGAAGGGACTCAATACCAGCTGTCAGGGATGAAAGTCTCTTCTGCCTACGTGGTTTTCTCAAACACTACCCCAGCAGGGTGGTGGGGTGCTTCCTTACACCCTGGTGGGGCTGGAATTCTACATACCCATTGGATTTTGCTAATATAGGTGGGGTTGGGGCCACAGTGTGTGTGTGTGTGTTATTCGCTGCAGTAGAGCAGTTATTATCTGAAAGTTTTCTGTCTTACTAGACTGTCCCTTTTCTGATCCTTTAGTTACAAAGAATAGGCTTTTGAGAGGACTTTGTCTGCGGCTGTTGATGTTTGCCCATATCCAGCTCCTTCAGCTCTAAGTCTGTGTTATCTGAGGTAAAAAGAAAACCCGGGGATCACCACCGTCGGTTCAGGTCTCAGGTCCCTCGCTGCTCTGCCTTCTCTCCACCTTTCAGTCTTTTTACGTTTGCTATATAAACCAGGTTCTTAGTTGTACTTCGTGGAAAGAATAGGAAGAAGTATGTTTACTTCATCTTCTTGGAAGTAGAAGTCCCCTGATTAATTTTTAGACCTATCCAAATTAAGTGTTTTAAGGAAGACTGGATTTGGAAAGTTGTCACTTTAAAGGTTTATTTCAGCAATGTGCTGATGACCGATGTAAAAGTCAAATTGAGTTAGTGCTTTGAGAATCTTGATTGTCCCTGAAAAAGAGAAATGATAATGAATTCAGTGTGAAATCAGGTCTAGATCAGTGGGGCTTCAGTGACAACTGTTGTTGAGCCAACCTTCAAAGGATGCATTCATAAGCTTACGTCTTAACACCAGAATTTAGATCAGAATTCTCAAGTATCCTGATTTAGATGTATTTTTGATCTAATATTCTGTTTGATTGGCAAGTATGTTTAAACCCATATCTTATCTTTCACTTTGTTTCTCAAATGAGAAAGCATCCATTTAAGTAGATAGAAGAAGTGTCTTCCTGGGGTAAACACAAAGGAGCTTACCTCTGGTTTTAGCACTTGTGACCACCAGGCAGGGCTCACTGGCCAGTGAGTGGAAAAGCCTGCTTCCAGTCTGTGCTGCCCTGAAAGTAGGTCTGAGGACTTGAGAAACTTGGCCCAGGCTGCACTTGACCGGAGTGGCCCAGGTCGGAGGGGAACCCCATTTGCAATGGCAGGACTGGGCTTTCAGGGGGGACCACACAGCTTTACGTTTAATTCTGAGGTATTTCTTTATTTTCCTTCCAGTTTTGTTGACATACGACATTATTTAAGTTTAAGGGATACAGCATAATGACTTGACATACATATGTATTGTGAGATGATTACCACAATAAGTATACATCCATTACCTCATATAGTTACCAAAAAAATGTTTTCCCTTATGAGAATTTTTAGGATTCACTTCCTTAGCAACTTTCAAATATACCCCCCAGCACTGTAAACTACAGTCATCATGTTGCACATTACATCCTTAATGCTTGTTATCTTATAAATGGAAGTTTGTACCTTATGACCACCTTCACCCAGTTCCCCCACTCCTCACCCTCTGCCTCTGGGAACCACAGATCTGATCTCTTTTCCTATGAATTTGTTTTTTTTTTTTTAGAATCCACATATAAGTGAGATCATAAAGTATTTGTCTTTTTCTGACTTATTTCATTTAGCATACTGCCCGCCTAGGTCCATCCATGTTGTTGCAAATGGCAGGATTTCCTTCTTTTTCATGACAATAATGTTCCACTATATATTGATAATATATGTGTGAATCTATATGTATATGAATCTTACATGTATATGAATATATATATAGATGTGTGTGTGTGTGTGTATAGTGATGTTGGGGGTGGGAGAAGGGGGACACGTGACGGGGCCAGTGGGTTCACTGGGTCCTTTCAGCCAGGAATTGGCAGAGGTCAGGAAACACTCTGGCTCAGACGATTCTAGATTTAAATATACAATACATATATAACTTTTTTTCACTTGCTTTGGCAATAATGTATGATGCTAAGGTCAGCAGTATATAACCACTAATCAAGGGAATGTAAGGATTCTCTTGGGAAATGTTGAGGTATAATATATACCTTGAAACTTATTTTCCAGATATTAAATCATGATTTATAAGACATTTGAAGTTTAGTATTTTTAATGACCTAGCTTTCTTTTAAAAATCTACTTTCGGGACTTCCCTGGTGGGGCAGTGGTTAAGAGTCCGCCTGCCAATGCAGGGGACACGGGTTTGAGCCCTGGTCTGGGAAGATCCCACATGCCTGGAGCAACTAAGCCCGTGTGCCACAACTACTGAGCCTGCGCTCTAGAGGCCACAAGCCACAACTACTGAGCCCACGTGCCACAAGTACTGAAGCCCGCACGCCTAGAGCCCGTGCTCCGCAACAAGAGAAGCCACCGCAGTGAGAAGCAACGAAGAGTAGTGCCTGAGGGCTTCCCTGGTGGCGCAGTGGTTGAGAGTCCGCCTGCCGATGCAGGGGACACGGGATCGTGTCTCGGCCCGGGAAGATCCCACATGCCGTGGAGCGGCTGGGCCCGTGAGCCATGGCCGCTGAGCCTGTGCGTCCGGAGCCTGTGCTCCGCCACGGGAGAGGCCACAGCAGTGAGAGGCCTGCGTACCGCAAAAAAAAAAAAAAAAAAAAAAGAGTAGCGCCTGCTTGCCACAACCAGAGAAAGCCCGTGGCAGCAACGAAGACCTAACACAGCCAAAAATTAAATAAGTAAATAAATAAATCTACTTGCATTAAATAGTTTCCTTTTCTTTAATTTTTTTTTAATATTTATTTATTTGGTTGTACCAGGTGGGCTTCTTAGTGGCATGTGGACTCTTAGTTGCAGCATGCATATGGGATCTAGTTCCCTGACCAGGGATAGAACCCTGCCCCCCTGCATTGGGAGTGCGGGGTCTTAGCCACTGCGCCACCAGGGAAGTCCCTCTTTCCCTTTAATCTTTTAACATATATTTTACTATTTTTTTTTAATGAGGAGGCATGGTCAGTGCTTTTTTTAAAATAAAATTAAGCAAATATTTGCCTTTATGGCTTTGAAATAACACATAATGGAGCAAAGGCTTAGGAACTGCTTGTAGCCCTGGGTTGGGATGTGGACATTTTTATATTTGGGATCAGGACAGAAGACACTAAAAACACATAGTTCTCTGAAACTAGGGCCTAATAAACAGTGGTCTTCATGGATACTAAGGATTATGTAATCACCTAAGTAATCGCTCATTGTGATTCTGAGTAGCTGCTTCAAGTTAAAAACTGAAAGGTTTCTTTGTAATTATAACTCGTACTAAGACTACTTGCCAAAGTGTTTTAAAATCCTGGTACTCAAAGCACCTTAAAAACTGAAGAGAAGTGGCTTAATATGTGATGGCTGATACTATTCTTACCTTTCATAGTTAGCGTTTAACCTAAGCTTTCAGTGTTTCAGGGTATCATGAAGAACAAACCGCACTACCTTGTCAACATGCACTACCTTGTCAACACGGCTTGAATAAATGTAGCCTTCTAGTATTAGAGAGAAGTCAGTATTCCAGTAAACATTCATCCTGTACTTGGCATTGTGTATAATGTGTCCCTCTGCATTCTGATCAAGCTCCAGCTTCTGTGCTTAACTATCATAAATTTGTTCTAAGTATTTGACTCACTTATGTCCAGGTCAGAAACCACTGACTTTAATTCCAGAACCTTCTGTCAGAGCCGTATTTTCTTTCCCCTTTTTGAGGAAACAGTTCAACATATTCATTTTTGTTTGGGTTAGAACAAAAACATTTCAAGGCAGTCATCAAACAAGCATGCAGTTGGAGGAGCTGTTAACTCTGTCAAGTGTATGAGCACTTATTGGTGAGCATGAATTTTTCTGTCCCACAGGATATTCTGTTTTACTACATAGGCTTGACTGATTTTTTTTAAGTTTAATTTTTTAATGAGGTAAACTTGCATACAATAAAAATCATTCTTTTTGGTGTAACCCAAGGTTACGAAGTTCCGTGAGCTTTGACAAACTCATACAGCTGTGTAACCACCTCCATAATCAAGATAGAGAATATTTCCATGACTCTCAAAATAATCCCTGTGCCCCTTAGCCGCTACCCACCCTCCACGCTCAGCCCAGAACAACTGATCTGTTCTCTCCCCTGTCCTTCCCTTTTCTGAAATGTCATCTAAACAGAATCATGCAATATGGAGCCTTTTGAGTTTGGCTTCTTTCACTTGGTATAATGCTTTTGAAATTCCTCCAGATGGTTGCCTGTATCAGTAGTTTGTTGCTATTTATTGCTGAGTAGTATTCGATTGTATGCATGTACCACAATCTGAAAGTATATGTTTAACTTTATTTTTAAAAAACTGCCAAACAGTTTTCCAAAGAAGCAGTACTATTTTGCATTTCCACCAGCAATGTTTGACTATTCCAGTTACTCTGTATCTTTGTCAGTACTTAGCATTGTCAATTTTTAAATTTTAGCCATTCTTGTGGGCATCTAGTGGTATCTTGTTGTGGTTTTAATTTCTATTTCACTAACAACTGATAGTGCTGAGATTCTTTTTATGTGCTTATGTGCCGTTCACCTTTTGGCAAGGTGTCTGTTCAAATTGTTGCCAATTTAAAAAATATTAGATTATTTGATTTCTCATTATAGAGTTTGAAAGTTTTTTATATATTCTGGATACAAGTACTTTGTTGAATATGTGTTTTGCAAATACTTTATCCCAGTCTTTGATGTGTCTTTTCATTTTCTAAGCAGTGTCTCTGATTTTCCAATTTTTTTGTGGTTAAACACACTTTACATAAAATTTACCACCTTAACCATTTTATATTTTATTTATTTATTTGTTTGTTTGTTTATTTGGCTGCATCGGGTCTTCATTGCAGCACGGGCTTCTCTCTAGTTGCGGTGCGTGGACTAATCTCTAGTTGTGGCACATGGGCTTCTCTCTAGTTGTGTCATGTGGGCTTCTCTCTAGTTGTGACATGCAGGCTTCTCTCTAGTTGTGGCTCTCGGGCTTCTCTCTAGTTGTGGTGTGTGGGTTTTCTCTCTCTAGTTGTGGTGCGCGGAGTCCAGGGCGCGTGGGCTCTGTGGTTGGTGGCAGGTGCACTCTCTCGTTGAGGCACGCGAGCTCAGTAGTTGTGGCTCACGGGCTTAGTTGCCCCACGGCATGTGAGATCTTAGTTCCCCGACCAGGGATCAAACCTGGTCCCCTGCATTGAGAGGTGGATTCTTTGCCACTGGACCACCAGGGAAGTCCCATTAACCATTTTAAAGGGTACAATTCAGTGATATTAAGTATATTCATGTTGTTGTACAAATATCACCACCATCCATCTCCAGAACTCTTTTCATCTTACAGAACTGAAACTCTGTACCCATTAAACAATAACTCCCCATTCCCCTTCTTCCCAGCCCTGGCAACCACCTTTCCACTTTCTGTCTCTGATTTTGACTACCCTGGCTACCTCATATACGTGGAATCCTACAGTATTTGTCTTTTCATGACTGACTTATTTCAGTTAGTATAAAGTCCTCAAGGTCGATCCACTTGCAGCATGACAGAATTTCTTTCCTTTTTAAGGTTGCATTGAGAGAGAGAGAGGGGTACAGATGTATTATATATCTTTTCATATATGTGGTATATAAACTATTCCAGATTTTGTGTATTTATTCATCTGTCAGTGGACATTTGGGTTGCTTCCATGTTGTAGCCATTGTGAATAACACTGCTGTGAACATGGGTGTGCAACTACCTGTTTCAGTCCCTGCTCTCAGTACTTTGGGGTATATACCCAGGAGTGGAATCGTTGTGGAATCACATGGTAATTGTATATTTCAGTTTCTGAGGAACCACCATTCCTGCTGTTCCACAACAGCTGTACCATTTTACATTCCCACCAAGTACACAAGGGTGTCAGTTTCTCCACATCCTCACCAATACTTGTTATTTCTGTCTTTTTGATAATAGCTACCCTAATGGGTGTGAGGTGTTGATGATGTCATTGGAAGAGCAGAAATTGAAGTTTATTTGTTTGCATGTGAATGTCCAATTGTTTCCACGTCAGTTATTGAAAAGACCATCCTTTCTCTGTTGTATTGCCTTTGAACCTTTATCAGAAATCAAATGACTATATATGTGTGGGTCTATTTCTGGACTCTATTCTCTTCTTAAATTTTGATCAGCATCCTATTAATGTGAAGCAGTGTTAAGCTTAATATATTACCAGCCCTCCCTCAGAAGTAAATTTTTGGTCATGATTTAAGCAGAAGAGAAGACCAAGACATTTTATAATCTGGTTGGGCAGATTTACTCTGCATTTTGCAATGAAGGGTGTTCTGAAAGACAAAACCTATGACTTTCTCCACTCTTTTGGGAACTTACCCAAACAGATTTTGTACAGTATCTTTTTCCAGGTTTAAAATTGGGGCGGAGAATTTCTTCTAATCTTGAGTATCCTTCTGCAGAAAGTTAATACAAAAGTACAAGATAAGATAAACAAGCATTTGAGTTTAAAATATAGTCTCCCATAGTTATACAATAGTATAAAAATAGTGACTATCTTGATGGAGTCCAAGCGAACAAAAGAATATAATGTCACCAAAACAGAAATAAATGTGCTGAAGCCCCAGCTCTGCAGAGAGGGTCTGGGCTCCAGAGGGCATGGGAGACACCTTTCAGGCTGTCCACAGATAACTGCCCAAAAAAAAGGAAGGGCTTCTGTTACCTAAACAAAAGAGAAGAGCCTAGCAATCACAGGGTAGCTTGAGTTCTTTTACTACCAGGTAAATAAACCAGGTGAAACTTCTCTGAGAATGAAATCTTCATCCAGGTAGTATGACTCAGTTCATATAGAAACCACAGTCTATTTGCCACTAATTTTAAGACATCGCTTAGAAAATGATGTCGAGATGATCAGCATCTCAGAGGTGGAAGACTGGGCCAATGGCTAATGTTCTTTTCTATCTTCCTGTCTCTTGTTTGGCCACTCATTCCAGCTCTTCCTCCCTGAAGCTGCTGGATGTAAATTGCCAAAGCACAGCTGTGATCACTGCTGCTGCCGGCTCAAAGCTGTTTCTCGGTGCTTCCGCATTGGCCTTAAGATAAAAACATGGTGTTTCACGGCCTGTAGCCCTTCATGGACTGACCCGAGACCACCTCTACATCCTCCTGTCCAGGGATCCCCTTCCACGTGGTGATGATCCACTGGCTGAGCCCAGACATGCTGTGCATTGTCACCCCTCTGTGCATATGCTGGTTTCTCCTACCGGATGCCTTTTCCTTTATGCACCGGATGGATTCTTAGTCATCCCCTCAGATCCATCTCGAGCGTCACCTTCTCTTGATAGCATCTCTCTTCCTGCACTGTCCGAGCAAGATGCAGTAAACAGAGTGGTAATGTTCAAGGGCACAGGCTTGGGTTTGAATTCCAGCTCCATCACTTTTGAGTTGTGTGAACTTTGACAAGTTACTTAATCTCTCTGAGCCTTGATTTCATAGTGGTACATACCTAATAGGGTGATTATGAGGATTAAATAATATAATATATATGTGTGTATATATAGTGCGTATCAAAGTACATAAGTATTTAATAAGCATTTCTTATTACTATGTCTAGTTCATTTAGTCAGTAAACATTTATCAAGCACCCACTGTGTGCTGTTCACCTGTACCAGATACTTGGGATGCAGAGAAGAGTGAGCCCTGGCCATGTAGCGGAGGTACTGAAGCACCATGCTTTAAGAAGAAGACATTTAAAGTGCCATGGAAGTTGCCATTTATTTTATGATGACTATATGCCAAGTACTTTTCATGTGTATCTCATTTCATCCTCCAACAGCCTTAAGACGTAGCTGTTATAATCCCCACTGAGGCTCAGAGAGGCTAAGTAACTTGCCTGTATGGTGTAGATAGTAGAGCCAAGAGTTAAACTGCTGTCTGACTCCATGAAAAGGAAATTTAGGAAATATTTGGAGAATATCATAAGCCCTTGAGATTTACATCTTGAAAGACAGCAACCATATTTTTTCAAAAGATGCTTCTTTCTGCTTCTGCCAGAGGCAGCATATTTAACAGGATAAATTCTAGGGCTCACCCAAGTTGACAGGCCACATTTTCTTACAATTCACGTTCTGTTATTTATATAACAAATTCTGTTTCCTTGAGTCTTGCTATTAACTCTTCATCTCTCTCTTCATATTCAGTTGTGAACTGTGAATAGTAGAAATGAGAGGAGTTAAAGTTTATAGTAAAGGTTAAGACTCCAATGGCTTTTATCTCTAAAAATCTGGCAGAAGTGACAGGCTTCACTATTAAGACTTACACACTATGTCTAAGTGTGTAACTAAATAAATGTGGAGTTTTAAGATATTTTTAAAGGGATAGGATGCTAAGAAGTCTCTTAAAGATGCTTGAATCCCATTATATTGGTCAGAGTTCTAAGTGGCAAAACATGGAAACCGCCTAAACTATTTTAGACAGAAAGGAATTTGTCAAAAGATTTTAGTGGCTTGTAGACCCACTGGTATGTCCAAAGAATTAGATTTGGCTGTTTCACAGCCAGGAAAAAAACATTGAACTATATCTTAGAACTACTTTGGTGAATGTGCTACTGCCCTCACCTGCTGCTGATTCAGCTCAGAAGCATCAACAGACAATATTTGTCCTCCCTTAAACTTGGTGATTGTTTTCTAAGAACTATTAGAAATAAAGGGAAGCCAGTGCTCATAGGCCTACTTGATTCTCTTGAGGCATATGCTCATTTGAGGAGCTGGGCTGAGATCTAGTTAGAGGAGATCTTATAAAAACAAAATCCTAGATAAATAAATTGAGGCGTGTTCAGACAATGAAATCATATACAGCAATTAAAGGGGATAAACCAGAGCCACATCTATTCACACAGCTAAAATTTAAAAATGTAATGTCGAACAAAAATGCAGGTTCTATAATAACACATACAGTATGATACCATACCAAAAAAAGTTTGAGAACATGCAAAAATAGCCTCTATACAGTGTATGGATATATGCATATATTGTAAAGTTACAAAAGCATCCCCAGCAAGGATGAATAATGAATTCAAAATAGTGGTTATTTCTGGAGAGGGAGAACAGGCAGTGGGACCAGAGAAGGGTATACAGGTAGCTTCTGTTGTATCTTTAATGTTTTGTTTTTTATGAACTATTTTCTTGAGACAAATACAGCAAAATGTTAAGCAATCCAAGATCTGGGTAGTTGGGTAGCCCAATATATAGTTGTTTGTTACATTTATTCTCTGTACTTCTCTGCATAACTAAGTGTTTCATAATTTAAAGTGTTAATACTGGGCTTTAGTTCAGTATTTAGGTATATTTTAAAAAATATTACCTCCTTTCCATAGAGATAAATTCAAAAGAAGTGGTAAAAATGCAGTTGTTGAGTTTAGCTGCTTCTTTTCCCAACAGGAGGGTATTCAGGAAGATATCCAAAACACTTGGTCACTGAGCTTTCCAGAGGGAGTTGGAGTGGTCCTCAGTCGTAGCTCAGGCTGTGCCAGGTATGCAAGCTGGAGCCAGGTCACACCCCAGTCCTATTATGTTTCTCTCAGGTGACCTTCCAAAGGGTGTCATGAGTGCTTGGTCTAGAGCCAAGTTAGCTTTGTGTAGAGTGCTGGCAACAAAAGTCCATGTTGGTTTAAAATGTTCTATTTACAAATGTGTGGTCAAATAGCCTGGGTGTCATCAAAGGAATGGTTTGCTTGATTTGCCAATTGTACCCTGTTATCGTGGGAATTTATTTTGGGGATAAAGGAACTGAAACGCTGAGCCAAGTCCTTTATATTAAGCAAAGGAAAATCATATTGGAAGGAGAACAAAGAAATGTGTGAAATGCAAAATCAAGAGGAGTCATCTTAAAACAAATCACCTGAAAAAGTGTTTGAAGACCCCTGGCATCCCTGGTGCACAGAGGCCCTCACTAAGTCTTTGAACTGGTGGGATTTCCATTTGGATGGAACTCTGGTTCCCCCTTGGTCTAGGCTGCTTCCAGCACCATTTTTTTTAGTGCAGGGATTTTTAACCTGAAGTCCACAGATCCCTAAGTGGCTCATGAGTAGAATTCAGGGAGTCCATCAACTTGGTTAGGAAAAAATATTACATCTTAATTTTCATTGACCTCTAACTAAAATTTAGCATTTTTCTCAGTTATGATGTAACTGGCAACAAACCAGTATAATATTAACAGTGCCTGTAACTTTATCATCATGTCCAAAATAGATTGGCCTGTGATTTTCTTCTCTTTAAATGTCCTTGAGGTTTTGGTATCAAGGTTATGCTGGCCTCAAAAAGCAAATTGGAGACTTTTATTCTCTGGAAGAATTGGTGTAAGGTTTGGCTTCCCTGGTGGCGCAGTTGTTAAGAATCCACCTGCCAATGCAGGGGACACGGGTTCGAGCCCTGGTCCAGGAAGAACCCACATGCTGCGGAGCAACTAAGCCCGTGCACCACAACTACTGAGCCTGCACTCTAGAGCCTGCGACCCACAACTACTGAAGCCCGTGTGCCTAGAGCCCATGCTCTGCAACAAGAGAAGCCACTGCAATGAGAAGCCCACGCACCGCAACGAAGAGTAGCCCCCGCTCGCTGCAACTAGAGAAAGCCTGCGCACAACAACGAAGACCAAATGCAGCCAAAAATAAATAAATAAATAAAATAATTCTTAAAAAAAAGGATTTGTGTAAGGTTGGTGTTATTTCTTTCTTAAATGTTTAGTAGATTACATTGGTGAAGCCCTTCAAGGTCTGAAGTTTCTTTCTGGTAAGCTTTTAAAATATAGATTTAATTTATTTAATATATACAGGACTATTTGGATATTCTGTTTCTTCTCATATAAGTTTTGGCAAGTTTCCTTTTCCTAGGAATTTGTCCATTTCCATTGTTTTCAAAATACTGAGTGAAAGTTGTTCAAAATGTCCTCTTGCCTTTTTAACATCTGTAGAATCTGTAACGCTGTCCTCTTTTTCATCCTTTATATTAGGTAAAATTTTTAAACATTAACACAACTCCAGGTTCTTAAGCATTTAGGGAAATGACAACCATTGATAGGCATTTAAATTAGTACAGCCTTGGTGACTTCCCTCGTGGTCCAGTGGCTAATAAGACTTCGCCTTCCAATGCAGAGGGTGCGGGTTCAATCCCTGGTGGGGAGCTAAGATCCCAAATGCCTCGCAGCCAAAAAAACCCAAAATATAGAACAGAAGCAATATTGTAACAAATTCAATAAAGACTTTAAAAATGGTCCACATTAAAAAAAAAACTTTTAAAAATAAATAAATTCATACAGCCTTTCTGGAAGACTGTTTTGTAGTATAGTATATATCAAATATGAAATGTGAGTATATTTTATCCAACTACCAGTTTTAAAGAATTTGCCATAAATAAATAATTTCACAAATGCAAAAATATTCAGCACAGTATTATCTATAGCAGCCAAAAAAAAAGAAAAATCAATAGGAGTCAGGGAAGTAATTGTACTGTTTATATTCGCTAGACTACCTTTTTTAGTTACAAAATATAGGATGTTAGTCACAGAAGAGCATGTACAGTGTAGCCTCTTCTGTGTTAAATATATACTTCTATATGTGAATGGGTACATAGAAAATAATTTGGAAGCATGGTCACCAAGTTTCTAACAGCATTGTCTATGGGTGGTAGGATGTTGGGTAACAGTTATTTTCTTTTTGCTCTTCTGTATTGTTTAAAATGTTTGCATGAACATGCATCATTTCTATAAAAATAACAAAACTTTCTAAAGAGCTTGGCAGTAACAAGAAGATGAGAGGGTGGTAGGGGAGGGAAGTGTCAAAGCATATTTCTTGACTGATGGAGAACAGCCAGGGAAGAAAGAGAGCTTGAAGCTACAATAAAGAAGGGGTAATCAACTGAAAGACAGGAGGGCCTGGACTCAGACACAGAAGTCAGCCCTAAAGGGGCAGGGCATCATTTCTTCCCAGAAAGGAGGGAAAGACAGTTGAAAATGTGGAGAAGTTCTGAGCATAAGGGAAGGGAAAATAATGTTCCTAACACACGGCTGCCAGTTTCTTAGTGAAATCAGAGGTGAGACTGTTTGCAAAGAGTGGGAAAAAAGAGTGGAGCAGGGGTCTTGAAGAAAGTGACAAGGGTCTCCAATAGGATTGACAGGAGGAGAGGGATTCACTGGGGTGTGGACAGTTGAGCTGACCTGGGTGCCTTACGGAAACTTTGGTAAGGGAGCCCGATGGTATGGCTGGGCAGTTTTTCTCTAGGAGAAAAGCACAGTTGGTACCAGGTCAGAGGGTGGCTCCGCAGGCTTAGTAGCGCTTCAGAGGATGAGAGAATTCAG
The DNA here is from genome assembly GCF_964341445.2 of Mesoplodon mirus. Classification (NCBI taxonomy): domain Eukaryota; kingdom Metazoa; phylum Chordata; class Mammalia; order Artiodactyla; family Ziphiidae; genus Mesoplodon; species Mesoplodon mirus. The sequence continues at coordinate 48,531,286 of NC_138988.1, read as the reverse complement.
GATACTGATTGACCTTAGAATCCAGGATGCTTGGGAGGAAAGTGAATTAAGAAGAGTACCGAGGACTGGGGATTTAGTTGGAATATGGACATCCAAGAAGCCAGAGGACAGGTGCTCATGGTCAGGGTGGGTTTTCAGAGTTTGACATGTTATAGGAGACACTAAGGGCTGCTAGGTGGCCAAGGGGACACAGGAATGGTCATAGAAGTTGGGAAGGTCAAAGGGTTGTGACGCTGGTAGGTCCAGTGGTCTTCTTCGTGGATGGGAGCATTTCCCAGGATGATGACGGGCATTCTTTTGGAGAAGATTTTGAGGCAGGTACTAAGAGATTGCCTTCAAGGATAGAAAGACTCCTCAGAGAGGGCTTGATGGAGGGAGCTGGTAGAGTCCTGGTCTGGAGCAGCTGCGGGACAGCAGGGAGTCTATTGACCTGCTCTCCTAAGACCAGGACCCTGGACTCCAGACTCCAGGAGAGGCCTCCCCTCACAGCTGTGGGGCTTTGCAGTCCGGAAGGCTGGCAGAAGGAATGCTCCAGAAAAGGAGAAGGAGTGCTTTGCAAAAGCTTCTTAGCAAAGGGACAGGGTATGGGGTGCAGATGTGTGGGCAAAAAATACGAGAACGGCGTTCAAAAGAGAAGCAGACTAGCGAGAGGAAGGGCTGAGCTGCAAAGGGGTGAAGATTTGTTTTCCGGTTTCCCCAGGGAAATGCTGAACTGTATGTTTCTTATCACAAAGCAATATCTGCTCACTACGGATAAGCAAAAAGCAAAAACAAGTAAACAAAAAGAATCATAAGAATGACTCACGATCCCAGGGTCCTGGAGCTTTTCCCGTTGACATGTTCTCCCCTCCTGTTCCCACTGCCACAGATCCAGGTCAAGGCCACACTGGCTCTAGAATAAGCTTGTCCTCAGGGTCACAAACTTCTCTTCCTAGCTGAGCGCCTGGGCCTGCTCCATTCCACCTCCCAGCCTTCCCATCCTGCAGAGGCCGCCGCAGCCATCTTCCCAAAACACGCTTCCCATTGCCACTTCCCTTTTTAGGTTCCATCATATACTACCTCCCCTCCCTGGCTTTCCAAGGCTTCTGTAACCTGGAACATGGAACAATCTTACCTCCCAGACTTGTTTCCAAAGCTTTCCCTTTACTTAGATGTGCTTTGTTTCCCTCCCAACTCACGTCCCCACCTCCTCACATCCAGGTCTCTGTGATGCCGTCCCTGTCAGGATGGCCACCCCAGTGCCCTGCACCAGCCCATACTGACTGATCTTTGCCTTTCCAGGTACTCATCTCTGATCACTCCTTTTAGGACCTCATCAGTTCTGTGTCAGTGAACACCTAGGTATGATGAGTACACTTAGGTATACTTAGGAGGAAGCACAGGACTTAGAGCTGGGAGGAACCTAGGCCCCTGTTCTTACTGAGAGTCAGAGAGGCCAAGAGACACCCCCAAAGTCAACCAGCAAGCTGTTAATGGAGCTGAGACTAGAACCCTGATTCTCAGGCCTGAATGCTACTTGTTGAATTGAATATTGCTTTTAACACACAGCTCTTCTCTGATGCCTGGACATGAAGTCCCAGAGGCCCAAAGCAGTGGTTATCAGTGTTGAGAATATATCAGATTGCTAAAAATCCAGACTTCTGAGCCCAGTGGGGGGAAACCCTGATTCAGTATGTCCAGGATAGGACCTGAGTATCTGCATTAAAAAAAACCCCAAAACCAAAAAACTCTCTGGATGATCCTGATGTAGAGAGCCCTCAGCTCAACAGAACTCTAGTCTTTGGTTTTGCTTTCTTTTTTAAGTTCCCTGATATTGTCCCTGTGGACACTGTTAAGCTTTTCTGAAGCTTCGCATCTCAGGAGCAGGCTTGGGTCACCCCCCATCCAGATCCCCATCCAGAATTTAACAGCAACAGTGCAGTACTGTGGCCTGTGCACCTTCTCGGGCCCAAAATGGCCTGGGCCCAAGCTGCTGTCTTCTTGTTGTGCGTGGCCATTTGGGCCCAGGAGCCAAGTTATTTTTCAAAGTCCTTTTAGGCATACCTTGGCAAAATACTGAGTGTAGTGGAATTCTTGTTGGAAGCACCCCCCTTGCCAGGGTGTTTCTGAGCACCTTCCGAAGCGTGGATGCCCAGGCTCTGTGGTCTGCCAACTCTCTGTGTCATAAGGCTTCCACGTAAACCAAGCCCAAAAGTGTGCCTGGGCCAGGCTGGCGGGAGGAAGAGCCGTCTGCGTGGTGATGAGGGCGAGACTCTGGGTACACCGCCTGCCTGGGCTCGTGCCTCAGTTCCACCTTTCCTAGCTGCGTGACCTTTGACATCCCTTTGCCCCCTGTTTCTTCATCTATAAAGTGAGAGTAAAAATTATAAAGTTAATTATAATTATATTATAAAAAATAAAAAGAATTCCTACCCCACAGGATGGTGATGAGGAAAACAAATAATGCATGAAAAGCCCTTGAAACAGCGTTTGGCACATAGTAAGTGTTCAGTAAGGGATTACAATTATTATAATTATTACATGAAAACTGTGATGAAATAATGAGAATCTAAAGAGATGACTCACTGCTCTCCATAGTTATCTGTCCAAAGTTACCAATTCCCGCTTGTGGCATGAGCATTGATCAGAGGAATGACTAATAAGGTAGTAATTTCTCTTCAAAATACTGCCTGGACCCCTGAAGACAATTAAAATATGCTAGGTATTTCCTAGCAATAAGGTCAAGCCTTGCATAATTTAACAGCTCTACAGCAGTTCAGCATTTTGGTGCTTTGGTAAGGTGGCAGTTACATAACAGGCTGCAACCACGCAGATGAGCAGAGCCAGAGGTGGGGGAGAGGGTGCTTTGAAAAGATGTGTTAGCACAGGGATGACGGGTGTGATAGATGAAGGACACGACAGCAGCTGCGGGCTTCATGAAGTTCGGGTCTAGGGGATACATGCGTGCCCTGTGCCATTTTGGCACATGTTGGCGTGAAAAACATCTTCCAATGTTAAATATCAAGCTAATGCCAGTGGGAGGTATGAAAGTTTGTCTTATATTAGCCATATTGCAGGTGTTTTCTCACTCCTTGGTAATATCTTAAGTTAAAAATACCAATTGCATCAGTCTCTAAAGTGACACAAAGCCGAATAAATCTCTGAAATCATGTTTTATCAAACTTTTATGTAAAAAACTGAACTTATAGTATTGCCAAAGGGTCACCTTCCTGTATCCCATTGCCAAGTTACCCTTCCTTGGTGCTTCAGATGTAGTGGTACCACACTTCAGATTCCAAGTACAGGAGAGCCCTAGAAGGGTGTTAGAAAGCAGATTACAGTGGTTTATTTCTGTTTTGGGATGAGAGATGCTAGTCTGTGAGCCCTTAGCAAGTGATCTCATGTGCTAGCCACTAAAATACTTTTTAGACTGCCTTGTTTGAGTTCTGCAATATTTCTTTAAAAGAAGACTGACATTTAAATAGACTGCTTGGTGTTTATCAGAACGTAAGGCTTAAAACTTCTAGAGACCAGAAAGTCAGTTTGTTTCTGGAACTGTCTTTAGAAAAACAAGGATCATCCTCATCTCATCTGAGGAGCCAGAACAGTTCTTTGGTTGCCCAAACTTTCTGGAGATAATGCTTAAACCGGGGTCTTTAGATTCATGGATGGAGAGAGTGCTACGGGGGCTGCTGTCAGCTGAGCCAGGCTGAAAGCTTGCCTCGGTAAGGCTCGCTTGGTAGCCTGCCATTGCCTTAGTAAGAAGCAGCTGTGGAATAAGTCCCTGGAGATGAATGAGGCCCAGGAAAGCCTTGTTGGATGAAAATCCATAATCTTACCTTGTCTTTTAAAATAAATAATTTTTTAATATTTACAAATGAGAGCAAAATTTAAGATGAATATATTCTTTTTTATTGCTGCCTGTCCAAACATTATGGGAGGTCAGAATGCTAGCCTGATGGCCAGGTGGCAGGCAGTAGCCAGGAGGCCTTAGCCAGCTATAACTTTCATTTGTTCACCTAATACCCAGTTAGTGCAGACCATGGACCACACTGTGCTGCAGAGGAAGGACGACAGCTGGAAAGTCTCACTGAGTGCATATGTGTGAAGTATTATTTTTAAAAAATATTTATTTATTTACTTGGTTGTGCTGGGTCTTAGTTGTGGCAGGTGGGCCCCTTTAGTTGTGGCTCGCCAGCTCCTTAGTTGCAGTACATGGGCTCCATAGTTGTGGCATGCGAACTCTTAGTTGTGGCATGCACGTGGGATCTAGTTCCCTGGCCAGGGATCAAACCCAGGCCCACTGCATTGGGAGCATGGAGTCTTAGCCACTGCACTGCAAGGGAAGTCCCTGAAGCACTATTTTGAGTACCAAACTGTTTGACATTTTTCATAATAAAGTTTTAAAAAAGTGAACTAGTATATTTGAGAATAAGAAGGAGATCTTGGAAAATAAAAGATATAACTAACTTAAACACTTTTTAAGTATAGTAGAAAGGCTGAAAAACAAAATCAGGGAGTTTCCAAAAGGCAAAGTGAAAAGATGAAGAGATAGAAAATAGGGGAGAAATAATAAATAAAAAATTTAAATGATACATCCAGGAGTTTGAATATCTGAATAGGAGTTCCAAGGAGAAAGAACAGAAAACAGAAGGAAATTACCAAAGAAATAATACAAGAAAAATTTCAGAACTGAAGGTCAAGGAGCTTTCAATCTAGAGCCCAGCACAATGAATGAAAAAAATTACCCATCCCGGGCTTCCCTGGTGGCGCAGTGGTTGAGAGTCCGCCTGCCGATGCAGGGGACGCGGGCTCGTGCCCCGGTCCGGGAAGATGCCACGTGCCGCGGAGCGGCTGGGCCCGTGAGCCATGGCCGCTGAGCCTGCGCGTCCGGAGCCTGTGCTCCGCAACGGGAGAGGCCACAACAGTGAGAGGCCCGTGTACCGCAAAAAAAAAAAAAAAAAAAAAAATTACCCATCCCTAGACACACTGTGATCAACATTCACAACCCCAGAAACAATTAATTGTAACAGCTTTTGGGGGAAAACTAGTCACAAACAAAAGAAGGAAAATCAGAATGCTAATGGAGCTCTTAATATCAACACTGGAAGCTAGAAGTCAACAGAACTAAGTCAGCAAAATTCTGTGGGAAAATTATTTTCCATCTAGAATTTTATGCTCAGCTAAACTTTCAATAAAGTGTGAGGATAGAACAAAGACATTTTTAAATCTACAAGGACTCAAAATTTTGCTTTCTGTGGATCCTTTGCTAGGAAACAACCAGAATAAATACTTCAGCAAAATGAAATAAATAAAAACAGAAAGAGAAATAGAACTCAGAAGGCAGGGAACCAACACAGGAAAACAGCCTGGAGAAGCCGAATGTGTATAAAATAGGCTTGGCTACTTTGGAATTCACAGAGTATCTGCTGTACTTAGCCATTTGGAAAATAATATTTGTATATATATTGATAGTTCAGGGAGAGTGTTTGGAAAAACCTGAATGTAAGTGCATAGAAAATGAAGGAAATGAAACAAAGAGGGAAGTGTTAACTCCAAGGAAAAAAAATTGTAGAAGGGAAAAAAAATTATTTAACTCCTTGACTTTTCAGTGAACAATTCTTTATCATGATAATGTAAAGGAAGGAGAAATGTGGTAGGTGGTATAAAAGAGCTTAAATCTAGGCAATTATAACAGGAAGTTAATGGGTGAAGGGTAAATAGATAAACAAAGAAATGGCAATATTAACATATTATTTGGTTTTTTAAAAAAGCTAAAAGCAGGACTTCCCTGGTGGCACAGTGGTTAAGAATCTGCCTGCCAATGCAGGGGACATGGGTTCGAGCCCTGGTCCGGGAAGATCCCACATGCCATGGAGCAGGTAAGCCCCTGCACCACAACTACTGAGCCTGCGCCACAACTACTGAAGCCAGCGCACCTAGAGCCCGTGCTCCGCAACAAGAGAGGCCACCACAAATGAGAAGCCTGCACACCGCAATGGAGAGTAGCCCCCGCTCGCCGCAACTATAGAAAGCCCACGCACAGCAACGAAGACCCAACGCAGCCAAAAATAAATAAATTTATATATTAAAAAAAAAAACTAAAAGCATTGAAAGTGTTTGCCTCAGGGTACTGTTTTTTGGTTTCAGCATTTTTGAGCAGTTTGATTTAAACCATGTGTTTTTGTTTGCTCTGAGAAAAATGAAAATAAAAGGAAGAAAAGGTCAAAAGTTTGACCATCAGTGGGAAACTCAAGCCTGCATCAGCTAAGGTTTTGTCACCACAGGCATCAGCGGCGTGGCGGATGGGAGCACACAGTCAGAGTCTCTGTCAAATCCAGGCTATGTCTCCAGGTTTCTTGTCTCAGGATAGCCTCCTTGTCCATTAGTAGGTGACTGGGCCGTCTCCTGCCAGCGCCATACCAAGCTTCAGATGAGGTTATAAGGCTGAGCACGGGTGTATGCCTCATAGCAGGAAGGGAGGAAAGAGGAGGAAGGAAGGAAGGAGAAAATCCCCTTCATCGATGGATTTAGAAAATGATTTGCCACTTTATTGTTGAGACAGCTTCAGGGAAACTCTATCTGAAATGCACCAACCAGCTGAATATAGCATCAGATGACGATTCCACTTCTTTACCATGTGAAGCTGGCTGGTATGACTCAACAGTGTGTCTCTAAGCCAGCCCCAGGGAACAGAGTTCACTAGTGGGCACACTGGGCTATCCCATTCCCACCCCTGCTCCAGGTTGGAGTTGGGGTGTGGTACTAAGCGTTCTGGCTGGCCTGACCCAGTGATCTATCTAGAGAACACAGAACGGACCAGATTTCCCACACCCACACCCCTCATCCAGGGGGTGACCTCTCCATCCATCATCACTGCTGACAGAGGTGCCTTATCATAAGTCTGGGGCCTGCCCCAGTGCAGACTAATCCATGTCTGGGCTCCCTGAGTCTCGTTAGAATTGGACCACTGAGACCACAGCAGTAGTCAGGTAGGCATTCACTTCTCTATACCCTACTCCTGTTGACCAGCACTGTCTGAAAGAAGTGACTATACAGGGAAGCAGCTTTCTACTCCTACACGCAGGTGTGCAGGGCACCAGGCCAGCCACAAGCGAAGACGCAGCTGTCTGTGTAGACTGGGCTGCATCGAAGCCCAGTCTGCCCTCTTCTACACCAGGCCAGGTGTGCCATTTTATCGGGGAACCATTGTACCAAACCCCTAGCTGGGGAGGACACCTTGCACTTTCAGTTACTCGTGATTTAACCTGTTCGTGGAAGCGTTTTCCTTTGAACAGAACATCTTTCTTTTATCTTCTAGGTAGTGAGCCATTTTTAAAAATCTTGTTTATTATAGAAGTGATGCATGCTTGTAACAGATTGAAACAATACAAAACTATGTTACAAAAAGGATGGTATATACGTATGTATGTACAACTTTGTACAACATATATATATATATATATATATATACATATATGTATCTTTACAAACAGCTGTGACCACACATATATGGTTACTGTTCAACAAAAAATGAGATCATATGCAATGCAATATGTTTGTTCTGTCGGCATAAATTATAGGCATCTTTTCATATCCTATAGATCTGCCTCTTTCTCAAGAATATTCTTTATACTGATACACTTTGACTTATCTAAGTCCCCTATTGATGAACATTTAATTTCTCCCAGACTTTTGATATTAATATTAGTGTTGTAATAGTACCCTTAACTCTGAAGTCAGACAGCCTTGGTTGGGGTTCCAGATACCCCATTTACTTTGTGACCTTTAGCAAGTTATTTAAACTCTTTGTGCCTGTTTCCTGACCTATAAAATGGGAATAAAATTGTCCTCACAATGTTCCTACCAAAAAAAAAGCTAAGTAACATAATATGTATAAAATGTACTTAGCATATTATAATAATCATAACTAACATTTTTGGAGTACTTACTATCAGCCAGGCACTGTGTGGGTAAACAAATACCACACTATTTCACACGTTAGCCTTATAACAAATATTTTAATATATGCACAGGCAAGTCCTCCATCATTATTATTAAAACGACATTAGCTCTTCCTATGCATTTACTCCTCCAGGTAAATTTTTAAGTTAACTTTCCACCTACCTCCCATCAATATGACAAGTTTTTTTTGTTTTTTTTTTAATCCAGTTGGAGTTTTGAAGGGTGTCTCTACTTTTGAAGGTTGACAGAGTAGAAAGACCCTTGGACTTGAGTCAAAAAGAATTGGATAGTCTCGCGGTATCCCTCCAAGGCAATGTGACCATGGGCAGTTCATTTAAATGCTCTGAGCAACTGCAGCTTCCCTACCTGTAAAATGGGAGAGATGATCCTTATAAGACATGGGGGGAGGATATTGTAAGAAAACACTGGAACAGGGCCTGACACTTAATAAATACGTAACAAATGTACTTGCTTCTGAGGTGAGTGTTTGTACTTTATCTTCTGACTCTTCGTCATCAGCACCATTTTCAGTGGCAGCTCTAGGATGATCTTCAGTGAAAAGAGTTTGTGTAAGAGCAAGAGCAGCAGTGACCAGGCAGGATGAAGTCTCAGGCCCCCGCTTCCTGTGCAGGGCGAGCTGAACATTTACGACCCGTTGAAGATTAGCCAAAAAGGAGGAAAGGGGACTGGGACAAACATAGACTGTTCTGTCGTGCCGGCATGTGCCATCAACCATGGAGTGGACTTCCTGCTGCAGGACACATCTGACCTTTAAGAGGCACTGTCTGGGTGAGGCTGCCTTTTAGCAGGACAGAACACAGCTGTTGTTTAGATATCAGAGGCTGGTTAATAACTGTATTTGGCAGTCAGCTCGGGATGTTAACAGTTTGGAAAACAGTCTGCTTCTAGGTTTAAGGAAGGCCAGTATGAAGGGAATCTTTGTGTTACCAAACAGGTTGTTTGGTAATCCTTTGAACAAAAACGAACACTTAGCAGCAGCTTTAAAAAGAATACCGAGAACTCGTAAAAGTCAGAGCAGATGTGCAGGAGAAGGTCACACTTCCAGAGCTTTCTTGGGAACTGTTTCTGGACTAACAAGTCAAACAAATGTGTTAATTCAGGTTGAGATTTCTAATGCAAATATTGACTCAATGGCAACATTTGGAGTTAATTCTCAACTTGAATGTGTCCTTTCAGAATACCTTTGCCTGTCTGTTTTCTTTCTTCATGCCTGATAGTTTGCTCACCCTTCATTTTGAACCTTAGCAGGTGAGTTTTTAATGACCAGTTCTGCATTCTTTCTCTAGGCCTGAATAATGTTTAAAGGAATAAATATAACTATTTCTTCATTTTCCTAGTGGCATAATTGTAGGAAAGGAGGGAGGAGAAGAGACAGTTTAGACCAGGAAATCCTGGCAGAATGTAAATGATTCCCAGTCTTAGGTCAGATTACATGAAAATAACTTCTTACCCACTATTCAATTTAAAGGAAAACCTAAGATTGTTTTGGTTTTTTTTTCTTCCCCCAGTTCACTTGATATTTTAATTACTGTTAATTTTAAAACATGTGTCTTACAGTTTCTATGAATTGGTATACAAACTGCTGTGTGGCTAACCAACTTTTAGTGTAAAAGAAAAAGTTTTGATTAAAAGATATGACAGGGCTTCCCTGGTGGCGCAGTGGTTGAGAGTCCGCCTGCCGATGCAGGGGACACGGGTTCATGCCCCGGTCCGGGAAGATCCCACATGCCGCCGAGCGACTAGGCCCGTGAGCCATGGCCGCTGAGCCTGCGCGTCCGGAGCCTGTGCTCCGCAACGGTAGGGGCCACAACGGTGAGAGGCCTGCATACTGCAAAAAAAAAAAAAAAAAGATATGACAGATATAATGTTTATTTATTTCACCTTCAGTTTTGAAAGATATTTTCACTGGATATAGAATTCCAGGTTGAAGATTTCTTTCCCCAGATGCTGTTATACCACCTTTTGGCTTCCTTGGTTTCTTATGAAAAGTCAGTGGTCCCTGGAATCATTGTTACCTTTATGTAATGTAGCATCTTTCTCTGGCTGCTTTCAAGATCTTTTCTTTATCTTTTGTTTTCTTTGCATTTATCCTGCTTGGAGTTCATTGAGCTGCTTGAATCTGTAAATTTAGGTTTTATACCAAATTCGAAGAATATTTGAAATATTCTTCAAATATTTTTCTACCCCATTCTCTCTCGTTTCTCCTTCTGAAACTACAGTTACACCTATGGCAGACTTTTTGATGTTGTCCTACAGGTGTGATGTTCTGTTTATATTTCGTTCAGTCTTTTTTTTCTCTCTCTATTCAGATTGGATCATTTCTATCAGTCTGTCTTCAGATTCATTGACTCTTTCCTTTATCATCTCCATTCTGTTAAGCTCATCCAGTGATTTTTTTGAAAATTTTATATATTGTATTTTTTAGTTCTAGAACTTCCAGTTTGTTCTCTTTTATTGTTTCTATTTCTCTGCCAAGGTTTCCTATATATTTCAAATATTCTTTTAGACCACTGAGCATAATTATGATAGCTGCTTAAAAATTATTATCTGTACATTTTAACATCTGGGTTATCTTGGGATCACTATTGATTGTCTTTTTTCTTGAGGTTGGGTTGCATCCTGTTTTATTTTTGTATATGTAATAATTTTAGAGTGTATTTTGAACATTATACTATTATATTATGAATACCGTGGTTTCTCTTACATTCTTCTGAAGAAGTTTTTGCGGGCAGATTGTTGTTTGTTTTGGTTTTTGCCTTAGCTCTCAATTAGCTTGATTGAACTAAAACCACAAACTCTGTCTCTTGGGCAGCACCTCAGTTCTTGGCTCAGTTATTTTATCTTTAGCCAGGTTGTTTACAGTCTGCTCCATACATTCCTTGTTCAGGAGTCAGCCGGAAATTGGGCAGAGTTTTAACACAGAATTTGTGTCTCTCTCTTGCTGGCTTTATACTTTCTGGGATTTTCTCTTTACTTTCAGTGTGTGTGGTTGTCCTGAAATCTGTCCCCCAGGGACTGCATGCTTTCTTAGCCACTGCACATGCCACTGACTACAGCCTGCCACCAGGCTAAGAGCCATGAAATTGAGGAACACATCGAAATGTTTTCCCTTCTTCCGAGTGTCAGCCTTCTTCTTGAATCTCCCTACTTTTTAATCTTTCTATAGTGCCTTCAGGTAGTTGTGTTTTCAATTTTTCTCCAGAGTTTCTAGTTATTTTCTCCAGAAGAACCAGTCCAGTAGGAGCTTACTTGGCCATACCAGAAGTAGAACCAAAAATACACTTTTTAAAAAACATTTAAGGGCCTCCCTGGTGGCGCAGTGGTTGGGAGTCCGCCTGCCGATGCAGGGGATACGGGTTCGTGCCCCGGTCTGGGAGGATCCCATATGCCGCGGAGCGGCTGGGCCCGTGAGCCATGGCTGCTGGGCCTGCGCGTCCGGAGCCTGTGCTCCGCAACGGGGGAGGCCGCAACAGTGAGAGGCCCGCATACCGCAAAAAGAAAAAAAAAAAAAAAAAAAAAAAAAAATTTAAAATGCAAGCTGCTCCTTCCCATAATTAGTTCAGATTAGCAAGTTTGAAAAATATAAGTAGATAAAAACATGGAACTTGAGAACTTCTAGAGGAAAACTGTTATTTTTAGGGTCTTGGTAAACAGCACTACTATTAACACCCAAATAAGCACTATGGTTCATTGTAGACGTCAACATACTAATGAGATACCAAAAGCTGCTTTGTAAATCTTTGAGTCAGAACTTTTTATTTCATTCTAGTGAAGTAAAAGTTGCCATGCAGCAACTTACATACCAATTCACAGAATTAAAGGGAGAAACAAAAAAATTTCTCAACCAGAGTTGGAGATTTTCCACTGTCAGCAATTGATAGAATAATTATACCCAAAATATATATATATGTATATATCAGTAAAGGCATAGATGAATGCCTAAAGCACACTGATATAGAATACTACATTCAACAACAGCAGAGTACACATTCTTTTAAAATGCACATGGTGTGTTTACCAAGTTGGTCGAAATGCTGGACCATAAAACAAGTCTCAATAAAATTTAAAAGTTTAAAATATATAGAAAATATAGGATATCCTCTGACCACAATGGAATAAAATTAGAAATCTATAACAGAAATATATCTAGGGAAACCCCAAATGTTTGGAAATGCAACAACACACTGTATATAATTCATGGTTCAAAGAAGAAATCATAAGGTATTAGAAAATATTTTTAACTAAATGATAATGAAAATAAAGCATATCAAAATTTGTAGGATGCAGCTAAAATAGTATATAGAGGAAATTTTATAGCTTTAAATATTTGTATTAGAAAAAAGAAAGATTTTAAATGTGCTGTTCAATAGAACTTCCTGTGATAATGGCAGTGTCCTGTATGTGTATTGTCCAGTCCGGTAGCCACTAGCCATGTGTGGCTATTAAGTACTTGAAATGTGGCTAGTGTAACTAGGGAATTGAGTTTTTTATTTATTTAATTTAAATTGATACCCACATGTGGTTATTGGCTACCATATTGGACAATATGGATCTAAAAATCAGTGACTAAAGAAAAGTACACAATATAAGTAATAAGGATATAGTAAAGATAAGAGCATAAATCAGTGAACTGGAAAGTAGACCAAAAAATAGAGAAAATCCATAAATCCAAATGCTTGTTCTTTTAAAAGATCAATAAAATTTATTATGTATAGAGAGAGCAAAAATTACCAATATCCAGAATAAGAGAGGGACTGCAAACATTGGGAAAATAATGGAATGTTACGAGCAATTTTATGCCAAAAAATTAAACAATTTAGATGAACTGTACAAATTCGTTGAAAAATACAACTCATCAAAACTGACACAAGATGAAACAGAAAATCTGAATAGCCCTGTGTCTATTTTTTTTTTTAAAGGTCTAATTCAACATCAGGCACCTTCTCACAACGATTTTGAACCTCAGACAATGTTGGTAGAAATATAAAATGGTATAATCACTTTGGAAAATGTCTGGCATTTCTTTTTTTTTTTTTTTTTTTTGTGGTACACGGGCTTCTCACTGTTGTGGCCTCTCCCGTTGCGGAGCACAGGCTCCGGATGTGCAGGTTCAGCGGCCATGGCTCATGGGCCCACCTGCTCCATGGCATGTGGGATCTTCCCGGACTGGGGCACGAACCCGTGTCCCCTGCATCGGCAGGCGGACTCTCAACTACTGCGCCACCAGGGAAGCCCCCTGCATTTCTTATAAAGCTAAATATACACCTTCTTTTTGCCTCAGCAATTCTACTCATAGTTATGTATGCAAGGGAAATTGAAATATATGTTGACAAATAAACACAAAGCCTAGGCGTCAATAGGAAAATGGATAAACAAACAATAGGATATTTATACAGTGGAATACTATTCAGCAATACTGAGGAGAAAATTACATTCGTAAGATGCACCAGCACTTATGAAACTAAAAAACATGCTGAGTGAAAGAAGCCTTCCACAAAAAGAGTATGTACTATATGATTCCATTTATAAGAAATTCTAGAACAGGCAAAACTAGTCTATGGTGGGGAAAAAAATCAAAACAGTGGTTCTTTGTGGAGGAGTAAGGGGTTTTTTAGTCAGGTGTATATATTTGTCTAAACTCAGTGAACATACACTTCAGACTTGGACACTTCACTGAGTGTGAATTTTACCTCAAAAGAAAAAAATTAGTATTGAACTGCAGTTAATGATAGGCATGCTGAATTATTTAGGGAAAGTCTGACATCTGTAGTTTACTTTGAAATACATCAAAAAGACTAGATGGGGCTTCCCTGGTGGCGCAGTGGTTGAGAATCTGCCTGCCAATGTAGGGGACACGGGTTCGAGCCCTGGTCTGGGAAGATCCCACATGCTGTGGAGCAACTGGGCCCGTGAGCCACAATTACTGAGCCTGCGCGTCTGGAGCCTGTGCTCCGCAACAAGAGAGGTCGCAACAGTGAGGGTCCCACGCACCGCGATGAAGAGTGGCCCCCGCTTGCCACAACTAGAGAAAGCTCTTGCACAGAAACGAAGACCCAACACAGCCATAAATAAATTAAAAAAAAAAAAAAAAAAAGACTAGATGGATTGATGGCTGGACAGGAAAATGGATATGTATATAGATATGTGATAAAGCAAGTACAGTAAAATGTTAGTGGTAGAATCTAGATGGCCTTAAACGTACTCTGTTGTCTATATGAAATTTTTCATAATAAAATGTTGGGGAGAAAAGGTGAAGGAAAAGTGTGCTTTTAATTCCATGTACACAGAATTACTGAAATGCAGTTGAGCTGAGCCTCACTGGGATCTGCCTTTATAGACAAGAAAAATGTGTTATGCATACATTTGTTCTGAGTTTCTTGAGAGCTACTATAAGCAAAGGATCATGGAATAATTAATTAATTAATATGAATCAAGCTTTTCCCCTGTCCTCTGGAAACTTGCAATCTAATGAAACAAATAATAGAGCACAGAATGCCATACATTCTCTAAAGGAGGTAAGGACAAGATGGCGTGTTGTTCAGCAGAGTGAGGGGATTTTAGGTCGGAGGAACCCTGGAGGCTGCCTGGAGGAGGGGATATTTTAGATACTAAGAGGACAGGGGCCTTCAGCACAGAAGACGGTATCTGGTGCAGAAGGGAGCCTGTGCAGATGTTTGGAGGGGTGTGAAATAAACCTGGAAAGGTGGGACCAAGGCCTTGAAAACCAGGTTTGAGTTTTATTCCATAGCTAGGGAGGAGACATACATTGTGTGTTTGGGCAAGGGAGGGAGATGAATGCTTTAACATAAATGTTATGTACTAGTACCCAGAAATGCAGGAAGTCCAAATGAGAGCCTCCCCGCTTCCCACTGTAAGGCTTTATTCCAATCACACGCCCTTGGAGGAGTGCCCGGGACCCGGTTTTAAGTTGAAGAAAGTAGCTTAGAGGGTCTCCAAGGTCCATCCAGTTCCAGCATTCTGTGATCTGTTGGCTGGAAAAAGTTGTTGCTCAAACAGATTAAATATTTCCTCTTGCAATGTTATGTTGCTCTGTTAGCCAACTCTTACTTCATAAAGTCTGGATTGTACTGTTAGATATATTACAGATTCCATATTCTGGGTATCAGAGCTGTGAGCTGTTGCTGTGTGGTAATGTTGCTTTTCACAGACTGGTAACATTTTAAGCTATTGAACTTTAACATTGCGGGAAAAAAATGACTGATTATGTCCTTAAACTGGGTGGGGGTTACAGGGGAAACCTTCCAGTGCTTCTGCATATGTCACAGATGGGTCTGAGTAACACGAACTTGCTTGTATCTTTCTGGTAATTCCCGAATGCAAGGAAACAGAGTCTGAAAATTGTAAGGAACAACACAATTTCTTGTGTTGAAAGAAAATCTATTACTGCATGAGTTTTTAATAATGGTTTTATTTTAATCTCTGGTGTGTTTTGATCTTTGGCCCAGAAAAAAATGTCCCAATGTATTGAACCATTGGGTAGGTGGTGAAAAACTAACTTTCAGCTCTAAGCATCCAGGTCTAGGTGGACATCTGCTTGTGTCAAGAGTGAAGGAAAGATGCTGGAAATATTGGGTTCAGGCATTTGATGTGAGGAAAGAAATGATACGTTGAAAAAGTTGTGTGAGTTGGGAACACAGAATCTTTGGGAGAAAAACAGAAAGAAAGGTAACTCAGAGCACTCTCATGGGTACGTTTGCCATTGCTGTGGTGGTTTGATGACTGGCTTAGACCTGGTTCCAAAGACACAAGTTTGATCTTTGATGGAGTGCTGGTTACACAGAGATCTCTGTTGCAGAGAAAACATGTTTCTTAGAGTTCATTCACTTTTCATCTTATTAGGGAAAGAAACCATGTCCTGACCTCATCAAAACCATTTAAACACCAAGCCACAGCTCTCCAAGGGTCTCATAGATTTGTGGTTTGTGAATGGGGCAGAGGTGGTCAGTATTCATATTTATTGATGGAATCAGTCCAGAGTAATCTCGGAACCCCCAGGGTCTTTTACAAAGAGGATGTTCTCTCAAGGAACCCAGTAAGCGAGGTCTCAGATCAGAGCTGCTTCAAAGAGGTAAGGGATGTGCCTCCAGACCAGGCCCCAGTAAAGGGAGGAAGCTGCTTTTCCTCTGCTGGGAACTAAAGACTGCCACATCAGGACCCTTCCATTTTTAAACATTTCCCTGAAATGTGCGCTGTTTGTTAGCAAACAGCACGTTTTGAAGCCAGATATCCTGTCCAAATAATAATAATGTCACAAGTTCTGTCATGAGCATACTTTCCCCTTTCTTCAACTTATAAGGATTTTTCATATGATTGTAAAAGGAACTATTAAAATCTTAGAAAATATAGAAAGGTGTAGAGCCACAAAAGTCATCCATAATACCACAACTTAAAGGTGTTAACCATTGTTAGCATTTTAAGATTTTTCTTCTTCCTTTTAAATTTCTCTTACATATGTATATGCATAAATGTCATAAGGGCATCATCGGAAACATGCCAGCTATTTTTCACATAACATGAGAATTTTTCTCGTGTTATAAAAAATCCTTAGAGAATATACTTAATGACTACAAAATATTCATTCCATTTTGTGAGCACAGCATCTTTTTTTTTTTTTTTTTCGGTACGCGGGCCTCTCACTGTTGTGGCCTCTCCTGTTGCAGAGCACAGGCTCCAGACACGCAGGCTCAGTGGCCATGGCTCACGGGCCCAGCCACTCCGCGGCATGTGGGATCTTCCCGGACCGGGGCACGAACCCATGTCCCCTGCACTGGCAGGCGGACTCTCAACCACTGCGCCACCAGGGAAGCCCCCCCACATCATTTTAATAGTACCTCACTATTAGACATTTAGATTGTTTCCAATGTTCTTTTGTAAAAGTGGGAATATCCGGGTTTCAGGAGACACTTCTGTGTCTGGGGAAGGAGGAGAAATGTGTGGGTTTGCAAGGGTGCCTGGTGGCCCAAACTAAACCTGTTCAGACCCCTCCGCGGGGCCTCTGTCTGGCTTTCTGTGCATCCAGATTGAAGGACCCGGGAGGGAGTCCTCAGATCCGCTGATCATGGCAGAGGTCACTATGTGTTTGTGCTGCTCTTCCTGGGGACAAGCAGGCTCTGGGGATGGGAGTCCATCCCAGTGGACAACCCCGCAGCTCCCAGTAGCCCTGTGAGGCCAAAGGACCTAGCCCTTCCTCGCTCTCTTTTCCTCAGAAAGAGAGACACCGTTTTCTTGGTCCCATGCGGCTGTGGTCTTAGGTCTGAAACAGAGGAGCTTTAAGTGGCTTGGAGCCTCCTGGACCTAATAACAGTGGCACTAACAGTGGCTAATGTTTATTGGGCATTTGCTGTGATGCTTCAGGTGCTCTACATACAGCAACTTGTTAATTTGAAGACCTCCTGTTCTGAGAGCAGGCGGTAGTGTCTCCTAGTGAAAATAAGCAAGGCGGGCTCAGGGTCTCACAGACCTGGTTAGGGTCCCAGCTGCCCCACTGACCAGCAGCTCTGTGACTCAGGCAGGTGCAGCTGCTAGGAATGCATTCAGCTGCAAAGATCAGAAAACCCAACCGAGAGTGACTTAGACAAGTAGGTAGTTATTTTTCCAACATTATGAGAATTCTGGAGGGACCCAACCCCAGGCTCACGCGGTGTCTTCAGGGACCCACTCTCTTTATCTTCCCACCTGCATTATCCCCGCCTTGTGGCTTTTGTCCCCATGGTTGTGGGGTGGCTGCATCTGAGGCAGGAAGAAGCAGAAAGGGAGAAAATGGGGCAGCCCCTGGATCAGGAAAGCAAAAGCTTTTTTTTGAAACGCTCAGCTTATGTCTCATTGGCCAGAACATGGCCACCTGGCTTTAAGGGACTCTGTGGGAGAAGGTTTAGCTGGACACATTGCCCTCCCTAAAGAAATCAGGGTTCGGTTAGCAAGGGAGACAAGGAATGTTTGATGGGTCAGCAGCCATCAGCATCCGTGTCAGCAAGTCACTTCATCTCTCTGAGGCTCAGTGGTTCCTGGTCCCTAGTCTAGTCAGGCTCTTTCAACTCACTAGAGGTATGCCTGGTTTGCCTTAGGGCTTGGGAGATCCCCAGGGATGGGGAGACCCAGACATGGGTCCCTGCAACACCCAGTCCATTCCCCGTGGGTCTCTGTGCTTCCCAGCAGGCCCTCTGGCACCTTGTTGTCCGGAAGGTACCAGGAGCTCTGGGCACGAGCTGTCCTGCCATCACTTCTAATCGGGCATCCATGGCCCCCCGCCACACCCCGCGATTCTTCCTGGCTTGGAAAGCTGGCCTCTTTGCCCTCTTCTTTCTCTTCCTTCTACTCCTCACTCTACTGATTCAAGCCAACTGTCACCTCTGCTGCCATGGCTGCATCTCACATTCAGACCCCCCAAAAGAGACAGTGTCCGGGGTGAGTCAGTAACCCCTCGGTGAGTAGCACTGTGGTCAGGCAGAGGCTTCCTATCCCAGTGGTCACTTGTCACCCTTTAGCCACAGGACACATTGTGGCTTCTTTCCTCAACAGAGAGAGCCCTGTGGCTGGGGCAGGTGCTGGTGGGGCCCACGTCCTCTGCGACCCGTTACCTCGGGGAGTCTCAGGGCACAGGACTGCATAGCTCTCGGGGCGTCATGCACGTAGAGTCCATGTGAGTTGCGCTCCAGAAAACACCATCCCCCAGCTGGGCCTCAGTCTTTGTTGGAGACTGTTTGAGATGGGGGTGAGCTTCCTGTCATCTGGCTGTTGGAGAGACAGCCAGGGCCCCTGCATACGGACTTCAGGGCAGAGGAGAGAGCCAGGAAGAGGTGGCTGGTCTCATTGCCGGCATCCCTGGGGAGACCCTTGTGTTCTGTGAGGAAGACGCCTTTAGCCACGTCCTCATCCCAGGCTGCTGAGAGGTGAGGGCCAGTTGTCAGGACAAATGAGGGAATGTGTAGGCACATTCTTTGAAGCCGTGACTCACTCCAGAGGCCCGCTTGTGGCTGTTATTACAGCTGCTGCTGTTGCAAAACAGCTTTGAACCCTGAGGTGTGAGACCGCCTTTGGAGGTGGGGGCAGGGAGGGGGCAGAGTTGTTTGGCGACACAGGACAGGAGCCCCGAGTTCAGTGATCTGGGAAGGGGTGGGGGGAGGGGGCAGGAATAAGGCTCCTCTGTCTCCTCAGTAGCGCTTTTAGGTTGTCTGTGTGATTCTGGATGCAGGGAGAGCTCGCACACCTGGGCCCCGAGGGTCAAAGGCAAGAATCAGGCCAGGGGGCCCTATTGTCACAAGAGTTATCACAAGGCTGTCCAGGTGAACAGAAGGCAAAGGTATGTCACACTCCCACCAGACGGTTCTCAGTTGGGGCCCTGTGCCGGCCTCATGGCACCAGCTCGGGGCCTCTTGGACAGAAGCCCAGGAGTCCCCCTTCTCTCCTCCACCCTGCGTTCGTGCTCTGGCCCAGAGAAGCTCCAGTGGGCCACAGCGCTGCACTGAGGGGCCAGCCCCTGCCCAGTCCACGTGCAGTTGCTTCTGGCCGGTCCCCGAGCTGGCCTGCCACTGCCGCTGCCACTAGGTAACTAGTTTATTCAAGCAGCTTATGCCTGGGCTCTGATGGTTGAAACAGAAAGTCACTGAATGGCACTGCCTTCCTCCCCAGGTCCCTACCACATGCTCTCGTGGCCTCAGGAGCTCACCTTCAGCCTGCCCAGGGCTGGAGGGCCGTGTAGTCAATCTCCTCAACCTGAAGAATTCTATAGAATGGAGTTGGCTTCGTGGGCTGGCTACCTGTTGGACCTGCCAGCAGAACAGCCCTTCACTGAAACTTTGAACTTGGTTATGTGACATTTGCTTTTTAAGCAAAGAAGCAAGGCAGAATGCTGAGCAGAGCCAAGCTAGTTATGGTTCTGTTTTTGGCTGATGAGTACTAATTCCCTTTGGGGGAGGGTTCTCACTTGGTCCCTTTCAGACACCAGGAGAAGAAGGGGTGGGACCCTCTATCAGGCTTTAGAGGAAAGGACCCACACCAGTGAGTGGAGGACCGCAGGTCCTAAACTGACCCGAGCTGAGAGAGTACCTCACAGCATGACATGCTGTGCAGAGGGAGAACTGGCTCTCGGGAGCGGTGACCCCTGGGGATAGAGATGGAAGCCGGGGAGCCCATCAGGTGGGAGGCGCCCTTCCAGCTCCCCGCCCAGAGCACTGCTGCACCCCAGGCTCCCAAGAGTCAGCACCTAGTGCACAGTGGGCTCGAGACTGGGCCCCGGGGATGGCCCAGCTCACCCTCGTCTGTGCGCTCAGCCTGCAGCTCTCTGCGCCACCTCCTTCTCGTGGAGAAAACATGTCCATGGCCATGAGTCCCTTTCCATCCCACACGTCCAGGGCAAACCTCCCTGCTGCAACATGCAGACATGGTCCCAATCTCTGCTCCTTCCTTCCCTACGTCTCTGGTCTGGGAAAGCGGTTTTCTGCCCATCCTCACATCCTGCCTGCAGTATTGCAGCAGCCTCCTAAGCAGGCCTCCTGCCTCTAGGGCTCACCATCAGCATCCTGTACATCTTTCCGGCACAACTTGCCAAAACACGATGCACTCTAATCATGCCTCTGTTTGGAAGCTTTCAGCTCCTTGCTCGCTGCCTACAAGAAAAAGGAGAAGGTGGGAGAACCTTCCTTTGTGATTTGGCCCCCCTCTGCCTCTCTGAGTGTTGTTACACTTTGTTCTGCCCCCAGCTCCAAACTTAGGGACTCAAGAAACATTTAGAGGTGGAATGAATGAATATAAAAATTTGGAAGCCAAACAAGAGTCCTCTGGTGTTTTTAATTTCGTAGTTACAGAACTGCCATGCCAAAAGCTTCATGAGATATTAAGAGTATCATTGATAGTCTTTTCCTGGTTTTCTGGAGATGTCTGTTATCCAGAGAATTGAGAGGCCTGTCTTATTTCATAAAGGGGGCAAGGTTTATGGAATATATAAGGAAACTGAGAGTCAAATAACATTTTGATCTTTTGTTTTGAATTTGTAGCTCAGATAATGCCTACCAAAAGCATCTCAATAATTCGCTCTTTTTTTAGCCAGCCAGTTCTTCAGTCGAGTTTAAAGAGGCTTGGAAGAACATGTGATTTTTAAACTATCCTGGAGGATTTTTCCAGGCCTGGGCGACTCACGGGTCAATGCACAGCTATTTCTGTATGTGTGTAGAGTGGGAGGTGCTCTGCCGGTTCACGGAGGGCAGGTCCTGGCTCTCTGGATGGGGGGGTTGGATGCAGGACCTTCCTCTTCCCTCCTTGTGCCTCAGCTGGACTTCACTGCAGAACCGCAGGCCCGTTTTCCTCACCCCTTTGTGTTTGCGTGCCTGCACCTGCTGCAAGGTGTTTATTCTGAGCTGGTCCCTTTAAATTGTGGGAGCCCGGACTCTGGGTCAGAGGTGTAGCGCCCAGGTGTGAACCTAGTAGGTGTCTGAGGAGTCGCTCTGGGGGAGTGTAGACTATGCAGAGTAGGGGTAGCTTTGGAATACACCATCCATACATGAGAAACAAACACCTCCTAATAGCAAAAGGAACCCTCAGGTCAAATGGAGAGCTGAGGAGTGTGGACTGGCACTGAGTGCCCCGCCCAGCCCTGCAACTCAACCTTTGATTTTCTGGGCCAGGCCTTTCCCCCAGGGGCACAATCCCTTTCAAGCTAGGTGGCTGGGTGGATGTTTTCTGTCTGCCCCTCAGATCCACTCTTCACCCTTCTGTGCCCTGCCCTGAGCTCTGGAAGCTGACAGTGGGGACTGTGTGAATGGGCTCCTGGCTTCCTGCCCCCTATTGTGCTCTTTACCCGGTGGGGAGAACCAACATGAGATGAGAGGGGTGGGTGGAGGGCGCTGGGAATGGGGGGTGGCAGTGCGAGGCCCAAGTATTGATTCTCCTGGCTCCTCCCTGAGGCATCACCAGGTCTGGGCCCCTGGTCGGCAGTGCTCTCCACAGGGCACTTCATCTAAGGTTCCAGTAGCCTCTCCTCCCTCACCCCTGTGGTCCTGGCGTGTAAATGTGGTACTGTTACTGGTCCCAGAACGCTGCACTGTGGTTCCCCTACCCCCTGCTCGCCCCTCTATAAATGGTCCCTTTATTAAACTCTCCTCAGATTACCCAGCTTGAGAGTGCCATCTGTTTCCTGCCAGAACCCTGGCGGATATGGTTCCTAAGATCTTTTCCAGCTCAGAAAAAAGATGCCTGCAAGCAAGGGGGAGCTGGCCCTTTGGGGTTCCCATTTTTCATTGGTGCCTCCCTGCCTGGTTGACCAGGATCATGGGAGGGAGGGACTGGTAGAAATGTGATCCCCAGAGCACAGAGTCACTAGGACAAGGATCACCAGGGCCTTGGCAGACACAGACTGTCCGAGCCCCGATTTCCAAAGAGTGGGCAGGTGTGCTGTCCCCCTGTGGTGGAGGGGAGAGGGTAAGGGGTGATCACACCAGTGGAGGCTGGACCGTCACTCCCATCCCTCTCTGCCCTGTGACTTTGAGCAGGTCGCCTCACCCTTGGAGCCTTGGCCTCTTGCCTCCTAGTCCAGAGCTGATTGCCCCATCCCTGGCCCACACACGAATGTTATGAGGTGCAGAGGAAGGAGTCTGTGCAGACCAAAGACAGTTGCCGTCATAAACAGCTTTTATTGTGATGGGGTCACAGGCAGGGCACAGAGCTCCGTGGGGACATTCCCCCTGCTCCTGTCCCAGCTAAACCCGCTTCCTTTCATGCTTTCCTGCTGTAGGCACTCACGGAGACATACGTGGCTCCCAGAGTGTCAGTTTCAGGATCAAAGCTTGACCTCAGAGATACCAGGTTACAGAATCATGCCATCAAAGAGCTGCGGCAGCCTCCGGCCATCTCTGGAATTCAGATCCAGACCTCGAGGGTCTTAGGCAGCCACCTGTGGCCCTTCTCAAAGAAGCCACTTCAAACTAGGTCTAAGAGAGGATAAAAGAAATTAAGAGTATACTTTTTAATTTTATCTTTTTTTTTTTTTTTTTTTTTGGCTGCATTGGGTCTTTGTTGCTGCGCACGGGCTTTCTCTAGTTGCGGCGAGCGGGGGCTACTCTTTGTTGCGGTGCGCAGGCTTCTCATTGCAGTGGCTTCTCTTGTTGCAGAGCATGGGCTGTAGGCACACGGGCTTCAGTAGCTGTGGCTCTCGGGCTCTTAGAGCGCAGGCTCAGTAGTTCTGGCGCACTGGCTTAGTTGCTCCGCAGCACGTGGGATCTTCCCGAACCTGGGCTCGAACCCGTGTCCTCTGCATCAGCAGGCGGATTCGTAACCACTGCGCTACCAGGGAAGCCCCCTATTTATCTATTCTTAATGATAAAAGTTACCACCGAGAGTTCTTGACATACAAGAAAAATACATTCTTGAAAACTACAAATGTCAAGTGCAGTTTTCTCTTTAAAAAAGTAATAAAGGTGGGACTTCCCTGGCAGTCCAGTGGTTACGACTCAGCGCTTCCACTGTAGGGGGTGCAGGTGCCTGGTCAGGGAACGAATTTCCGGCATGCCGTGAGGCGCAGCCAAAAAATTTTTTTAAAAAGAAAAGTAATAAAGGCACTTAAAGAACTTCCATCATACTCACTTGGCACTGTGGATATTGTGCCATACCATGTGCAGACCAGCGGGGGAGTGGAGGAAGGAGAAAAGGGGTGAAGGAGCGATGGGCCGGGAGAAGGCATAGCACTAAATGCTCTGGTGGAGACACACCTCACTGTGTTGCTTACACAGCAGTTGGGAATTGTGCACACGGCAATGTGAGAGATCTTAAGAACATAGTGCTCAGTGGAAAATTAAAATGAGATACACAAACCAATATTTCCATAAGTTAAAAATAGGCACACAGGAAAACCCATAGCACATCTTGTGAGCAAACATAAAGATACACCTCAAGCACATTCGACAGTTTGCCTGTGGGGTGAGGGAGATGGAATCGGGCTACAGGGAGAAAAGCACTCACACAGAGAAATCCAGAGCTTTCACCTGGACCACGTTAATCTTGTGCCCAGAACTACTGCATGTGATGCAGGGAACCCTCTGCTCCTGAGGTGCAAGACAGACGAAAGCACAGACAGTCCTCAGTTTTTTTTTTTTTTTCTTTTAAGTTTTAAAAGAAACTTTAAAAAGCTTTTACAGTTCAGTTTGCATGGTCTTCCCCCGTAGCCCTCAGTGCAGCCCCTAAACCACAACTAGTTACTGGATCAGAAGTAACCTTTGTAGGGTCAGAACACAAACACAGCACAGATGCTGCCCACAAACCACATGAAAGAAGGGATGCTGTGAGCCACCCTTCATGCTCCCTTCTGGAAACTCACTCCCTGGCAATGCCTGCCAAGCCGGCTAGTGTCCGTCACAGCAGACAAGAGTACCACCCTACCTGTGGTTCTCTGTTGTTTAAAAAGTGCCTCATGGAAAGTGGATGGTGGGGCAAATGCATGTGAACCTATCAAAAGAGACTGAATACAATATATTTTTTTTTTTGCGGTACACGGGCCTCTCACTGCTGTGCCCCCCCCCACCCCATTGCGGAGCACAGGCTCCAGACGCGCAGGCTCAGTGGCCATGGCTCATGGGCCCAGGCGCTCCGCGGCATGTGGCATCCTCCCGGACTGGGGCACGAACCCATGTCCCCTGCATCGGCAGGCGGACTCTCAACCACTGAGCCACCAGGGAAGCCCTGAATACAATATTTTGAACTGTACACCCGCTTTTCTCTTTTTGGTATGTTTCCTTTTGTCATGTCATGGGTAAGTTTTTTGCCAAAGTGATAATCACATGTTTACATAATCACATGTTACATGAACTACGTTATTTTTACATCCTTATTCCAGTTATTCTGTCCTCAGTATTACGTTTGATAGTATTTTTCCATTTTGCTACATAGACTCTGTTATATCGTTTTTAATGGCTAAGTAATGTTTTATTAGCTAAATATCCCAACACTTATCAGAATGACATTTAAGCTGCTTTCCACGTGTCCTCCACTTGTAAGTAATGCAGAAAGAAGGTATCCATGCTGCATAAAACTTCTTCATATTTTAAATGACTCCCTTAGGATAGACTCAGGAAATGGAATTACTGGGTGAAGGAGCGAACAAAAGCATCTATGACTCTTGGTACAAATTACTAAATTGCTTTCCAAAAGGATAGTAGTAATTTACACTTCCAATAGCGTGTTCTTGTACCAGCATTATGTTTTATAAGTTCTTAATTGCCAATTTAATAGCTTACATACATTGATTGAATTTTTTTTTATTGTGAGGTTGAAATTTTTCCAAGTTTGTATTTCTGTTTATATATTACTATTGGGGGGTGATCTTTTTTTTTAGTTTTTAAAAAATTTTATCAGAGTATAGTTGATTTACAATGTTGTGTTTCAGGTGTACAGCAAAGTGATTCAGTTGTACACATACATGTATTCATTCTTTTTCAGATTCTTTACCCATATAAGTTATTACAGAATATTCTTTACCCATATAGGAAATTACAGAATTCTTTACCCATATAGGTTATTACAGAGTTCCCTGTGCTATACAGTAGGTCCTTGTTGATTATTTTATATATAGTAGTGTGTGGTTTGGGAGTGACCTTGGGCTGTTCTTTTTAATTTGTATGCAGCCTTTACCCAATATTTAATCTTTATCACAATTTTGCAACTGTTTTGTTTGCCCTTTAAATTTTTTGAAGTTTTACATAGAAAAAAAAATTTTAAAGAAACTGATACTGATTCACTGGCGTTTTTACTTATTTTGTTGGCTAAATAAAAATCAGGATATCCTGTTGGTTAAATCTGAGAAAGAATTTTTACAGCATGGCAGGATGAAAAAATACATCCAGTTGAGGCCTTGGAAGGTAGACAAAGCCAGGTTCCAATCCCTGCCTGTGATGTCCTGGCTGAGCAAACCAGTCAAGCTCTCTGAGCCTCACTGCCTTCATTTATGTCAGGAAATTACCATGCCCACTTTCCAGGTGTGGATCAAGGTCATGAACAAACACTGGCACAGTGGGAGCCCAGTAAACATGGGTCCCCTTCCACCCCTTGCCCTCTAGAACTGAGCAGGTTAGGAGGACCACTCTGAAGCTCTCGCCCAATACTGCCCATGGCCATGCTTTTCTCGCCAGTTGCTGGGAACAGTAGAGTTGTTGTTCCGGCATATCTGCTAACCAGCTTCTTGTTTTTCCTGGTGTGGTGGTGTTCCTTCAGTCAGCAGCGGGAGGGAAAGAACTAGGCCTGGATGGGTAACCTCAGTTCTCGAACTCCTCTTGTAGCGAAAGAGTCTGGCCCTTTCCAGCAGGGATTCTGTGATGGTGATTGTGGGGCTGTGTGATCTTGAGCAGGGCTGAAGTGCTACATCCCATGTGTGGGGAAGTAAGAAGGGGATGACAAGTTACCGTAGCTGGGAATGTGGGACCCTGGTGCCCATGAACTAACATTAATGGATTTTAAATGTAAGCTGATTAAACTTTAAACTTTTATTGCCCACAAAGTGAAGTATCACCCACTCCCAGTCTCTTCACATTCCGGGAAGAACAGTTAAGACATGAACACTGGAGCCAGACTGCCTGGATTCAGATCCCATCTCCACCACTTATTAGCTCTGTATGTGACAGTTGGCAAGTGACTTAACCTGTCTGTGCTGCAGCTTCCTCATCCAGAAAATGGGAGGATAATAATACCTACATCATAGGGTTGTTGCAAGGATTGAATGAGGTAATGTGAGTTAAGTATTAACAGAATTCTACACCACGTGGTAACCTTACAGTAGTTAGCATAGGGTCCTGAGATTTTCTTTGCTAAACTCCGTTTGAATCT
Organism: Mesoplodon mirus; assembly: GCF_964341445.2. Lineage (NCBI taxonomy): Eukaryota > Metazoa > Chordata > Mammalia > Artiodactyla > Ziphiidae > Mesoplodon > Mesoplodon mirus. The sequence continues at coordinate 48,504,499 of NC_138988.1, read as the reverse complement.
ATGATTCTGAGAGGCTAGCCTGCATACTTTTTGTCAAAGATCTGGAAACTCAGTCTGAAGGTAATTTTGTGAGATTTCTCAGTTCATTAGAAGTAGATAGCGTTTATGAAGAATATGCATCAAGAGTATAGAAGACATATTCCTAAAAGAGTTGTTGTAAATTATTATAAATATTTTATTCTTATTGGCTTTGATTTTTTAAAATTCAGGGCTGTATTCCTATGGAAAAAGTTTGCTTGCTGCTGAAGTGGATGTCCCTTTGTCTCAGGGAAACACACACAGAGGCTGAATTTCTCTGTTTCACAGGGTGGGGGCCAGGGGCTGATGGGAGAGGTGTGAGCTCACTGCATGTGAATGTGGGCCCTGATGTCTGGGGGAGGTGAGATGGTGGGTTACAGCCCCTCTCAAGCTCCTGTGCTTCCAAGGTCAAGCCTCCTGCCATGTGTGCTAAGTCTAGGCCTCTGCCCTGCTTTATGGCTGTAAATAGGGGTTTGTTGGATGACGTTGTTGTCCTGTATCTCTCAAGGTGCTAGGACGATGCAGAGCTTACAGTGAGCATGTAGGTAATTTAGATCACTTAATACTCTTGCTTCTTTCAAAACAGTTTATCATAGAAGACTGACATGGTTAATTGCTGTACTTAGGAAATCAAACAAAGGGTGAGCCCCAGAGGGGGTTATAGCAGCTGCTACCTTTGCTTTTCTACATCTGCTTTGTTGAGATGACTGAATGTTAAGTCAGAGTGTAGTCCTCTTTGCGTTTGAGAAATTGGGATGATCACAGCTTTTGGTAGCAATTTGCAGGGCATTGGGAACTTCAGACCTGAGTCAACACAGAGTGATGAGTTCCCTCTTGTCACTCAGCAAGATCTGGGAGGGAAGACCCAGGAGGGAAGTATTGCTGTGTGGCTAGAACACAGAGGCTGAGGGCTGGAGGAATGATGAGCTGTTCTTTACCCACAGGGTGCAGGTGAGCTCTTTCTCATTCCACTGAACACCCAACCAGAATAACCTTTCACAAGTAACAGGGATTTCACTGGAGAAAAATGTTTTTTAAAAACATTTTAGTGGATTTCCAAGATAGGTTTCAGATTCTCTTCCTGGGAGAGGGAAGAGGAGGGGTAGCAGCAGGCATCAGGAAGTTGTCCAAACACCTGGGTGGCAGGTGGAACCCTCTCTACAGAGAGAGGGAGGAACAAGAGTCTGATAAGCTTACAAATCAAAAACTGCCATTATGGGCTTCCCTGGTGGTGTGGTGTTGAGAGTCCGCCTGCCGATGCAGGGGACACGGGTTCGTGCCCCGGTCCGGGAAGATCCCACATGCCGCGGAGCAGCTGGGCCTGTGAGCCATGGCCGCTGAGCCTGCGCGTCCGGAGCCTGTGCTCTGCAACGGGAGAGGCCACGACAGTGAGAGGCCCGCGTACCGCAAAAAACAAAACAAAACAAAACAAAAACCTGCCATTAGGAAAACCCCTTCAGTTAATTACAGGTTAGCATATTCATCTGTGACTTTCAAAGCTCCTTGATTTATGGTATCTTGGGTGGCCGGGTCCAGAGGTGCTCTGACTTTCCCAACAGGGAAGGAAGGACCGAGAGAGCTGCAGCCCCTTATGGCGTCAGCCTTGTCCGTTCCTCCCTTCCAGTCAGATGTTTTCAGGCCAAAGTGTAAGTTCTGGAATAAGGCTTTGTAGTACCCAGCTTCTTGTTGGTTTTGAAATATTTCCTTTATAGGCAGTTTTTTTTTTTTCTTTTCTTTTTTGCGGTATGCGGGCCTCTCACTGCTGTGGCCTCTCCCGCTGCGGAGCACAGGCTCCGGACGCGCAGGCCCAGCGGCCATGGCTCACGGGCCCAGCCGCTCCGCGGCACGTGGGATCCTCCCAGACCGGGGCACGAACCCGTATCCCCTGCATCGGCAGGCGGACTCTCAACCACTGCGCCACCAGGGAGGCCCTATAGGCAGTTTTTTATTGTCTCTGGGTAAGGTAGACCCTCATTAAATCAAGTAGGCGTTAGCCAGGCTGCAGGTTCCCCAGGTACAAGTTGACCACATGAGGCAGAGGGGCCCTCAGAATCTCAGGATGGGAAGAAAGGGAAACATGTTAACTGAGGCTGGGTGTGTGTGTGTGTGTGTGTGTGTGTGCGCGCGCGCGCGCACGCGTGCTGGGGACATGGGAGCAAGCCGAGTCTTCAGTAGTAATGGGAGGCAGAAATTATTAGTAATCTAGTTATCATTTCAGAGGGAGTCTGACACTGTAAGCAAGAGTTTGTGAGAGTCCAGGAAATTCATAACTTCCCCATACCACACATATTTATTGAGCATTAACCATACTTTAGACACTGTGGTAAATCCTCACATGTCTAGTATATTATTTCTGTCATCCTGTCTTCATCACCACCACAGCCCCAACACCCAGCCCCAGTATATTTTCAACTTTCATTTATGAAATGCTTACTGTGCGCTAGACACTCTCCTAAGTGCTTTACAAGCATTATTCAATGTAATCCTCACCATAACTGTCCTTTCACAGATAAGGATAACTGAGGCTCAAAGAGCTTAAATAGTTTGATTAGAAACTTTGATACGTGTATAAATGAAAGGCAGGATTTTAAAACCAAGGTCTACCCATTCATCTGCTACCTTGTATGCCTCCTAAACGAGCAAACACTGCAAGACTCAGCAGGCTATACTCTTTTATATTCAACTGACCAGAATATTTTGGAATAAAATCTGTAGGTGGCAGGACACAGGGCTTAAGTCACTGCTTTTCCTTTTTCCTGGAAAGCAGAGGGGGAATGGTTTCAAAGCAGATTGTCTTGCTTTTAGGTGGAAGTAAGACCTGGGGACACCCTGCTAACTGGAAATGCTTATTAATCTGTTTATTTCAAATCAGAATTTTGTGACCTAGTCCAAATTATAGATGTTATAGATGAAGAAACTGAGATCCAGAGGAGGAAAGAGCCTTGCCCAGGATTACTCGAGAGTAGGGCTGTTGTTCCAGGAATCTGGCAACATTGGTCTCTCCATGTGTGAACATATATGTGCCTGAGACTGTTTCTGGGCTTTCTATTCTGTTACATTGGTCTGTTTGTCTATTCTTTTGCCAGAATTACATTTTCTTACTTAAACTGTTGCTCAGTAATAAGTTTCAGTATCTAGTGGAGCAAGTCTGTTATTGGCCTTTTGCATTTCCACATAAATCTTAGAATCAGGTGATCTCTTTCCGGTTTTCACAAAACGAACAAACAAGAACTGCTATGGTTTTCATTGAGACTGCATGGAATCTGTAGACCAGTTTGGGGAGAATTGACATCTTTACAATACTGAATCTTCAAAACCATGAACATGGTATGTCCCTCCATCTTTTATGGACTTTAAAAATTTCTTCAAATCACATTTTAGAATTTTCTACATACAAGTCTTGCATATCTTTCTGTTTATTTCTAGATATTTTGTATTTGGATGTTAGTGTAAATTATAACTTTGAATTTTTTTCCTTTTCTAAGTGTTTATTTTTAGTGTTATGAAATACGAGAGATATTTTCAGACCAACCTTGTTATCCCCAAATAATTGTTGATGGTAGAAATTTATCTGAAGATTCTTTTGTATTATCTATGTACACAATCAAAATATCTGTGAATGGAATGTTTTCCCTCTTTCTTTACCTTTTCTCTTCCAGTATCATGTTGAGTAGAGGTGGTGATTCAGGCCTCTTTGCCTTGTCTTTGATCTCAGCAGGAAGCTTTCAGCATTTCACCATCAAGTATGATGAGAGTGCTATAGTGATTTATAAATACCACTTATCAGATTCAGGAAGTCTCTATCTTGTCCTAGTTTGCAAGGAGTTTTATCATAAATAGATGTTGAATTTCATAAGATTATTTTTCTGAATCTACTGATATGATTTTCCCCTTTATACTGTTATGTGATGAATTGTGCTCCTGCGTTATTAAGCCCATTTGTTTGTGATGTACTGTATTATCATTTTTTTATACATTGCTGGATTCATTTTGCTAATATTGTATTCAGGATTTTTACATCTATGCTCATGACAAGGATTGCCTGTAGTTTTGCTCTTTTGTAATGTCTTTGCCAGATGTTTATGTCATGGTTTGATTAGTCTCATAAAATGAATCGAGACGTGCCGTCTTTTTTGTTCTCTGGAAGGATCTGTGTGGGATTGATATTATTTCTTTGTTAAAGGTTTGCTTAAGATTGGTGTATTTGTTCTTTAAACATTTGAATATTTTCTTTCAGTACTTTGACAATATTCCAGAGTCTTTTGGCTTTCAGTATTTTCATTAAGAAATATAAAGTCCATCTTATTGCTCCTCCTTTGATGCCGATCTGTCTTTTTCCCCTCTGTCTGCTTTTAAGATTTTCATTTTTTCTTTGGTGCACAGCAATTTACTATAATATGCCTAGGTATAGTTTTCTTTTTATTTATCTTGTGTGGGGCTCATTTAAGAACTTGGATCTGTGCTTGATGTCTTTCTTCAGTTTTGAGAATTCTTGGCTGTTATTTCTTTGGCCCAATTCTCTCTCTTCTCTCCTGTGACTCTGATTACATACCTGTTAATCCTTCTTGTTACATCCCTGTGTATCTCTAATGCTCTCATCTTTCTTTTCTATCCTTTTGTCTCTCTGAGTTTCAAACTAGATATTTTCTTCGGCCCTATCATTTAGTTCACTAATTTTCTTTTCAAGCTGTGTTTAAGCTGCTGTTAAACCCACCTACTGAATTCTTAATTTTAGTCATTTTATTTTTAAGTTCCAGAATTTCTTTTTTATTTTTTATTTTTATTTTATTTTATTTATTTTTTTACTAGTTTCTGCTTTATAACAAAGTGAATCAGTCATACATATACATCTGTTCCCACATCCTTCCCTCATGCATCTCCCTCCCTCCCACCCTCCCCATCCCACCCCTCCAGGCAGTCACAAAGCACCGAGCTGATCTCCCTGTGCTCTGCGGCTGCTTCCCACTATCTATCTACCTTACGTTTGGTAGTGTATATATGTCCATGCCTCTCTTTCTCTTTGTCACGGCTTACCCTTCCCCCTCCCCATATCCTCAGGTCCATTCTCAATTAGGTCTGTGTCTTTATTCCCGTTTTACCCCTAGGTTCTTCATGACATTTTTTTTAAAATTCCATATATATGTGTTAGCATACAGTATTTGTCTTTCTGTTTCTGACTTACTTCACTCTGTATGACAGACTCTAGGTCTATCCACCTCATTACAAATAGCTCAGTTTCGTTTCTTTTTATGGCTGAGTAATATTCCATTGTATATATGTGCCACATCTTCTTTATCCATTCATCCGATGATGGACACTTAGGTTGTTTCCAGCTCCGGGCTATTGTGAATAGAGCTGCAATGTAAGTTCCAGAATTTCTATGTGTTCTTTTTGTTTTGTTTCTAATTCTCAGAGAAACTTTTCAATTTCATCTTTCAACTCTTTGACCATATTAAGCGTCTTTTTTTAAAATTCTGCATCTGATAACACCTTTATTTTTAGCCCTTCTGAGTTTGTTTCTATTGCCTGTTTTTTAACTTGGAATCCATTCACATTGTCTTATATCTTCATATACCTGGTTAGTTTTGATTGCATGCCAGACATCAAAGATGAAAATTTACAGAAAGAACTAGAGGCCTTGGAGGATGTTCTCTTCCTTCAGGGGGAATTACTCTTTCCTCCGACAGGCCCCTGGAGCACCTGCTGTCTGTTGTCACTATAAGCCAGTTCCAGGGACTGAGAGAGCTCTGCCCCCGTGAGGACCAGTCTGCCTTTTGTTCATCTTTACTCATACTTTGGGGATGGGACTCCAATTTTTGTTTCTCTGGTTTCACAAGCTGTCCAGAGTGATGCTCAGCTTTTCAGCCTCTTAACTAATTCTTCCAGAAGTGGCAGGCATTCTTAGAGGAAGAGCAGCCCCAAATGCCAGGCTCACCTCTCCAGATTTCTCTCTTCTCCTAAGTCTTGGCTCCGTTCTTCACTGCCTAATTCTCCATAGCTTCAAGCAGAACTTTAAAAATATTTTTCCAGCTTTTCTTGTTCTCAGCAGGAGGATTAGTCCAAATTACCTAGTTTGACATTATGTCGGTGGTTTTTAAATGTGGTGCTTTTATTCACATGGTGTTTGTTGTGGATTACATTGTGTCCCGCCAAAAGATATGTTGCAGTCCTAACCCCCAGTTCCTCAGAATGTGACCTTATTTGGAAATAGGGTCATTGCAAATGTAATTAGTTAAGGTGAGGTCACACTGGAGTAGAGTGGGCCCTTAATGCAGTGTGACTTGTGTCCTTATAAGAAAAGGAGAAGAAACAGAGACGGAGACACACAGGAAGAAAATGGCCATGTGATGGATAGAAGCAGAGACTGGGGTGATGCGTCTACAAGCCAAGGAGCGCCAGGGCTTGCCAGCAAACCCCAGAAGCTAGAAGAGGCAAAGGATCCCCTGCAGGTTTCAGAGGGCACATGTCCCCACCAGCACCTTGAATTCAGACTCCTAGCCTCCAAACCTGTGAGACAATACATTTCTTTTGTGTTAAGCCACCCAGCTGGTAGTACTTTCATATGACAGCCCTAAGAAATTAATATAGTGCCTTATAGTGTACAAAGTACTTTCCCATTAAACTACTTTGTTCTGCACAACTATTCTGACAGGAAGGCGGGAGGACAGGTGATGTTAAATGAGGTCAGAGTTAGAGAAACTGAGGCCCAGAGAGGAGGCATCAACTTGGGTACCACAAGTCCCAGGCGAAGTCTGGATGTACCTGGGCATCCTGCTTCTTTCTATCCCACTGAGATGCCATAATTCTTCTCCAAACTCATCACATCTTTCTAGGGTCCTGGGTATGGCGAGGCTCCCAGTGACCCTGTGCCAACACCCACTGCCTTGTGTGAAAAGGACAGAACATTTATTTGACTGGGCAGCACACACATTCATTTGTCTGTTCATTCATTTGTTCAGCAGACACTTACCAAGTTATCACCTGGTCCTATTTCTTTATATATATATATTTATTTAAATTTTTATTTATCTATTTTTGGCTGCGTTGTGTCTTCCTTGTTGCGCGTGGGCTTTCTCTAGCTGCAGAGAGCAGGGCCTACTCTTCGTTGCGGTGCGTGGACTTCTCACTGCGGTGGCTTCTCTTGTTATGGAGCACGGGCTCTAGGTGCATGGGCTTCAGTAGTTGTGGCGCACAGGCTTAGTTGCTCTGCAGCATGTGGGATCTTCGCAGACCAGGGCTTGAACCCGTGTCTCCTGCATTGGCAGGCGGATTCTTAACCACTGCGCCACCAGGGAAGCCCACCTGGTCCTATTTCTGGGTGAGGGCAGGGGCACAGTACAGGGAAGGACAGATTCGAGAGGGACAGAACGAGTGCTCAGTCTCTTTCGCGAGGAGCTCACAATCCAATAGCAGAGGAGTTTCACCCTTAACCTGTTGTAGCTTTTTAGATAGAACTTAGCAGAGTATGAATAATCTTACTCATGTAAAGTGAGTTTTCCACTCTGCTTTATATACAACTGAAATGGCAGAAAGCATTTGTGTAGCCTGTTTAATATTGATGGCACATCTTTTGCTTTAAAGTGTTAGACACTCTCATTGTAATTATTTAGAAAATTATCTGCTGATAAATTGTCCTAAATTATATCCCAATATAGCTGAATAAATTTAGACCTTATTAGGTTGATGTCATCCAGTTGAAAATGTAGCCCAACAGCAAACGCCAGACCACAGAGTGGTATTACTATTAAATGTTTCTGTTTGGTACACAGTGTAACTCAGTCATCAAATTTTTATTTAGAACCTTGAAAGGAGGGTAAAGGAAGCATCAGGCAGTTCCTGTCCTCAGCCAGAGACAAACTGTAAGCGATGAAACCTTCATTCTTTCATTTGTTGTTCAACCTTAGTTTGAGTGTCCAGGCAGTGGGGATATGGTGTTGAATAAGACATGAAAAAGCCAAGTATAAAATTGAGTGCTGTTGTGTTTGACAGCAGAAATTTGAGAAAAGAGCTGGATGAGCCAAGAGCCCGAAGGCATAGTAGGAGTTAGAGCAGAGGAGTGTGGGTTGGAGACTTGAGGGAAGAATTTCAGAAAGTTTCTTGGAACTGGGCCTTTTTAGTGAGGAAGAGGAGCGGCTAGAGGAAGGCCTGGGAGGCGTCCCAAGTGAGGGGAGATGGGAGCAGATGCAAAGGCAGGGCCAGGGGAGACACCGGAAGCTCCAGAAGGGACATATGCTCAGTAGACTCACTTACATGCACACTTACTTCATTGAATAACAGTCCTCAGGGCCTGGAGATCTGGTACAGCCTCTCTCTCCGCTAACCAACTCTGACTTTGTGCAGGTCGCTCCATTCCCCTGTGCCTTAATTACGGAACTCAAAAGTCCGCCTAGCATGAGGACATTCCTCAAAGTCTAATTTGTCAGAGCCCCTTCCATCCCTGCCCACCCCGCCCCTGCCGCTTGCCTCATCAGGCCAAGGCCTTTGCCAGCTTTGGAAGGCCCTGTGTGTGCTCGGGCTGCCTGGGTCCTTGTGGCCCCCCGCCCTGTGCTTGGTCTTCTCTTAGCTCCCTGCCCCTGCTCCCAGGTTGGCTCACTATCTTCAGGGACACATGTGGAATATTCCAAGCCTTCTGGCATTTAACATATATTTCTTGGAGCCCTCCAGCATATAAATGTGGTCCACCTCTCCCTAGGAATGTCATCTGGGCTCACATTTCTAGAAGACTCTACCTTCATTGTCCTTCCAGTCACATTCTGTTTTCAAATCAATGAAACATATCAAGTTCCCCCATCACATGTTCTCTTGATTTAATATGATCACAGCCCAGGTAGGCCAAAACTTAAATTGCCTTATGGTGACACTAAGGGATTGTGTTCTGTAATTGTGGTCCAGTTGTTTTTTGTTTGTCTTTTTGCATCTCACAGATAGAATCTTAAATAAAGGACAGCGCCTGGAGCTTAGAAACAATTTGATTCATTCCCCCAACAAACATCAAGGGTTATATGTGATCTGGGCCCTCTGCTGTTAGCTGGTCAGAATCATGAAGAAAACGCTGTTCCCTGCCCCCAAGGAGCTCCCAATCTAGAAAGGGAAATGGCCCTAAAGAATGATGAGAGTGGTCACAAAGCACCGAACTGATCTCCCTGTGCCATGCGGCTGCTTCCCACTAGCTATCTATTTTACATTTGGTAGTGTATATATATATACAAGGTGGGATAGGGAGGGTGGGAGGGAGGGAGACACAAGAGGGAAGAGATATGGGAACATATGTATATGTATAACTGACGCACTTTGTTATAAAGCAGAAACTAACACACCATTGTAAAGCAATTATACTCTAATAAAGATGTTAAAAAAAAAATGAGAGTGGAACAGTAAAGGACATCGTGGAAGTAGCAAGAGCACCTTTTATTGTAATAGGATTTGTGTCAATGGAAGTGTTTATTATTTAAAAGATTATGTGTAGGGCTTCCCTGGTGGCGCAGTGGTTGGGAGCCCGCCTCCCGATGCAGGGGACACGGGTTCGTGCCCCAGTCCGGGAAGATCCCACATGCCGCGGAGTGGCTGGGCCTGTGAGCCATGGCCGCTGAGCCTGCGCGTCCGGAGCCTGTGCTCCGCAAGGGGAGAGGCCACAACAGTGAGAGACCCGCGTACCGCAAAAAAAAAAAAAAAAAAAAAAGATTATGTGCAATAAAAACAGTAGATTGTGTGTAATATCAGTGGTTTTCAGGTGGCTCTAAAATCCGTCTTGGGCTGAGTAGGTCAGGTACAGTTCTTCCTGCCTCCCCTCTCTCCTCTCACTCCCCCTCCCTCTCCGCCTCCTTCTCCTTCTGCCCGCCCCCCCACCAGAGCAGCGCCTCTCAGCTTTTGGTGTTTTAGATTAGGGGTCCTTGTAAGAGTGCTATTTTTAAGTGGATATCCAATGATATTTTACAGTTTGAAAACTACACTTTTCTCTAGAAGTCACTTCACCATGGACTCCTGGGAAAGTGCACTTAACGGATCTCGTGAGCAGAGGATCCTTGATCTTTGGCTGCCCCAAGATAAGACCCCTCACCTTAGGACATTCAGAGCAGTTTCCTCAATATAGACTTTAAAGCTTTACCCTTCTCTGGGAAAACAGTATTGGAATTTTGCTTCAAGTTGATAAATAGCACATGACAGGACAGATTCTCTGAATGGATTTTCACCTCCATCTTTATTTTAAAAGTGAAGTGTGAGGTAGAAACTGGAATAGGAAAACAGGTGGGGCAGGTGTTGAGGACCGTTTCCAGGAGGGGTTATTTAATGACAATAGGTATTTTTCTAATCCAAAACCAGGTCCTGGAGAAGTTGAGGAATTGCTGGGTGGCTGCGGTTTCAAGAGCTGGAGAGCTAGTTAGCAGCTAGGAGGAGCCGGCAGCTGGGGAGGGGTCATCAGGGACGGAATGGGAGGGGGGCCAGGGCTCCCATTCCTCACGATGATGGGGTCTCCATTAGCATCTGCCCCCAGGGTGCCTCCTGGGTTCCTGGAGCTGTGCCTGGCTGGGCCCCAGGGGAAACCGAGAAGGAAGCTGGGTTTGCAGTGCATTCTCCTCGGTGGGGAAACCAAGTGAAGATGCCCACAGGATAGCTGGAGAGGGGAGCCAGCAAAGTGGTCAGGGGACCAGAGAGCTAATTTAAGAGGATGCAGAGCTATGGAAGCCCTGAGGGTGCCTCAGTCTCTGCTGGGGGTTGTATTAGTGTCCTGTGGCTGCTGTAACAAATTACCACAAACTTGATGGCTTGAACAACACACATGTGTTCTCTTACAGTTCTGGAGGTCAGAAATCAAATCAGTTTCACTGGGTTAAAGTTAGAGTGTTGTCAGGGCAGGTTCCTTCTGGAGCCTCTGGGGGAGAATCGACTTCCTTACCTTTCCTGGCTTCTAGAGGCCGCCCTCATTCTTTGGCTTGTGACCCCTCACTCAAAACCTCTCACTTTCATCTCACACCTCCTACTTCCTACTGTGGGCTTCTTGGCGTCCTCTTATAGCCCTGTGATTACATCTGGATAATCTAGGATATCCCCACTCCAGATCCCTAACTTAATCAAATCTACAGGTTCCAGCAATCCCACTACTGGGCATATACCCTGAGAAACCCAAAATTCAAAAAGAGTCCTGTACCACAATGTTTATTGCAGCTCTGTTTACAATAGCCAGGACATGGAAGCAGCCTAAGTGTCCACTGACAGATGAATGGATAAAGAAGATGTGGCACATATATACAATGGAATATTACTCAGCCATAAAATGAAACGAAATTGAGTTATTTGTAGTGAGGTGGATGGACCTAGAGTCTGTCATGCAGAGTGAAGTAAGTCAGAAAGAGAAAAACAAATACTGTATGCAAACACATATATATGGAATCTAAAAAAAAAAAAAAGTTCTGATGAACCTATTGGCAGGACAGGAATAAAGACACAGACGTAGAGAATGGACTTGAGGATACAGGGAGGGGGAAGGGTAAGCTGGGACAAAGTGAGAGAGTGACATGGACATATATACACTACCCAATGTAAAATAGCTAGCTAGTGGGAAGCAGCCGCATAGCACAGGGAGATCAGCTCCTGCTTTGTGACCACCCAGAGGGATGGGATAGGGAGGGCTGGGGGGAGATGCAAGAGGGAGGAGATATGGGGTTATATGTCTATGTATATAGCTGATTCACTTTGTTATAAAGCAGAAACTAACACACCATTGTAAAAGCAATTATACTCCAATAAGGATGTTAAAAAAAAAAATCTACGGGTTCCGTTTGCCGTAGATGGTAACGCTCATGGGTCCAGGGATGGGTATGTGGCTCTTTTGGGGGAGGAGCGTTATTCAGCCCTCCCTAGGGCAGAGGGATTTAGCTAAAGCAGAGGAACAATTTCTGGATCAAAGACGGGAATTCGTGATCTCTGCTTGAGGTCTTTGAAGAGGTGCCATAGTACCCTGTCTTGGGGGCTGGACCTGCCTGGCTGCCAGAGCTGAGCTCCCCAGACCTTCCTTCCAGCAGACAGAATGTTCCCTGACATGCACCAGGTCTTGGTGAGGCTGAGTGCCGTGGGGCCAGCTCTCTCCAGAGGTGACTTGTCTGGTGCTGGAAGCCGGGATGTGAGCTGCTGGAGCTGCGCAAGGAGGAAGTAGCCTTCCCCCCTTTTATTTGGCAGCTTGGGCTGTTCTGTAGCTTTGGTCCCCCTCAGAGCAGCTGTGTTTCCCAGGCTGTGGAGCATCTGCCCTGAGGGGTAACATCAGAGGTGGGGGCCGGAGAGGCCCTGGCAGGAGGTGTGGGCGTCCCTGGCCCCTCCTTGCTTGGTCCCTGGGTGGTGAAGGGCCAGGCACTGGTGGCATTCTCGGTTTGGAAACATCCTCCTCAAGAGTGAGATTTTCAAAATAGTGACCTTTTGTGGGGGAGGAACAGCATCTGGTTTAAGATCCCACATCCTCTTCAACCCCAGTATCGCAGGGCTTTCAGTAATGCCAGGGGCTCTACTGTGGCTGTGTTGCCCTTGCTGTGTGGAATGGGGCAGATGTTTGGGTTTGATTAGCTTGCTTGGGTTGAAGAGGACCTAGTCATGCACTGGTTCTGGTCTCTTCCCGACCCCCAGCCCCCCTGAGCCCTCCTGCCCTCTGCACTTCCTCAGCCGTGTGGGCCTGGGTCCAGCCTATCCCGAGACCTCTCCTCTCCCCATGGGTTTGAATCAGTGCCCCTTGGGCCTCTATGAGCCCTGGAGCCAGAGCCCTCCCACCGGGAGGAAGAAAAAGAGGGATTTGAGAGAGGAGGGCTGAGAACCATCCTCCCTGCCTCTGCCTGGTACAGTTGTCCCAGTACTTTCTTACCTGTTGTGCCATCTTCTCAAAGCATCTTCTGGATGTGGCCTGCACAGGACCACCTTTTTTTCCAGATAACAGCGTTTAACTTCTGATTGGCTAAATGACTTGCCCAAGCGAAAGGCTCTGAAGACTGGCTGCTGTCCGGGATTATTTCCACGGCTCCCATCCAAGTGGTGACACCTCATCTATGCTGGGCTGACTGTCACAGCGGGGGGCCCCTTCGGACTGTCTCCTCCACAGTCAGGACAGAGGGTATGAGAGACCAGAGCCTGTTTTGGAGACATGTTGGACCTGTGTTATGCTCAATACCCCCAAGTTCAGAGATACTGTTGTAGGTAGTTAGATGTGTACCTTTCTCCTCCCACTGGTTTGGGTGTTTCCCAAGGACAGAAACATTTTCTTATTTGACTATTTTTAATCTCGCAGTGTCTAATCAGTACGTGACACATAGCTGGTGTGAGAAAGCCATCGCAACCATCACCACCACCACCACCATCACCACCACACACAGATACACGTGCACAGAGTATGTGCGTATTTTGTGCTGAGGTAGACTTATGACTTTCTGAGGCCTCACTCTATGGTAAGGGGATGTACCCATGTAAGCAAATGGTCATTACAAATTCGGGTCATCCCAGGACATCCTGTTTCTTCCCTCTCTGCCCTCTTGTCGTGGGCCTTGCCTCCACGGAGTTCAGATGTGCTGAGGACTTTTTCCCAGGTTGTGGAATATGCAGACCTCTGCCTGGGGGAGCAGAGGTAGCCGGCAACCCATGGAGAAGAGCCTGAGGGCAGCCACATCTAGCAGCCCCTAGAAGTTACTCTCTGAGTTTGATTCTTTTTTTTTTTTAATAAATTTATTTATTTTATTTTATTTTATTTATTTTTAGCTGCGTTGGGTCTTCGTTGCTGCACGCGGGTTTTCTCTAGTTGCGGCGAGCAGGGGCTACTCTTTGTTGCGGTGCGCGGGCCTCATTGCAGTGGCTTCTCTTGTTGCGGAGCATGGGCTGTAGGCGCGTGGGCTTCAGTAGTTGTGGCACACCGGCTTAGTTGTTGCGCGGCATGTGGGATCTTCCTGGACCAGGGCTCGAAGCTGTGTACCCTGCATTGGCAGGCGGATTCTTAACCACTGCACCACCAGGGAAGCCCTCTGAGTTTGATCCTTAAATGCCATCCTCAAACTGAACGCTCACACTGCTGTGCAGCATGAAGGCCAGTCCCCAAGCTGAGCCCAAGTGGTCTGGGAAGCAGCACCCCGAAGCCCCTGAAGCAGGGGCAGCGGTGACCAGTCAGATTCCCAAAATGAAAATGGATCTCAAGGCAAGAATTGGGCTGGAGCTCAAATGGCTCCAGCCCATGGGGAGATTCTCCCTCCTCCATCCAGAGTGGGAGGATCAGGGTATTACTTTATAAAAGGAGCTAGCAGGCTTCCTTAAATTCAGTGCCAGGTAAATCTTTACTAAATACATTGCTCCTACTTTTCCTTGCAAATGTGGCCATGTTGCGTTATGGGTTAAATCAGCCCTTTTGGGCTAGCATGAGCACCTTATCTCTTTAGTATTTATGGGAAATAGCCTGCCAGCTTCCAAACAAGTGATTGGCGAGTGAGGCTTGTGACCAGGACCTGCTCACCAGCTGGGGCCTTGCCACCTCCTGGCCTGAAGCACTGAAGTGTGTGTGTGTTTCTGTGTCAGGGCCATCTTCAAGGCTGGAGCCCAGCCCAGGCTCAGAGCCCACTGGCCTGGCAGGACTATTCCAGCATGTGGGTGTTTGGCAAGCCAGGGCAATGTGACCCTCATGTACAGTAAGGGGTGAGTTCACTGGGCATCCTTGGCTTCCCTGTGTTACCTTATCTCATCTAACATTGCAGCAACCCAGTGTGAGCCAGGTCGGGCCACCGAGGGGCTGCATTTTAGAAAAGATGACTCTGACAGAGTGGGTGAGGAGAGACTTGTCATCATCAGACTGTTACGGAGGTCCCAGGGAGGGGATGATAGCGTGGGCCAGGATGACGACTCACCAGATGAAAAATGAAAGATGAAAGAGCCTGCGCCTGGTAGCTGACTGACTGCAGGGGATGCAGGAGGCAAAGCTGAGCTGGGTGTCCACCTTTCTGGTGTTCTTGTAGTGACATCGAAGCAGTCAGTTGGAGGAAGGAGCCCTGAGCTCTTCTTTTGGGGAACCCTGAAGATGATGTGAAGACTCCCGGGGAGACTGCCAGCCCAATGGATAGTTCAAGTGTGTTCTTAAAATACCCAGTCTTGGCAGAGTGGAGCTCTGTGTAGGAAGAATCACATGGTACTTCTTATTCCATGTGCAGTCCCCAAAATGTGGTGTTTATTTTGAAGTGTGTGGTTTATGCATTTTTATCTAGAGAGGTTTCTTGGGATCATTTGTTGCTATTTTTCCATTTGTAAAGGTTTCATACCCTAGAAAATTCCTGGTTAAGGACCAAATAACTAAAAATACTTCTTACAAAGTCACGCTCTTATGGGAATTCAAATTATAAAGGTAAAAACTCTAGGCTGTCAGCGTCGACATTAGAATGTGCATATTTCCATCCAAATTATTAAACTGTTGGCTGGTTGATACTAACAAGCCTTCTAAGTATTCCTTGATTTTCTCAATTTTTTTTAAATGAAACAACACTTACAAACCAATTCAAAATCCAAACAGTATTAAACCACTCATCTAAGGCTGTCAGAAAACTATGATAGTAGGAAGGAGACAACACAAACGTGATTTGATGGGATTTCCAAAATTAACATTAAAACATCTGTCCATATCTGTGAGAAATGATGACTGTTTTAATCAGAGTGTTGCAAGCATAAACTCCTTCCTTTCACTCTTCTCTTGTTAAAACAAAACAAAACAGGGAAGAGTTTCTGTGTTTGAAAATGGGGGACGAGAACAAGCCTCTTGCCATGTAGTCCAGGGTGAGATTTCCTTTGTCTTACAGTCCTTGAGGTAAGAATTCCGAGTTCATTTTGATTCATACTAAAGCTGTTTCCATTATTTGGCCTAAAGAGAGAGAAGGAGCACTGTGTGTCCTGTTTATAGGATGAAAATAAATTTCGCCAGTTACTCTCTTGTCCCTTTTGGTTGTTGTCCCATGATTGGAAGGCTTGTTTATCCATGTGAAAAAGGAATTCAAAAGGGTTATGAAGTCCAGAGCTGATATTTGAGAGGCTGAAAAACAGTGAGGAAAGACCCAATGCCAGCAGCTTTTCCTTGTCCTCAGAGACCCCTGGTACCGTGATTGCCAGCTTTTCCAACAAGGCTTTCGCGAGGGCACCTTGAGCAGCTTAGCCTGGTGGGCAGCATGTCAAATGTCCCGAGGCTCTCGCTGATCTTCCTGCCTCCACAACTGCAAAATAATGACAAAGGTAAATATTTGGGGCCAGGTTTACTTTGCTCAGACAAGTTCCAGTCTGGTTTCTAAAATTAGGAATTCTGTGGGATGCACGTGGTTTGGGCACCCTGCCAGAGGACTTGGTCTCAGGGATGTACAGTGCTCTTGTCTGTTGTTGCGTGCTTGGAAATGTGCATCTAAACCCTGTCTCATGTCTGTCCGTCTGTGCAGACCCGCTGCCCGTGGCGGGAAGGCATCTACCCAGCTCATGTGAGTAGGCACACCCCACCCCCACCAGCATGACCCCGCTTACATGAAGCTCTGACCCCGCTGTCTGTCCTCCATACACCGCCAGCCAAGCCTCCCAAGAGGTCAGCTCTCTCTCATCCTGTCTCTGTCCCTCCTCAGATCATTCTCTCAACCCACCCCCACTGCCTTCAGGGTCAGGCCCTCCCCACTCTGGTCTCACCCGGTGGTACATCCTCTGCCCCCAGCCAAACTGGCCTCCTTGTTGCCCCTCAGACACCCCGGCTGCTTGTTGCTTTCGTAACTTTCCATTTCTCCCATATAAACGTCCCTCCACCTGCCCTCTGTCCATCCTTCCGGGCTCAGCTGTAGTCCCACCTCCCCAGGGAGACTGCCCTGCCCAAGGGAAGCCTTGGCCAACCACTGTGAACGTTTGCCAACATCATCCAGCATTGTTTCTTTCCCTCAACGCCCAGTGCAAAGGAGGCACTCGAGAAACATTCCTGTTTAGCCTTGGTTTTTAGTGTCCCCTCCTGGAACCTGTCCTTGCCCTGTAAAAGGCTGCCCTCCCAGCGCTGGCTCCTGGGCTTGTCTTTCTCCTCCACCCAGACTCATGGAGCTCCCTCTAGAATGAAGCAAGGGCTGCTATCACCCTAAGCCTCTAAGTGGGGCCATGGTGGTGGGGAGCGGGAGGCGGCCTGCATTCCCAGGGTCTTCTTTCTTGGGTCGAATGGGAATAAGCAGGGCCGACTTCATGGGCATGCAGCCTGCATCCCAAAGAGGACCCACACTTGGTGTAATACTCTGCTGTTACTGTCTTAATTTTCTTACTTTTTGAACAAGGGGCCCTGCATTTGCATTTTGCACTGGGTCCTGCAAAGTATGTATCTGGTCCTGGGAACAGAGCAGGTATTAACAGACAGGTCGGGGTGGGGACACAGTCCAGGAGGAATGCTGGCTGAGGTCTGTGTGGAGGCCAGTGGAGGATGGGAGGAGACAGGAGGAGAAACATCAGCTCTTTCCTCGCAGGGATGGCAGTTCTCCAAAGGCAGGAGTGTTCCTCAGGGGTAGTGACTCCACAGGACCTGACTTTGGCCCTAAATAGCCTTATTGAGGTCCTGTCGTAAGCCTGCCGTTTTTATAGTGCTGTTCCAACAACTTTCCCATCTCAATCGTAGGAAAAGCCAAGTCCTTCCAGTGGCCTGCAGGCCCCCTGACCTAGCCCTTCATCACTGACCTTCTCCCCTACCACTGTCCCCTCAGTTATTCTGTTGCAACCACACTGGCCCCCTGGCTGTTCTTGAACATGTCAAGGATGCCCCTACGTCAGTCAGGGCGTTTGCACCTGCTATGCTCTGAACCCAGAAGGCTCACCCTCACCTCCTTCAGGCCTTTGCTCAGTCACTTAATCAGTATAGTCTTCCCCAAATACCCTATTTAAAATAACACACACACACACACACACACACACACACACACAGCACTCTTTAACCTTTTTCCTGCTTTATTTTGATCTACAATATATATCACCATCTGACCTACTCTATGTTTTACATGTTTTTATTGTCTGTTTCTTCTCCCCTGGAACATAAGCTCAACGAGGGCAGGGATTTTTTTTTTTTTTTTTTTTTTTTTTGGCCGTGTTGGGTCTTTGTTACTGTGCGAGGGCTTTCTCTAGTTGCGGCGAGCGGGGGCCACTCTTCATTGCCATGCGCGGGCCTCTCACTGTCGTGGCCTCTCTTGTTGCGGAGCACAGGCTCCAGACACGCAGGCTCAGTAGTTGTGGCTCACGGGCCCAGTTGCTCCGTGGCATGTGGGATGTTCCCAGACCAGGGCTCGAACCCGTGTCCCCTTCATTGGCAGGCAGATTCTCAACCACTGCGCCACCAGGGAGGCCCGAGGGCAGGGATTCTTGTAAGCTTTGTTCACTGCTCTATTCCTAGAACACTACCTGACACATAGCAGACACTAAATAAACATGTGCTGGATGAGTTCCCTGCCCTTTGGGGGCTGAGAGTCCTTCTACTTGAGCCCAGAAGGAGGACCAGCAGTATCTGGGGAGAGGTCCATGAGGCCACGGGAAGTCACAGAGAGACGGCAGGCTGGCAGACAAAAGGAAATTAAAAGGTACCACACAAATAAGTGGAGATAAAACTAGAAAAGCTGAAACGAGCGGAGCAGCAGGAGATTGGAAGAGACCCTCACTGAAGCCACACCAGCGAACTGAGAGAAACAGCTGTGGTGGGTGAGGTCATAGGTTTCCAGCCCACACAAGAAACACTATTATTTTTTTCATTCCTGACCCACCTTGGATCCCATATCCATCTATCAGATAAGCTATTAAGGAATTAATTTCTGTTCTCATTTGTTAATACAGACATAAATGGATCCCTCCAACATTGTAAATAAGAAACAGCCACTGACTTGTCATGAGCCACATGGGTCTGCGTCCTCCCAGCAGCAGCAGAACTGAGTCCGTGCAGCCGTGTTGCTGCCTGGGATCCCAGAGACCCTGACTCAGAATTTACATCCCAGGGCCCTCACTTAGGAACCACCCACTTCAGTGCCCTCTGAGAGCCCTCCAGCTCAGAATCAGGTCGTCCCGGGAGATCTCTCAGTGCCATCCCTGGGCAGCTGAAGGTCCAGGTGCGTCAGTGGGACCGACGTAGGAATGTCATTCCCTGTCATCAGGTACACTGGCCTGACTGATAAGTGTGGGAGGGGCCTCTGATCAAGGTAACCCTCTTGGCAGAATAACCAGACATCCAGGTCTTGCCTCATAGAGAACAGAGACTCTGGGGACAAATGACGTATATACAGAGTTGATCATTAGCAAAACTGAGGAGGGAATTGAAGACTGAATGACTGGCAGACTTGAGCTTTTTTGTTTTTATGTTTTGGCCTCAGGAAATGTCTGTGCTGTGAGGAGGATTAGTGAGGACTCGTGAGGCGTTATTTGAGGTGATTATCCCTTAGTGCAGTTGTGAACCAGTATTTGGTGTGACTGGATAGAGACCAAATGTAGAAATGGTTACATTTTAATCGTAGAACCAACCTAGAAGTAGAACATTCTGGGTGAACTGGCTTCCTGCTTTAGGAATTCTTCTGGAAGGAGTTTGACCCAATAATAGCAGTTTTTAGTGGAATTTTATCAGTGAACTGTGGCTCTAGTCCAAAAGAAGAAGCAAATGCATTCATTACCTAGAAGATACTCGCATTGTTAGGCGACGGTGGTGATGAGCCAGGAGTGAAGGAGCCCCACCACAGCACTTGGATCACCCACAGCCCAGAGGGAGCGAGAGAGATGGCCCGTGGTGTGCCGGTTGTAATGACGATGGGCAGAAAGGTATAGGCTTTGCAGTCTGACAACCTGAGTACAAATTCCGCTTCTACCACTTGGTACATAACTGTGCACTCTTGGGCCAAGTCTACGTGCCTCACTTCTAGGCCACCAAAATGAGGATGGTGATACCTACGTGAGGAGGAGATTGTGTCAGGTCGAGCATGTGAGGCACTCGCCCAGTACACGAGGCATTCAGTGTGAGCTGTGGCTTCCTCCCGAAACTAATCTTTTTTTTTAATGTTGTTAATAAAACCCCCACATGGCATGAAATCTACCCCTTAATGAATTTTTAAGGGTACAGTACAGTATTGTTAACTGTATGATCATTGCTGTACATCAGGTCTCTAGAACTTTTTCGTCTTACATGATGTCCTCAAGGTACATCCATGTGTAGCACATGACAGTATTTCCTTGTTCTTTAATGGAATGGTATTCCATTACACACACGCGCACACACACACACACACACACACACACACACACACCCTATAGTTTCTTTATCCATTCATCCATTAATGGACATTTGAGTTGCTTCTACCTCTAGTCTATTGTGACTAATGCTGCAGTGAACATGGAAGTGCAAATATCTCTTTGAGATCCTGTTTTCAATTCATTTGGATGAATACCCAGAAGTGGGATTGCTGTATCATATGCTAGTGATATTTTTAATATGAAGTATATGGGATTTTTAATTTTTTGAGGAACCTCCATATTGTTTTCCACAGCAGCTACCCCATTTTACATTTCCATCAACAGTGCACAAGCGTTCCAATTTCTCCATATCCTCGCCAACACTTGTTATTTTGTTTTTTGTTTTTTGGGTATTTTTGGAGCATTTTTTAAATTTTTATTTATTTATTTTGGGCTGCATTTGGTCTTTGTTCCTGCGCTTGGGCTTTCTCTAGTTGCAGCAAGCGGGGCTGGCTACTCTTTGTTGTGGTGTGCGGGCTTCTCATTGCCGTGGCTTCTCTTGTTGCGGAGCACGGGCTCTAGGCGCTCGGGCTTCAGTAGTGGTGGCGCATGGGCTCAGGAGTTGTGACTCACGGGCTTAGGTGCTCCACGGCATGTGGGATCTTCCAGGACAAGGGCCCAAACCCATGTCCCCTGCTTTGGCAGGTGGATTCTTAACCACTGCGCCACCAGGGAAGCCCTGTTTTGTTTTGTTTTGTTTTGATGATAGTCATCCTTATAGGTGTGAGGTAGTTTTAATTTGCATTTCCCTGATGATTAATGTTATTGAACATCTGTTCATATACTTGTTGGCCATTGTGTGTCTTCTTTAAGAGAAACGTCAATTCAAGTCCATTGGCAATTTAAAAAATCTGATTACTTGGGGTTTTTTGCTGTTGAGTTGAAGGAGTCCCTTATATATTTTGGATATTAACCTCTCACCAAATATATGGTTTGCAGATATTTTCTCCCCTTCTGTAGGTTGCCTTTTCACTCTGTTGATTGTTTCCTTTGCTGTGCAGAAGGTTTTTAGTTTAATGTTGTCTGTTTTTGCTTTCGTTGCCTGTGCTTTGGGTATCATATCCAAAAAATCATTGCCAAGAACAATGTTATAAAGCTTTCCCCTGTTTTTATTTCCCTGTTTTTGTTTCCCCTGTGTTTTATTCTAAGAGTTTTATAATTAAGTCTTTAATCCATTTTGAGTTGATTTTTGTCTATGGTGTAATATAACGGTCCAATTGTATTGTTTTGCATGTGGATATCTAGTTTTAAGAAACACCATTTGTTGAAGAGACTATACTTGCCCCATTGTGTAGTCTTGGCTCCCATTTTGAAGATCATTTGACTATGTATGCTTGGGTTTATTTCTGGGCTGTCTATTTTTTTCACTTGGTCTATATATCTGTCTTTATGCCAGTACCATACTTTTGTAGATCTCTAATATGTTCTGAAGTCAGGAAATATGAGGCCTCCAGCTTTGTTCTTCTTTCTCAAGGTTGTTTTAGCTATTTGGGGTCCTCTGTGATTCCATATGAATTCTACGATTGTTTTTTCTATTTCTGAAAAGAAAAGCCTCTTGGATTTTGATAAGGATTATATTGACTCTGTAGATTGCTTTGGGTGGTGTGGACATTTTAACAATATTGTCTTCTAACCCATGAATACAGGCTGTCTTACCATTTTTTTCTGTCTTCTTTAATTAATTGCACCAATGTTTTGTAGTTTTCAGTGTAGAAGTTTTTATCTCCTTAGTTAAGTTTATTCCTAAGTATTTTATTCTTTTTTATGCTATTGTAAATCCAATGGTTTTCTTTTTTTTTTTTTTTTTTTTTTTTTTTTCTTTTTGCGGTATGCGGGCCTCTCACTGTTGTGGCCTCTCCCGTTGCGGAGCACAGGCTCCGGATGCGCAGGCCCAGCGGCCATGGCTCACGGGCCCAGCCGCTCCGCGGCATATGGGATCCTCCCAGACCGGGGCACGAACCCGTATCCCCTGCATCGGCAGGCGGACTCTCAACCACTGCGCCACCAGGGAGGCCCTCCAATGGTTTTCTTTATTTCCATTTTGGATTGTTCATTATAAGTGTATAGAAATGCAACTGATTTTTATACATTGATTTTGTGTCCAACAATTTTGCTGAATTCGTTTATTAGTTCTAATAGTTTTTTGGTGGAATCTTCAGGGTTTTCTACATATAAAATCATGTCATCTGAGCTTCCCTGGTGGCGCAGTGGTTGAGAGTCCGCTTGCTGATGCAGGGGACACGGGTTCGTGCCCCGGTCCGGGAAGATCCCACATGCTGCGGAGCGGCTAGGCCCGTGAGCCATGGCCGCTGGGCCTGCGCGTCCAGAGCCGGTGCTCCGCAACAGGAGAGGCCACAACAGTGAGAGGCCTGCGTACCACACACACACAAAAAAATTCATGTCATCTGTGAACTGAGATAATTGTGCTTCTTCTTTCTGATTTGGATGGCTTTTATCTCTTTTGCTTGCCTGATTGCTGTAGCTAGGACTTCCAGTACTATGTTGAATAGAAGTGGTAAGAGTAGGCATCCTTGCCTTGTTCCTGATCTTAGAGGAAGAGCTTTCTGTTTTTTACTTTTAGTAGGATGTTAACTGTGGGCTTTTCTTATATAGCCTTTATTATGTTGATGATTTTTTCTTTTAATCCTAGTTTTAAAATTATTTTTATTATGAGGCAGTGTTGAATTTTGTCAAATGCTTTTTCTGCTTCTGTTAATGATCATGTGATCTTTATCTTTCACTCTGTTAATGTGGTGTATCACATTGATTGATTTTTGTGTGTTGAACCATCCTTGCATCCCAGGGATAAATCCCACTTGTTCATGGCATGTGATCCTTTCAGTGTGCTATTAACTTTGGTTTGCTAGTATTTTGTTGAGGATTTTTACATCTGTATTCATCAGGGCTATTGGCCTGAGGTTTTCTTTTCTTGTGATGTATTTGTCTGGCTTTGGTATCAGGATAATGCTGGCCTCATAAAATGAGTTTGAAGTATTTCCTTCTCTTTAATTTTTCGAAAAAGTTTGAGAAGGATGACATTAATCCTTCTTTAAATGTCTGGTAGAATTCTCCAGTGAAGCCATCTGGCCCTGGGATTTTCTTTCTTGGGAAATATTTGATAACTGATTCAGTCTCCATATTCATTATTGGACTGTTCATATTTCCTATTTCTTCATGACTCAGTCTTGGTAGGTTGTATGTTTCTAGGAATTTATCTGTTTCTTCTAGGTTATCCAACTTGTTGGCCTATAATTGTTCATAGTTTTCTCGTAATCTTTTTATTTCTGTGACATCAGTTGTAATGTCTCCTGTTTCATTACTGATTTTACTTATTTGAGTCTTCTCTCTTTTTTTGTTAGTCTAGCTAAATATTTGTCAATTTTGTTGGTCTTTTCAAAAAACCAACTCAGTTTCATTGCTTTTTAAAATTGTTTTTCTATTCTCTGTTTTGTTTATTTCTACTCTAATCTTTATCATCTTCTTTCTTCTGCTAACTCTGGGCTTACACTTTTAATTCCTTGAAGTGTAAGGTTAGATTGTTTACTTGAGACCTTTCTTCTTTTTACTTCATTTACTACTATAAAATTCCCTCTTCATACTCCTTTTGCTACATCCCGTTAGTTTTGGTACGTTGTTTTTGTTTTCATCTGTCTCAAGATATTTTCTAATCCCTTTTGATTTCTTCTTTGACTCATTGGTTGTTCAAGAGTGTGTTGTTTAACTTCCACATATTTGTGAATTTTTTCAGTTTTTCTTCTACTGTTGATTTCTAGTTTAATTCCATTGTGGTCAGAAAAGATACTTGGTATGATTCTAGTCTTCTTAAATTTGTTAACACTTGTTTTGTGACCTAATATGTGATCTATCCTAGAGGATGTTCCATGTGCACTTGAGAAGAATATATGTTGTGCTCTTGTTGGGTGGAATATTCTGTATATGTTTGTTAGGTCCATTTGCAATATAGTGTTGTTCAAGTCCTTTGTTTCTTTGTCTTTTCTCTAGATGTTCTATCCATTACTGAAAGTGGGTTATTGAAACCTCGTACTGTCATTGTGTTGCTGTTTGTTTCTCCCGTAAGTTCTGTCCATGTTTACTTCATATATTTACATGCTCTGATGTTGGTGCATGTATGTTTATAATTGTTGTGTCTTCCTGGTGAATTGACTCTTTTACCATTAGATAATGTTCTTCTTTGTCTCTTGTGATAGTTTAATTTTTTTAAGATTTTTTGGAGAGGACCATTTTTTAAAGTTGTTATTGAATTTGTTACAATATTTCTTCTGTTTTATGTTTTTGGTTTTTTGGCCCCAAGGCATGTGGGATCTTAGCTCCCTGACCAGTGATCGAACCCTCACCCCCTGCATTGGAAGGCAATGTCTTAACCACTGGACCTCCAGGGAAGTCCCATCTTGTGACAGTTTTTGACTTAAGGTCTATTTTGTCTTTATAAGTGTAGCTACTGTCCTTTCTTTTGGTTACCATTTGCAATGAATATCTTTTTCTCTCCTTTCACTTTCAGCTTATGTGTGTTCTCAAATCTAAAGTGAGTCCCTTGTAGATAGCGTATAGTTAGATCTTATTTTTTTTATCCATTCAGCCACTCTATGTTTTTTTATTGGGGAGTTTAATCTATTTACATTTATAGGAATTACTGATAGGGAAGATCTTACCATTACATTTTTTTAAATAGATGTATTTATTTTATTTATTTTATTTTTGGCTGTGTTGGGTCTTCATTGCTGTACACGTGCTTTCTCTAGTTGCAGTGAGTGGGGGCTAGGCTACTCTTTGTTGCAGTGCACGGGCTTCTCATTGCGGTGGCTTCTCTTGTTGTGGAGCACAGGCTCTAGGTGCACAGGCTTCAGTAGTTGTGGCTTGCGGGTTCTAGAGCACAGGCTCAGTAGTTGTGGCGCATGGATTTAGTTGCTCCATAGCACATGGGATCTTCCCGGACCAGGGCTCGAACCCATGTCTGCTGCATTAGCAGGCAGATTCTTAACCACCGTGCCACCACGGAACCCCCTTACCATTACATTTTTTAAATTGTTTCTGTCAGTCTTGTAATTTTTTTGACCCTCTTTTTCTTTCTAGCTCTCTTCTTTGTTTTTTGTTTTGGGTTTGTTTTTTTTTTTGTAGTGACATGCTTTTATTCCTTTCTCATTTTCTTTTGTCTCTCTTCCATATGTATTTTCTTTGTTGTTACCATGGAACTTATATTAAACATATTTTAGTTATAATAATCTATTTTAAGCTGATAACCAAGGCCACGTTTTTTGTGTGTGTGTGTGGTACGCGGGCCCCTCACCACTGCGGCCTCTCCTGTTGCAGAGCACAAGCTCTGGACGCACAGGCTCAGCGGCCACGGCTCACATGCCCAGCCGCTCCACGGCACGTGGGATCCTCCCAGACCGGGGCACGAACCCGCACCCCCTGCATCGGCAGGCAGACTCCCAACCACTGCACCACCAGGGAAACCCCCAAGGCCACTTTTAATCTTGGCACAGTTTTTAGGAATAAGGTACAACAAATGGATTTTTTAACTTTTTCATTTTAACCTTCCTTTAATTACTTTAATGAAATTAACTAGAATTAGTGCATGCATATTTTATGAGCCTAATGCAACTAAATCCAAGTGGTATTTTTTTAAAACTTGATAAAGTGATCCTGACATTCATCTGGAAGCATAAAGGGTTAGACTATCCAAGAAGTTTTTGAAAATAAATAATAAAGGAGGACTGGTACTATTAAATATAAAACATTAAATCTACAGTAGCAAAGCTATGTGTTACTGGCACAAGAAAAGGAGTGGGATGAGATGGGATGGGATGGGATAGGGTAGAACAGAATGCCCAAATCATTGTATAGGATGAATTGTTCAATAAATATTATTAGTATATTTGACTAATCTTTTGGGGGGAAAAGGTAGATTCATATATCCTACTGTGTGCCAGAATAAACAGGTAAAACCGATAAAACAGATAAAATGTTTACTTTAAAAGATATTTACTTTAAAAGAGAACTAGAAGAAAATATAAGTGAATAGTATATTGTATTAGGTTGGGAAGGAATCATTTGAAAAATGGTTAGATTTGACTTCCTAAAAACTAAAACTTCTGCACATACATAACTACTATTTTTAAAAAGTAGAAGGTTGAAAACAAACTGATGCAATTTCCAATGTACAGAACAGTCCAAGAATTATGTCTCTAATATGTGACAAAGGAACACTTACAAGTCAAAGAAAAAATATAGAAAAATAGGCAAAAATATATAAGCACAGTTTTCAAAAGAAGAAATAGAAATGACCAAAAATTATAGGGCCTCCCTGGTGGCGCAGTGGTTGGGAGTCCGCCTGCCGATGCGGGGGATGCGGGTTCGTGCCCCGGTCTGGGAGGATCCCATGTGCCGCGGAGTGGCTGGGCCCGTGAGCCATGGCTGCTGGGCCTGTGCGTCCGGAGCCTGTGCTCCGCAACGGGAGAGGCCGCAGCGGTGAGAGGCCCGCGTACAGCAAAAAAAAAAAAAAAAAAAAAAATTATATGAGAGGGACTTCCCTGGAGGCGCAGTGGTTCAGAATCTGCCTGCCAATGCAGGGGACACGGGTTCGAGCCCTGGTCCGGGAAGATCCCACATGCCGTGGAGCAACTAAGCCCGTGCACCACAACTACTGAGCCTGCACTGTAAAGCCCATAAGCCACAGCTACTGAGCCTGCATGACACAACTACTGAAGCCCACGCGCCTAGAGCCTGTGCTCCGCAACAAGAGAAGCTACCACAATGAGAAGCCCGTGCACTGCAATGAAGAGTAGCCCCTGCTCACCACAACTAGAGAAAGCCCGCGTGCAACAACGAAGACCCAATGCAGGCAAAAATAAATAAATAAAATAAATAAATTTATTTTTAAAAAGGGTATATGAGAGATTGTAGAACTTTGATGGCAATCCAAGAAACGCAAATTAAAGCAACAGCAAGTTACCATTTTCACCTTTCAGCTTGGCAAAGGCCAGTTAAAGTCTCAGAGTTTGCACAGCCTAAGTGGAACACCCCATGAGGGGGTGCACATACACACTGCCTCTCTAAGTGGCAGCTTGTCCATAGATATCAAGAGGCTTGATGTTTTTTTCAAAGACTTTGGCCTTTGAAAAGCAATTAAACTTCTAGGTATTTCTTCTAAGGGATAAATCAGATGTGCACATAAAATTATGTATGCTCTGCTCACTGCCATATTATTTTTGATGATTTAATTTTTTACTTATAATGCTTGATATACAGTATACAATTATTATTTTAATACATGATACACAATCCAAAGGATACTAAAGAGAATAGAGTGAAAAGTAATTCTCCCTCCCTTCTGGTGTGTCCTCCATTCCACTCCCATGGGGCAACAGTTACTTATAGAGATACTTTTTGCACATATAAGAATATGCACACACTTGTGCATTCTATTTTGTTAATTTATTTGATTTTGTATTTGAAGGTTGATAGTAGTGCACTATATGTTCCAACGTCCTTGCTTTTCTCATTTATCTCAGAATGTGCTCCATTAGCAGTAGGCAATATAAAGCAGAGGTTAAGAGCCCAGACTACCTGGATTTGAATAAATCTACTACTTACTAGCTGTGTCATCTTGGGCAGGTTTCTTAACTTCTGTGGGCCTTAGTTTCCTCATCTGTAAAATGAATATAATAGTAGTCCTAACCTCATAAGATTACTGAAAGGATTAAATGAGCCAGTGTATGTAAAGTGCATAGAATAGTGCCTGGTACATCTTAGGTAAGATAAGTGTTGGCTGTTATCAGTGCCCATGGAGCTGCAGCCTTCTTTTTCACAGCTGTATAATATTCCACACCAGGGATAGATAGATAGATAGATAATATTTTGTCCCACATTGATGAACAACTAGTTTGTGCTGACATCAGCATTGCTGTTGCAAACAAATTGCAGTATTATGACACAGTTTGAAGGAAACAACATAAATGTCTGAAGTTAGTTTAATTATGACACAGTGCACATCCATACAGTGGAATCCAATACAACCAATCAAAATAAGGTTGTAGAAGGATATCTGATGAAATGTGAAAATGTTCACATATTAAGTAGAAACAAACATTTTAAATATTTACTCCGTTTTTTCCACTATAAACATGATGTAGATTGTAGAAATTGAGAAGCAATAAAAAACAGTATAAAGAAAAGTAATAATTAACCTAGTCCTACGATCCAGAGATTGCTGTGCTTACTTAACATACTGGTGAATTTCACATAATCTCTCTTTCAGAAAACTTGCATTAATTACTTTATAGGAAGTAGGAGTTGCCATCTTTGCTAAACATGGCAGGGAGCTGTGAGTTGGGTTCCCCAGATGAGGGTTGGCCATGTGTGGGTGGCACAGATTAAAGCTCTTTGGAGGAGGGAGGCTCAGTGTGGGCAAGAGGGCTTCCCAGGAAAGTCATGCTGCTCGGCTGAGCGTGCTCTTACAGAATTGCAGGAACTGTTCCTTTTTTTTTTTTTTTTTGCGGTATGCGGGCCTCTCACTGTTGTGGCCTCTCCCGTTGCGGAGCGCAGGCTCTGGACACGCAGGCTCGGTGGCCATGGCTCATGGGCCCAGCTGCCCCGCGGCATGTGGGATGTTCCCAGACTGGGGCACGAACCCGTGTCCCCTGCATCGGCAGGTGGACTCTCAACCACTGCACCACCAGGGAAGCTCAGAGCTGTTCCTTTTTATCAAATCAGTCATTTTCATTGTTCTGTGTTTCCTTTCACACATTCATTCGTTCAATAAACATTTGTTATGTCAGGCCTATTTTGTACTATCGTGTTTCTAGATCTTAAGGACTGAGACACGAACAAGATACGTTCCAAGCCAGTACCCCTGGAGCCTACCTTCCCCAGCTTGTCCAGAAGCACATGACAGAGTTACAGACATCGGGCAGCACAGTGTCTGAGGTGCCCTGCCTGACCACAAGTGCTTCGCCACATGTCTTCATAATGGTCATTTCTTGTGGCTGCACAGTATTCGCTCTAGTTGCTGTGCACTGATTTAACTAAGCACCCCGCTCTGTTGGACGGTCAGATTACCGGCATAAATACCTCGTGGTCTTTGACACATCACTCACCTACTTGTCATATGGATTGTTCCAGTTTACAGAGTTAGCAGCAACGTGTGAGTGAATGGGCCCAGGCCGTCAAAGCCTTACCACCATTGGCTATATGTTTTTATTTTTATCATTTCTGCTTATTTCTTAGGTCCAAAACTGGACCTCGTTGTTTGAACATTCATTTATTTGATTACTGTTAAATTTTAACCTTTGCTTCCTCTAAATAAGTGCGTCATCTGTTTAAATCCTTTGTTCCGTTACTTATTTTGGCTCTCAGTGTGAAAAACAGATTCTATATAGTGATGGTTAGGAGCTCAGATTCTAGACCCACACAGACCTGGTTTATCTCCAGCCCTGCTACTTCGGAGCTGTGTGACGTGGGGCACAGGGGTTTGGGGAAGTGCTGAGGCCAGGAAAGGCATTCCCAGCTGAGGGACTCTCCTGGGAAGCTGAGTCACAGAGTTTGGTGGCCTGGGTACATTCGGGGGATGGCACAACAGCCACTGTGTCTGGCTGCATCTAATACGGTTGCCGGGAGTATCACTGGTTCATTTTGGAGTTTTCAAAAGTGTGATATTTGGAGTGAAGGCAGGTGGCATAAGGCTTCATATTCAGAGTTTCTCCCTGGAAACAAAACCCAAACCCATCAAGTGCTGGGGAGAGGCAGGGAAGGGTGGTAGGAAGACCGGGAGCCCTGCAGCCAGGCTGCTCTGGCTTTGAACCCCAGCACCCTCACTGCACAGTTATATGTACTCCTTGGTCTTGTCTTCTCATCGGAAAATGGGGTGATCATATCGGCACTGCACGTCGTGAAGGCCACAAGTGATTTATGTCAGGGGCCTCACACAAACAAGGCACTCAACTAACGTGGGCTGTTACGAACCAGCTGTGAATGGGGAAGCACATCCTTCCATCTCAGAGGATGAGATTAGGATTTCTCTGCCCAGTTTTTAGCCATCAACCCTTACGGGTCCTCCCCTTGATTTCTCACTGCTGGAGGAGCCACTGCCAGTTACAGGCTGCAGTGGGGAAAAGAGCTTCCAAAGGTACATGTCTTTCACAGAGTGGTGGGTGGAATTCCCTGAGCAAATCGATCACTTGGGAATAAAGTAGGGACTGATGGGACATCTTGAAAAGTGACTAAGTCCTTTTCCTAGGAGAAAAGGACATTTGGATTCTCAGCAGCTACATCTGCTTTTGAACTCTGTGCGGTCTGTGCCCTGGCCTCTCCCCACCCCCAAACCCCCCCTTTTATTCAAACAGGGGAAAGTTGTGTTTGTTGACAGCTGTTTCAGGGTGGGAAAGGAATGTAATGTATGCATAGACTGCCCAGAATTTCCTGTTAGACACCCATTCCAAACCTCGGCCCTGGGATGCATTCCAGAGATTGCAGCCCAGTTCTGGAAGAGAAGAAATGGTGCATTCATTTAAAAGCTGACCCTCAGAGGAACTCCCCCTCCTCCCTGAAAAAAAGGTGTTTAGCATTTTCTTTGTTAAAGTGGTTGTGAATTCAGCTGTACGGTCTCTTCAGGGTTGTAATGCACTCTGACATCCCCATGTATGGAGAAATAGCCTTACTTTGGGAAACTTTGGTATCCAATTTTGCAGCTGTAACAGCATTGGTGTCCACATATTTTTAATGTTCTGCTGTAAATACGTGGATGACACAAATCTGCTACGCAATACCTTTCTCACTTCTGCTCGTGGCATGAAAGAAGCTGGTTCTGATGGCAGGTTTTGGTGCTATGACACATTAGCAGTAGACTTCATGTGTTAAGTCAGTTTTCTCCTGGAAATTCTGTTACTCGGGGTCTTTGGTAGCCTGGACCCTGAGTCGGCATGTAGGCTGGCTTGGCATTGTGGAAATGAAAGGTAAACCTTGTTCTCTATAGTGGCCAAGATGCAGTTTCTTCACTTGAATGATTGGGGGTGGAGTCATAGTTGGTAGCAAACATTTCCACCTGTGTTTCAGCTACTTTCATCTTGACCCTGAAGCACTCCTTGGATCTATAGAGATGGGGGGAGGGGGTCGCCGGGAGTTCGAGCTCAGATCAGAGATAAGGACGGATGGGTGGGTGGGGTGCTCACAGAGGAGAGTGTGCAAAGCTCTGAATCAGTGTAGACCCCAGAGGTTGTGATCCTGCAGCCAGGGATTCAGGATGGTTCCTAAGCCTCTCCACATCTGGAATTGAAACCAGGTCAGAATTGTCAAAGGGCAGTGGTTCTGTGACGTGGGCAGCTATCACACTAACTAGGAAACGCAGGCTTTGGGGTTAACATTTCCATTTCTGGATACAGAAGGGAACCAGTCAGGTCAGGAAGTAAGTATAAGAGGATGATCAGAAATGCTCCTCTCGGCCTGTAATACCACCCCATTGTGGGTTCCGTTGTGCCTTCCGTCTGTTGGCATAAACACAGTCCTCTTGTCCCAGTGAAGGGCCAAACCCCACCATCAGCCTTGGTGGACTTTCTCCAAGACTTTCCATGTTTTTAACTACAACACTTTATTTCTAACCATATTTCATATAAGATTTCCTCGAAAAGGCCTGAATCCTAGGGTTTAAGTTTCACATGTAGAGCTGCTTCTTACTTGTTTGTTTACTTTCTAACATTATTATTATTATACAAAGAAACCTTCACTAGATAGGAGGTAGACTTTGAAAGAGCTACTTCAAGTTCTAAGTTTAGAATTCACATAACCAGAACCAGGATGGGTCTGCCTACGTGTTTTCTCCTAAAGCCAGGCTGTTTTTCTGAGGACTGTTGTCTGGATACAGTCACTAACTTCTGTTCAGTGAGACACTGCACTGGACCTAAACCAATCATCAGTTTTTGTTGCTATATCTTAAGCTGCTGATAGATTTTCTCTCTTACACAAACATACATGGTTTTGCTGCATCCACACAACAACCCTGTGGGGGTAGGTGTTATGATTCCCATGTTACCTGTGTGGCTTAGGTAGATGAATTCACACTGGCGAACAGAAGGCAGGGTAATTCTATGTAAATGTAATTCTAAAGCCCATTTTCTTTCCGTGTAACTTGTATTTAAAGTCAGTTTTCGGGGCTTCCCTGTGGCGCAGTGGTTAAGAATCCACCTGCCAATGTAGGGGACACGGGTTCAAGCCCTGGTCCGGGAAGATCCCACATGCAGCGGAGCAACTAAGCCCATGCACCACAACTACTGAGCCTGCGCTCTAGAGCCCGCGTGCCACAACTACAGACGCCCATGTGCCTAGAGCCCATGCTCCGCAACAAGAGAAGCCACTGCAATGAGAAGCCTGCACACCGCAACGAAGCATAGCCCCCGCTCGCCTCACCTAGAGAAAAGCCCACGTGCAGCAACAAAGACCCAGTGCAGCCAAAAATAAAATAAATAAAATAAATAAATTTTAAAAATAAATAAATAAAGTCAGTTTTCAAATAAGAAATTCCATTCTAGGCATGTTACATAAAAGAGGCCACATCTGTGATTTTTAAACATCCTGGAAATCTGTGATGTATATAGATAGCCTACATTAGTCATAATCTAAAATTTAAACTCAGTAGTTCCAGTTACAGAAGTCAAACCATGACGTGTGTGGTACAGATCTGGTCACGTCATTCCCCGGGTCCATAGAATCAAATCCAGACTCATCACCATGGTTTACAAGGCCCTTGCTGTCATCATCCCCATCTCATAACACCTCGCCTCTTTGATTTCTCAAATATTTCATGCTCCCTCTCACTTCAGGGCCTTTACACGTTGCTGTTTCCCTACTTCCCTGACCCCTCCAACAATTTTTTTTTTTTTTTTTTTTTTTTTTGCGGTATGTGGGCCTCTCACTGTTGTGGCCTCTCCCATTGTGGAGCACAGGCTCCGGACGCACAGGCCCAGCGGCCATGGCTCACAGGCCCAGCTGCTCCGCAGCATGTGGGATCTTCCCGGACCGGGGCACGAACT
The DNA here is from genome assembly GCF_964341445.2 of Mesoplodon mirus. Lineage (NCBI taxonomy): Eukaryota > Metazoa > Chordata > Mammalia > Artiodactyla > Ziphiidae > Mesoplodon > Mesoplodon mirus. Next base: position 48,471,191 of record NC_138988.1, on the reverse strand, counting down.
CGCGTCCCCTGTGTCGGCAGGCGGACTCTCAACCACTGCGCCACCAGGGAAGCCCCCGTCCTCCAACAGTTTTATACAACTGTCAGCCCAGTTGTCAGACTACTTTCTTCTAAGAAGTCACTCCTACCCACCCCCTGCCAAATCTGGACTTTGTGCCCTTCTCTGGGCCCCAGCAGCGCCCTGTGCTACCCCATCATAACAAGACTCGTACTGTATTAGAATTGCTTATTCTCGTGTCTCTCCTCCTAGGCGTGCGTGTTGTGAGGTAGGGACGGTGCCTGTGTGATTTATCAGCGTCTCTTCCCTGCCTCACCGAGGAGCTCACATTTTCAGGGATAATCCTTTCCATTGCAGATAGAATAAGCCCAATTCGTAATGGCTTCAAAGAAAAAGAGATTCACATAACTGAAAATGCCAGAAAGATCTGGTTTACTGAAATCAAGTCAGAGATCTGCCCCTCTGCACATCTCAGTTTTGGCTCATGTGATCAGTCAGGTAGGTGCTTCTCGCTTGGTGGCCAGGATGGCCGCTGGTGGCTCCAGGCTTACATCCTGCCAGCTAAGCAAACCAGCAAAAAGAGAACATTTCCTCCAACAGCCGTAACATGAATCCGGGGGCTGACTTTCCTTGGCCCAGCTTGGGTCATGCGCCCCTCCCTAAGCCAATCACGTGGCTCTTATTGGCCAGGCTTTGGTAATGGACTGAGTGTTGGTGAGGTGAGAGTGGTGGAACTTTTACCAGAGGAAGGGTAATGGATCTTGGCAGGCAAAAATATCACACGTCTACTACACTCCCCATCAGCAGCTGGTGCTTTGAAGATACTGGTCCTTGCTACTGGACCAGCAGTCTGCCAAGAGAGACCAGGGAGGTGTTGGGGAGGCTTCCTGTCTCACCTTTAGGACTGAAGACTCAAGGAAGGCAACCATCTCTGCACTCATATTAGCTGCCCCATTCATAGGCCCTCTCTAAGCCCCTCATCTGCTGTGCTGGAGGATGGGAGGTCCCCAGCCATTGAAGGAGAACGGGGCAGGGGGTGTATGAGTGGGAAGCAGGGTGTTCATCTGCTGGCTGCAGTGACATCAAGTACAGGGACAAAGAGAGAGGCATTAGCTCCCAGGGTGTATCAAGGAAAACCGGGCCACGTGTCTGTTTGTCCTCAACGTCACACACTCCCCACATGGTCAGAGGGCTCCAGGCACATGGGTGAGGCCCATGCCCAATGTCTCCAGCTCTTCACAACCCTTCCCAGGATTTCTGCTCCACGCAGGCCTGCTCAGAAAAATGGGGGAAGTCTTAGGATCACTCCATCTGCCCCTGCCGGGGATCTCCCCATCCTACCCTGTAGGATGCCATTTTCATGGGCCAGCCATCTGTGTGGAGAAAAGGGCAGCTGCTGGGAGCAGCCACAGGCATGTCTTCATTAGCAGGACTGAGGAAGAAGAAGAGGAGTTCCTGCTGACGGGCCTGCACTCCCAGAGCCTGGGGGAAATGGCAGCATACAATGGCCCAGTAGGGGAGCCTGCAGGGGAGACACGATGGGTCTGTTGGCCTCCTTGCCTGATCTTCACGCAGTCCTCCTCCCCTGGGAGGGTGCTCCCTTTTGATGCACAGCATGGGGCAAGGAGCCCCTGGATCAGATGCAGACAGGGCAGGGGCAGAGCTCAGCAGAGGAGGGTTGAGCAAGTGGGCAGGAGAGAGTGGATGCTTCCTCCCCTCATCTGGAAAGCAGTGTTCTTTTTCTAAGGGGAAGCAGGTAAACAGTCCCCAGCAGCATTCATCTGGATGCTTCACCCCTCCCTCCCTTTTCTTTCCTCATCTCTGCCTCTCCAGGTTTTAGAGCAGTTGAGTAGAATCACTTCTGAGATTTTTCTAGTTTTGCTTTCTAAATTACAGTTTAAGTAACCAAGGTCTGTTATAGTAAGTTATGCCTCCTAGTTGTCAGATGCCAGGGAACAAATGTGGACCCACAGGATCCAGCCTTTGATCTTGGATTTACCAGCAGAACCCCTACTCCTTTACGAAGCAAAAGCTCTTAAGAAACTAATGATAATGATAAGAGCTGACATTTATGAAGTGCTTACCCTGTGCTGGGTACTGTTCTGTGTACTTTATACGAACTCATTTAATTGTCACAACAAGCCTATTGTTTCCATTTTACAGATGAGGAAACTGAAGCACAAAGAAGTCATATAACTTAGGTCCCATATATTTGCTGGTCGAGCCAACACCTAAGAGGCCGACTTCAGAGGCCACACTCACAACCACCAGTCTCCTCACTTGTTGGGCTACACCTCGGTGGGTCATGTCAATGATTAATTATAGGACACAGGGTCAGCAGCCGCGAAACAAGTTCTACAGCTATTGTCGCTGTCTGGGGACAGAATGATGAGGGCCTCAGCTGGGATGTGAAAGGGACACGGCATTGCTGAGGACAGATTTAAGAGCCACTAAGGATATCAAAACCAACAGCTTAATGAGAGGGAGAAGGGTAGATGTTTAGACTAGGAGATTGATGCCCCAGGTGAAGAGGGGACCTGCTGGGTGAAGCGCTCCTAAGAGGCATCCAGTGGAGATGTCCATCCGGCAGGCAGGTGGATAAACTGGCCTGGAAGTTGGAAGAGAGGAATGGGCTGAAGATGTAGCCCAGACAGACATGTGTTTATTTGGGAGTTCAGTGGCCAAGGAACAAATCCCTTCCACTGGAACAGGCTTCCTCCAGGAGGTGGGCTTTGAAACAGCCCCTGAAGAACAGGAATGTTCTCAGAAGTGGGGTATGAGGTGGGGGGGGATAGGATGTCAGCGTGATGAGGAGGAAACCGGACATGAGGTGCACAGGTGTCGATGTGGATAGGAACAGGAAGATGATCAGGGAAAGCAACAGAAAACTTTGGAATAATTTTTGATGTTTTCCTCCTAAATCTGATAAAACATGGAAATCTTTATGAAATGTTCGAGACTGATGTTCAAAATTCCTACTCTCTCCTTTACTCCTCCAAAGTATTCTTAAAACCAGTGTAACTGGAAGATGTGTATATTAAACTGATTTTCATACCCTACTGTTACAATTCTGATAAAGACCTTCTTCTGGCTCCCTGGGCCACCAGGGGGCCTCTGGTGTTATCCGTAGGGACATTCAAAGGGGCGAGTGAGGCCAGGTGGTGAGAGGCCGAGTCTTGATTAAGCACAGAGAAGAAGCAGGACCACCTGTGTGTCCAGGGAGGGTGAGAGGCTGGGTGGGCTGCCAGTCGGGAAAGCCAGTTGGAGCACTCTGCTGGGGCAGATCATGGACTCGGTGCCCTCTTTTCACGTGGGCCCCTCTGGTTTGGGTTGGTGGGCATGTTCCATCCCTGCAATGTCACGGTCCGGGGCTGAGCCTGGGCCACCACAGCAGTGACATTTACCTCCTGCAAGGCTTATGACGCTGCTCTGGCCTGATTTTGCCCTTCACAGGCATGGAGTGGAAAGCGGAGGAATAGGTGTAAGGGTTTAAGTTTGGGAGTAGGATATGGTTTCTGCTGAGCTTTACAGAGTTGCTGAAAGAAAGCTTAACGAGACTATTTTATTTCCCCATTGTTAGAGTGAAATGTAGTGACCATAGAACATCGGGAAAATATAGCAGGAAGAAGTATAAATACCCAGAGTCTGACAATTACTGTTAACATTGCGATATATTTTTGCCAATATTTTCTCTACTACAATATCTTTTCATTTGTTTTTGCACAGTTATGATCAAGTCAGATATACAATTATTTATCTTGCTTTTTTGATCTAATGTTATAAACATTTGTCCTTTAAAACATAGTTGTTGGGCTTCCCTGGTGGCACAGTGGTTGAGAGTCCGCCTGCCGATGCAGGGGACACGGGTTCGTGCCCCGGTGCGGGAGGATCCCACATGCCACGGAGCGGCTGGGCCCGTGAGCCATGGCCGCTGAGCCTGCGCGTCCGGAGCCTGTGCTCCGCAATGGGAGAGGCCACAACAGTGAGAGGCCCGTGTACCACAAAAAAAAAAAAAAAGAAAGAAAAAGATGTTGATTTCGTGTATCAACTGAAACCCTTTAACCAGAAGTTTATGAGTAAATCAAGGGCCTTCTGGTTTGTAGCTGGTGGAGAGGCAGTAGTTGGGGTGGAAGGCAGCAGAGTCATGAGACCCATAACAGCCCACCTTGACCTTTCAGGAACAGTGAGTGCTGTGGGCAGGGTGGGCTCATGCTGGTCCTGAGGGAATCCAGCCATTTCCCCAGCTAGCCTGCTTTTGAGAGCACCAGCCCAACCCAAGGGTGATTAGAAGATTCGAAAGCCCCCAGCTGCCCGGAGGTTCCTACGGGCCCTAGTAGTGACCTTATTTAGCAGGAAGATGCCTAGACCCTCCCACAGCCATGAGCTGCTTCACCTCTTCTTACACAGACGGGGGAATGGAGTGAGCTGCCATTGTCAGGGGTGATGGCCTCCCAAGTGACCTGAGCAAATAGTGACCCTGCAGCCCTCTTTGTGGCTGCCACATGGCAAGTAATCATATGGTGGAATTATAAGTAGCTCCCTGGCTCCATGGTCAGGATTTTTTTAGCACATAAGTTAGCTTGTTAATTTGTTAGTTAGTTATGGGGAAGATTTATGTGACCCAAGGATGAAAATAGGATCCGGGAAAGTGCATTTTGCAGAGCTATTTACTGCCCGGCCTGGGCGTTGACGGCTCAATGTCACCAAGACATGAACAAACAGCTTGTTTACTTGCAGAGAAATGTGCTCTCAGCCGGGGAAGAGACAGTTTTTTCTTCCTCTGACTAAATTATCTGAGTGAGGCATAAAAAACTAAAATACCCAAAGTGACAACAAAACAGCTTAACCAAACATTTATATTAAATATGAGTTTATGGCAGTGCTTTTCTCTCCGTTTGGCGTGTTCCCTCCTTCTTAATTTGACCTGAGTTGTTTCAGAATTGTCTTCAGCGTGGTGCCTGGGGAAAGCACGCGCTCTGGAAACTGACCCACTTGGGTTTGAATCTGGGCACGTGCAATTACTAGCTGTATATTCTCAGCAGTTAGATGGAAGCAATCACACCTATCTCCTTGGGTAGCTGCGAGGATGACATGAGATGAGGATTGTAAAGTACTAGAACCCAGAGGGCTGGCCCCAGGAAACAGTGGTCACTGTGGCGGCCACCACTGCTGTGTGGGAGGCCTCTGTGCCTGGTGGTCCCCATGGTCTGGTCTGGCTGGACGAGTGGGGCCTGAAATGAGAAGACGGGTGCCCTGTGACATGAACCTAAGGATTCATAAGGAAGAAGAAACAGCCAGCTTTTCCAGAGATTTATGGTTCTGAAGATCATCTTTAATTAATGAAGGGGTTTTTTTTGTTTGTTTTTGTTTTTGTTTTTGTTTTGCCTGTGCTAGGCAGCTTGCAGCATCTTAGTTCCCTGACCAGGGATCGAACCCGGGCCCCGGCAGTGAAAGTGCACCAAGTCTTAACCACTGGACCGCCAGGGAGTTCCCAGTGATTATCTTAAATTCACACTTCCTGGGCCATTTGCCTAAACCCAGGCTAAAGACCATCCAGGCCTGTGGAGCTGCTGGCAAAACGTCCTTTCAGAATTTCTGAATGCATTTGGTTTTGCTGCTGGCAGAAGGGTACCTGCAGACTTTCAGCAAAGGTTTTGTGAACTCTTGAGAGGGCAGGTGCTATACAAATCCCTCAAGTGTACAAAGAGGAATCGTGCCAGAATTGCTTTGTGGGAGAGATGGACTCCAACTGTTACCATGCGAAGTTAATAATTTCCTACAGTGGTGATCTTCCCATCAACCCCAAGCATGGTCCCTGTGCCCGTAGCCTGTACCCAGACGTGGTATGTGGTGAGACTGCATTCCCAGGGCTAAATGCTCCTGCACCTGCAAGTTGTCAGCCTCCTCCCCTGAGGTGTGTTTCTCATCTGTACTAACTTTTGTCTTTTATTTCTGACTTGTGGCAACTTGTCTTGAGCCCTGGATAACAGAAAGGATCCATCCCTCCCTCCGGAGCCTCAATCCAGGACAGGACAGGGAATGAGTCAGTGGCACAGTATTGCCCTGGGTCTCGTGAAGATAGGCTTTGCCCTGGCCAGCCCTGATGTTCCGTCTCCTGCTGTTTCTGTTTTAAGTGTGATGGAAGCCTCCACCCCTGAGCTCTGTGGGTCCAGGCTCCTATCAACTTCTTGACAAATGGCAGAGTTTAAGAAGAGGGCTGCTTTGTGCTTTCACACATCTTATTTCTTAACCCATGAAGTTAGTTGTTTCCATGGTGAGCAGGGAGTGTCCAAGAACCCAGTTTCAATGTGACTCTTCCTTGGTACCCTTCACAGAGAAATGCTTCTCAGCGAGGGACAAGTCTGATTTGTGCCTGCAAGGATCTGTGTTTTGAAGTAGCACTTGTGCAGGGTTGGAAGACTTTATCTGCTGGTCTCAGGAAGGCAGATGGCCCCGGGGATGGGTCAGCTAATGAGCAAGCAGCCCCCACTGGGCCGAGATCAGGGGAATTCTGTCCAGCCAGCAGGACTGGACTCCATCGACTGTCTGGCCCTCTAGGAGTCACGTAACAGTCTTTTAGAGGAACTTCCTGGCTCCCCTGGTCTTCTGGTCCTGAGTTGGTCTCCACATGTCAGGGCTCTGGGGCGGCTGCACGTTGGAGTTTTCCCATAGTATTACATTTGGCCACGCTGTGCTTTGTTTCTCTTCCCAGCATCCCAGTGCCACGTCAGCCTGAAGAAGCAAAGGAGCCGCAGCATCCTCAGCTCCTTCTTCTGCTGCTTCCGTGATTACAATGTGGAGGCTCCGCCAGGCAGCAGCCCCGGTGTTCTTCCGCCGCTGGTGGAGGAGAACGGCGGGCTTCAGAAGGTCAGTGCCGATGCAGAACTTCCACCGCCGCGCGTCTCTCCCATCCTTGACAAGCATCCTTAGTCAGAATCTGTGACAGTATGTGCACAGCCATTTACTTAAAGATTTGAAATTACCAAAAAAGTCATCTTTTTTGTTACAGGATATGTCAGTCATTGTCATTTAGCAACTGAGGAACATATTTGATGCGAGTTATAAGAGTCACTTCACATTTTTGTAACATTCTGTCGTGGGAAGTTATATGAAAGAGAGTTAAAGAACCAGGAACAGACAAAGAAATGGAAAGACCAGAGGAGACACAGAGACTTGCAAAAAAGCCAATAATAAATATAAGTGAATTTAGCTACCTTGTTTAATAATAAACGTATTTGTTATATATTCTTTCATATGTGTCAAATAAAAAATTTTAAGTCAGATCATCACAATAGGTTAAAAAAGAACGAATTCTACCCACATGCTGTCTAACAGACATCATATTCAAAACAAAATGACTCAGAACAGTTAAAAGTAGGAGAATGAGCAAAAAGACATCACACAAGTATAAACAAAAAGAAAGCAGGGATTATAATAGTAATCTCAGTCGAAAGAGAATTTCAGGCAAAAATCACTGAAAGAGACAAAGGAGATTATTCATTATCAAGGACACAAGAGTCATAAAACTTTATATCCCAAATAACGTGAGCAAAAGACATGAACTGACGTTTCATAAAATAAGAAACACAGTTGGTCAATATTGTTAGTAATCAAGGAAGTACAAGCTAAAACAATGAGATATCCTTTTCCATCTATCAAATTATCAAAAGATATTTTTAAAAATAATATTTGGGTTTGGCATGGGGGTAGTGAGAGAGAGTAGAGGATGTAAATTGGTTATTGGTAGGAGTGTGAATTGGTTGCACCTTTCCGGAGAGAAATTTGGCAACGTGATCTCAAAACCTTAAAAATATACCTATCTGTCCACCCAAGCAGTTCCTCCTTATTGACATGAGTATGGATGTGCAAAGATTTAACCATAAGATACTATCCAGCATAGATTAGAATATTGCAGAATTATAAGCGAGCTGATGATCGACAATAAACAATAAAAGACCTATACAGTAACCATACAATCAAATAGCATGCAGCTATTAAAAAGGATGTCTCATAAATATTACTGATATAGGAAAATGTTCACAATATATCACTTAGGGGAAAAACGGTTAAAATATAGTAGGCAAATATATTTATAAGTATGTATATGGTCATAAGCACGCACACACACACACACACACACACACACACACACACACACACACACACACACACACACACACACACACACACACACACACACACACACACACACACACACACACACACACACACACACACACACACACACACACACACACACACAAGCATTTACAAGACCAGAATGACGTATGCCAAAATATGAAGAGATTATTTCAGACTGGTGGAATCTGTGTAAGATTTTCTCTTCTCCTCTGTGCCTTATTTCTTTTCCTTTTTGCTTTTCCCAATTTTCACAGAAAAGCTTAATTAGAAAATAGATTAGATTAGAAAACAGAGTATTTTAAAAGTGCATACAAACGTAAGGAAGAGGATTCTGGGAAGACTACAGCTTGAGCATGTGGCTCTGACCATTTAAATTCCCTCTCTGGATAAACCCAGGTGAGCCTGCTGATGGAGCCTGGGAAGTACATCAAGGCCTCCACTTTTCCTGACATCTCCAGGGGAAAGACAGGGCACAGAATTCATTCTCTCTGATACTCAGTAAGAAGCAGGGAACCACATCAGAGGAAAATGCTTGCCTCTCTTGCAGTCCTGGGATGAAGACTTGAAATGTGAAGTTCTGTGAGGTCAGCAAGCCAGCGGGAGCCTATGGATCCCCTTGGAAAGGGCCTGCATTGCCCACTTAATGTGTGTGGTCCCTGGAGGGGCTGCACTGATGAGCTGAATTGCTTTCAGTCTAGTGCCCTGGAGGAGCCCAGTAGTACAGGGACTTTCTTCATCTCTTTGTGCTTTGTCAACTTGGGCTCTGCTGGACCATGAAAACAGCTCTGCCTCGCAGTGCTGGGCCTTGCAGTGTTCCCTCATTTACCACTGCTGAGGAGATTCCAAGTTGAAAATCTAGAATGTGAGACTCCCACTGAGGTAAAACTAATGGAAAAGGTAGAAGAAAATGATAGTTCAGGAAATGAATTTGTTTTTTTGACCCTGCCTCACGGCTTGTGGGATCTTAGTTCCCCGACCAGAGATCGAACTCACGCCCCCTGCATTGGAAGCAAGGAGTCTTAACCCCTGGACCACCAGGGAAGTCCCAAAATGAATTTTGAGTATACAAATAACTTTTAGAACTTAAAAAAAAAATCCCTTGATTTCTAAATACAAAAATTCAGTAAATGAACTGAGAAAAATAGTGGGAATGATCACTGCTGAGAACTGCATTAATGTTCTGGAGGAGCAAGTGGAAAAAATATCTTATAATTCAGATCAGAAACACAGAGTCAGTAATTGTGAGAGGTGGGAAGAAACATCTAGGAGACCTAACATGCAAATAATAGGAATTCCAGAAGAGAAAAAGTAATAGAAGAAAATTTTCTTGAGCTGAAAAAAAACCTTGAATATGCAGATTGAGAGGATTTACCAAATCTGCCGCAGGATTAGTGGCAGCAAGGAAAGGAGCACATGTGGGCTTCCCTGGTGGCGCAGTGGTTGAGAGTCCGCTTGCCGATGCAGGGTACACGGGATCGTGCCCCGGTCCGGGAAGATCCCACGTGCCGCGGAGTGGCTGGGCCCGTGAGCCATGGCCGCTGAGCCTGCCCCTCCGGAGCCTGTGCTCTGCAACGGCAGAGGCCACAACAGTGAGAGGCCCACGTACCGCAAAAAAAAAAAAAAGAAAAGAAAAGAAAAGGAGCACATGTATGCCTAGATATATGCCATTGAAATTCTGAAATTTAAGTATAAAGAAAATCTTACAAGCTACCGGAACAAGATATTTTCAAAGAAAAGGGAATTATACTAGCACCAGACTTCTCATCAGCAACACTGCAAGCCAGAAGACTATGAAAAAGTGTTTGCTACTGAGAGAAGAGTTACAAACCCAAACTTCTACATGTAACCAAGATATCATTTATCTGCTAAGGCAAAAGAAGTACATTTTCAGACATGGAATGATTCAGAAAGGGGACAAAAAAAAATCTGGGTGAGACTGATATTCAGTTATGATATAATTGTAGAAAATGTAGGAATAAATACAATTATTAGGAACAGAACTGTGACGAGTAGCACAATTAGAAAATAGATCCTCAAAATTCACAGAGAGTGAAAGGGGAAGTAAACAGAATTGTGAACAAGCCATCAAAATTAAGGAAACGGGGGACTTCCCTGGCAGTCCAATGGTTAAGACTTCTCACTTCCAATGCAAGGGGCACAGGTTCGATCCCTGGTCGGGGAACTAGGATGCTGCATGCCGTGTGGTGCAGCCAAAAAGAAAAAAAAATTAAGGAAAGGGGAAAATAAATAACAATAAATAGGAACCTAACAAAGAGTAGGCATAAAAGCAAGTTTAATGAACCAAATTCTCCTAACAAAAGACCAAGACTCTATCAGATTGGCATGACAAATTCAGCTGGATGCTGTCTCCAAGAATACACCCGTATCAGATAGGAATGATTTTGGCAGCAAGTAAAAGAAAAATGACAAATAATAACTTAGCTAAATAGGAGATTATTTTTCTCACATATAAAGCTTGATGCTGGCAGTTGCTGGATTTAGTTTAGATGCATGGTGATACCATCAGGGTCCCAAACTCTTTCTGTTCTTCTATCTTTTGATCTTTCTGCACCACCGTTCTTGGGAGTGTTTGCCTTCGTCCTCATGTTTGTTGTTTACTATCATCTCAAAGTCACAGGCTTCGGATATCATATCCACATTTAAGAGAATACAAGAGGGAGGAGTAGCACTAGCCATGTCTGTCCGTTTTATGGAAATGCTTTCACAGAAAGTCCCAGGAGACTTCTGCTTATGTCTTATGGGCCAGAACTTTGTCACCTGGCTGCCCTCCAGCAGCAAGAGAGGCCTGAAAGGGGAAGGATTTATACCTGCAGTTTCCTGCTCTCAACAAAATCAGACCTCTTTTCACAGAGGAGAAAAAAGGAATCACTACTGAGTAGATTTAGGGTCAATATGAGTTCAGTTATGCTGTAGTAACAACTCCAAATCCTCAGAGGCTTAACATAATGAAAGTTAATTTTTCATTCATGCTACATGTTTATCATGGGTTGGCAAGGCCATCTGTTCTGTGCCAATGTCCAATAGAAATATAGTGTGAGGGCTTCCCTGGTTGCGCAGTGGTTGCGAGTCCGCCTGCCGATGCAGGGGACATGGGTTCGTGCCCCGGTCAGGGAGGATCCCACATGCCGCGGAGCGGCTGGGCCCGTGAGCCATGGCCGCTGGGCCTGCGCGTCCGGAGCCTGTGCTCCGCAACGGGAGAGGTCACAACAGTGAGAGGCCCGCGTACCGCAAAAAAAAAAAAAAAAAAAAATAGTGTGAGCCACATGTGTAATTTAACTTTTTCTAGCGGCCTCATTTTTTAGAATCTTTTTTAAAACTTGAGATTGATTTTTTAAATTTTATTTTTATTTTTTATTTGTTTGGCCATACCATATGGCTTGTGAGATCCCAGTTCCCCAACCAAGGAAACCCAGGCCCTCGGCAGTGAAAGCACAGAGTCCTAACCACTGGACTGCCAGGGAATTCCCGAAATTGATTTTAATAATAGATTTTTATTTAACCCAAAATGTTATTTCAGCATGTAATCAATAGAAAAAATTATCAATGAGATAAAATTTACATTCTTTTATCTTACTAATTCTTCAAAATCTGTTGTGTATTTTATACTTACAGCACATCTTAAATTTGGACTAGCCACATTTCATGTGCTCAACAACTACATATGACTAATAGCTACTGTTATTCTATTAGATAACTCTGTCTTATCCTCATTCATGGACCAGACTAAGGAGGGCCCATCTCTTTGCTTCCATGATTGTCACGTCAGCAGAAGGGGAATGTGGTAAATCACACTGGCTCTTAAAATTTTCACTCAGAGGCAACAAGACTTATTTCAACTTACATTTTATTGGCCAAAGCAATTCACATGATTACACCTAACCTCAAGGAGTGTGGAAGTGTAATCCTACCATGTGCCCAGAAAGAAAACTGGAATTATTTGGTAAACAGTGCTAATGACTGTTACAGTATGCAACTAATAGCTCTTGAGCCAGCCAGTGATACCAAAAAAAGGTAGAAAATAAAGAGATGGGCAAAATGTACAAAGCAGATCAAATAAATAGAAAGTAAAAGTGGTGATATTAGTATCAGACAAAACAGAATTCAAGGCCAAAAACATTAAGAGAAAGAGGGACATTTTATGATAAAAGAACTAATACATGCAGTGTACAGTAGCCATAAACCTTTACATACCAATCAACAGTACAGCCAAATACATAGAAGAATATCATTTAAACATGATATAAACCTGTCTTCTAAAAATAAACAGCAAACAACATAGGAAAATCATTGGAAGTTCTGGCTAATAGATAAGAAAATGAAATAATTGATATAAATATGGAAAAGATAGAAAACCAGTTTTATTTGCAGATGGCATGATTATTTACAGTGAAATCCCAAAATACTACCAAAAAATGAGAATCACTAAAAGGTTTTGATGTCGTGGCTCTTATTTCTTGAGAAGTGTGTTGTGTTTCTGAATAGGAAGACTTAAAATTTATACAGAAGAAAAAAAATGTCTAAGAACAGCTGAGAGGGCTTCCCTGGTGGCACAGTGGTTAAGAATCCACCTGCCAATGCAGGGGACACGGGTTCAATCCCTGGTCCGGGAAGATCCCACACGCTGCAGAGCACCTGAGCCCGTGCGCTACAACTACTGAGCCTGCGCTCTAGAGCCCACGAGCCACAGCTACTGAGCCCACGCGCCACAACTACTGAAGCCTGCGCACCTAGAGCCCGTGCTCTGCAACAAGAGAAGTCACCGCAATGTGAAGCCCGCGCACCGCAATGAAGAGTAACGCCTACTCGCCGCAACTAGAGAAAGCCCATGCCCAGCCACGAACACCCAATGCAGCCAAAAATAAATAAATTAAATAAATAAATTTTAAAAAAAGAACAGCTGAGAAATTTTCAGAAAAATATTAATATAATGAAAGATACGTAGACTTAAGAGATATTAAGCCGTACTGTACATTGGTGTAGAAAAACATAAGTGGAATTTGTATGATGAGATTTCACTGTAAACCCTATCACAGCCCCGAATTCTGATATCTCCCCTCAAACTCTCAATTTTCCCAATTTGAAAATCATTGCTGAGGAGAATCCCCATTAGTGAAGGGAACATAGTTTGTACCTTAGGCCTGTAAAGGATTTAAAAAGTGAAGAATCACTGCTGTCATAGTAAAAGTTATTTTTACCTAGTCTGCCTAGATGAATGACTTGAGAAGATGGTGGTGCAGCCCTGGAAGGTTTCCTGGAGCCCTTAGCCGTATCTACCAGAGAATAAAGCCCTTTAAAGGGAGCTCCTCTGGCAGAGCTGGGCTTAGCTGGACCTAGTGTTCACTCAAGGAAACGTCCTTTGGTTAACACTTGTCAGAGTGGCTTTTTAAAGAATTAAGTTAACTCCGAGTAGTTCATCGTTTGCGTAATCCGCGACCCTTCAGTGTGTGAGACCAGACCTTGTAGAAAGAGCCTGTGTCAAAGTGGGGCGACTCTGCCCTTTTCACTCACCTGGTCAGGCCGCCTGGAACGTACAGCCCAGGCTCAGTAGATGTGGAAGCCGATGCCAGGCATGTCTCTACTGCTGCCTCCTGGGCTCTCCCAGCCTCTTGGAGCTCAGTCTGCCAGAGGGGGAGGGAAGGCTGTGGACAGAATGCAACAGATGGTTCCACCCACCCTGCATATTTAACTGTCCTGGAGAAAAGCTTCAGAGCAGTGGTCTGGGGTGGCTACCACTGTGACCGTCACAGTTACAGCCTGGACTGGAGACAAAATGCCCAAAATAAAAGTGTCTGCATCCCCTGTCTGGAGGCTAGAAGGAGTCAGCACTCAGAAGGCCCCAATGGCAGAGACCATGGAGGACTTCTAAGTGCAAGGAGAGAGTGAAAGCCATTGCTGGACGCTCACTCATACATGCGTACCCCATGTACACACACACCTAAACCTCTAGGGTAATTTTCAAGCCCACATACTTGTCTAGGGTGGCACCTTTGGTTGTGGTCTGTGTTTTGTCAAGCCCCTCCCAAATAACCATTTGGTGGTGTTATCTCTCACCTCACTGATGTATTCACCTGTCTGAAGGTACACCTGTGTGTTAGGGCTGTTTGCCATCTCCCACTAGCGCACTGGTTCTCAAATGGAGATGACTTTGCCCCCTAGTGAACATTTGGCTGTGTCTGGAGCCTTTTTTTTTTTTTTTTACATTTTTATTGGAGTGTAATTGCTTTACAATGGTGTGTTAGTTTCTGCTTTATAACAAAGTGAATCAGCTATACATATACATATATCCCCATATCTCTTCCCTCTTGCGTCTCCCTCCCACCCTCCCTATCCCACCCCTCTAGGTGGTCACAAAGCACCAAGCTGATCTCCCTGTGCTATCTGTTTTACGTTTGGTAGTGTATATATGTCCATGCCACTCTCTCACTTTGTCCCAGCTTACCCTTCCCCCTCCCCGTGTCCTCAAGTCCATTCTCTAGTAGGTCTGTGTCTTTATTCCCATCTTGCCCCTAGGTTCTTTATGACCTTTTTTTTTTTTTAGATTCCATATATATGTGTTAGCATATGGTATTTGTTTTTCTCTTTCTGACTTACTTCACTCTGTATGACAGACTCTAGGTCCATCCACCTCACTACAAATAACTCAATTTCGTTTCTTTTTATGGCTGAGTAATATTCCATTGTATATATGTGCCACATCTTCTTTATCCATTCATCTGTTGATGGACACTTAGGTTGCTTCCATGTCCTGGCTATTGTAAATAGAGCTGCAGTGAACATTGTGGTACATGACTCATTTTGAATTACAGTTTTCTCAGGGTATATGCCCAGTAGTGGGATTGCTGGGTCGTATGGTAGTTCTAGCCATTTTATTGGTGCTACTGGGGTTTCTACTGGCATCTAGTGGGTGGAGGCCAGGGATGCTGCTGAGGACCCTACAGTGCACGAGACTGCCCCCCACAGCAAAGAGTCATCAGACTCTGAACATCAGTAGTGCGGGGTTGAGAGCCCTGCTCCACAGGGACCCCATGGGGCTTGTGAACTTCTGGTTAAAATCTCCCCCACCAAGCTCCAGATGTTGGGAACAATATTATTTAAGAGCTTCTGAAATGAACGTCTCCACATAAGCTCTTGAAAACCGAGATTTGATTTGATTGCACCGTTGTGTTGGAGAACAGCACAGCTCTGTCTTGAATGATGGCAGAAGGTAGTTTAGAATCCTTAAGACAAGCCCCAAGTGTCCTGAGGAAGGAAAGAGCCATCAAGAGTATCTCAGGATGAAACACCAGTTGCTGCCACCCTGCAGAGGTGATGACTAGGGGCTAGAGATAATCAAGAAGTTGCGAATTGGTTCTTAGAGGCAGAGCAGAGCTCAGAAAGGTACCAGCCACCTGCCCCTGTTGACAGTCCTTCCTATGAGACCCCTGGCACCAGTGACCCCCTCAATAAAGGTGGGTACACTTTCACAAATCCTTCGATGCGGGAGACCGACCGTGAAACCGTGCATCTCTTTGTCAGGGACCGTGATGCTGCGATTCGTTGCCTCCCATCCCACCAGCTGAAAAAGAATAAGAAACACAGAAACTGGAAATTCTCAATGGAGATAAACTTGTTCTTGTATTAGCTTTTCTTGAGGATGCTAAAATGAAGTGTTTCCATCAACCAGGTTTGGAACGGCTGGCATTCCAGCTGAGGAATGGTTGAGGCCCTTCCTTGGGGCCTGAATTTTCTGAGCACTCCCTATGAATACAGGTTCTGTTCACCTTAACGGGAAAGCTGTCCCATGCCTGTGGCCTTGGAGGGAACTCCTTACACCTTGCCTGTCCCCTCTGCCCAGTTCTCCCCTAGAAGAGGACCAGAAGTGGGTTCCTCATAATCTGCTGAAACTGTCCTCCTTGCACTGTGCATTGTATTGACTTAAAGCTTTAGTCTTTTAGGGGGAAAACTTACTTAAAAGAAGAAACAAGCCAGTTATTAGAGAGATTCATGGATCAAAGTAAAGTAGGGGTTTTCATTTTTACTTTTCAATTAAGAATTAAATTCCTGGGAGTAAGGGAGGCACTATTTATTTATTTATTTGTTTATTTTTTGCGGTACGCGGGCCTCTCACTGTTGTGGCCTCTCCCGTTGCGGAGCACAGGCTCCGGACGTGCAGGCCTAGCAGCCATGGCTCACAGGCCCAGCCGCTCCGCGGCATGTGGGATCTTCCCAGACCGGGGCACGAACCCGTGTCCCCTGCATCGGCAGGTGGATGCTCAACCACTGCGCCACCAGGGAAGCCCAGGAGGCACTATTTAAATAAACAAGATCATTTATGAGCTTCAGGAACCTGGCCTCGTTTCTCAGGGGAGGGGGTGTCTGGGAGGCAGAGTGCAGCCCAGTGCCCTAAACTGTGGAATATCTTTGAGTTCCTCCTGTTCATCAAACCCCACCAAGGTACAGAGAACAGGCAATCATACGGCCTCTGTACTCAAGAGTGCTTTGAAGTTTCTTTTGAGAATATGATCTACTTCTCTTTGAACCTGACAGTGATTTTTTTTTTTTTCTTTCTCCTCAGGGTGACCAGAGGCAGATCATTCCCATACCAAGTGTATGTATATTTATCCAATTTTACTTAAACAGTTATAGAATCTTGTAGCTTTCAGCCTACTAATATAAAAGATTTTTTAATGTTCTTGCTTATATTGCGTTTTTATCGTGTGGTATTAACAGCTCTGGTCTGTTGAAAAAAAAAAGTGAAGCTACATTTTAAACCGAGATCAGGAAGTTCTGTACGAGTTTCCTTTCTTAGGAACAGCAAGGCAATCAGCATCTATTAACCCAATTCTCACCTTTCTCTCTGCAAAGGGCCTCCACGTCTCTTAGTAAGCCAAGGCTGCACTCCCCAACTCCATAGACTGCAAGAACATACTTTTGCCCCGACTGGGTTCTTTGCAACAGGTTCTGCCCCAATGGGGCTAGGTTCACCAGACCCCCATCCCAGGGGAGCAGACCATCCCTGACTGTTCAACAGTGTCGGTAGCTTGGCCATGGCTCTGATCAGAAAAATCTCCTCAATTGTATTCCCTAAACTTGCAGAATCACCCTACCATCACCACCATCCTGCCCTCTGCCCCGCAAATCCCACAGGCTGGCTGTACTGCAACTCTGCCCCAGCCAAGCACTCCCTTGGGCCACCAACTTCTGTTTTCAGTCCTGGATTTGGGATACTAGCTGCACCGGTGTCTGCCCCAGCACAGGCCTGGACCGGCCACCCCTCAGACAGCTGCTCTGCCCACCGCTCCTTTGCTTCCTTCTCTGCCAGCCGAGCCGTGTGGCCTGAGGCCAGTCAGCAAGCAAGAAGCAGACCAATGACCGACTCCCAAAAGAAACTTGCAGTGGAGATGTCTGTATCAAACAGGATCTCTCAAACAGTCCTGTGTCCTTAGAGAAGGATTTAGGTTTTTAAAAATTGTCCAGAAATTGATTTCTTTTTTTTTTTTTTTTTTTGGCCACACCGCACGTGGCTTGTGGGATCTTAGTTCCCTGACCAGGGATTGAACCCTGGCCCTCGATAGTGAAAGAGCAGAGTCCTGACCACTGGACCGCCAGGGAATTCCCAGAAATTGATATTTTAATCCATATAGAGTCTCTGATTCAGATTGTCTGATTGAAATCTAATCATCTATCTTTACTTGGACTTTTTCACGTTTTCTGGGAACATCCAAGAGACACAGCAATCTTACATTGAAAGAAATGATGGATTTCATTAGTACAGTTTGACTTCAATTTTGGCGATGCATGTCACCCATAAATTGCCCAAAATATTTTTGTTCATTTCGCTTATTTTCACAGCTTTAACTCTCCATTGATTAACAAGTTGCAAGGGTTTGTGGAGTGATTCTGACTTTGCTAGTGTGCCTGGGGGTTGGGCTTTGTTGGGAACTGACTGATCAAAAAGATGGATCAATCAGCACGACTTCTTATCCAGTGTTTGAGTAGGATACCCAGTGGGATTGATACCAGAGGCCTCCTTTTAATCTTTATACAAAGTAGTTTCGTATATTTTTCCTGCAAAGGTGTCTACATTCAACAGGTGGCATCTCTCCCCCTACCTCTGAGACTCCAATAGTACTGTTTTTTTCCTCAAAGTTAATTCACAGCTACCTATAAAGTTAAGTGCTGAATCAAAGCATTTGTCAGAGTAAACACTCTACTGGGCACCCACAGTAGAGAAAAATGACCCTTTCTTCACAAATCTCTTTCTAGAGTCCCAGAATAAAATAGCCAAGAGGAAAAAGATGCTTTGTGTAATTTAACCCAGTGTTAGGTCAGTAAACCGCAGACTGCTTCCTGCATGTGAGACACTGGGTCAGGCCTTATGAATCTGAAATATCTTACAAGAAAGCAAAGCCTAGCTAAAGTAACTTGCATCTTTGAATAAGTACTTCCAGAAAAGCAGTTCCACCAATGGGTACCGTGTGATCTCCACTGCCTGCTTAGCATGCAGCACTAAACCCAAGTCCATCTGGAGAACAGCTCTGCCCCAGGATTCGAGCCTTGGGGTCTCCTGCAAAATCTGCACCTACCTGTCAAGACTGCAGATCACATAAACAGTAGCCCTGCCTTTTCTGGACCACGGGGGACCTGGTTAGTGCTAGGAGCCCCTGAGAGCTTGGAGGGCTACCACACAGGACCAGAAATCCAGGCTTGTGCTGAGCCTCCAAACCAAGTCCCCACACCGGCTGAAAGCTTTTTCCAGGCCCAGAAGACGAAAGGTGCCCCTAAGCCTGTGGGTGCCCAGAGGAGATCCGGCTGGAGTTCCCATCTCTTGCCGCTCACCTCATGAGCCCTCCATTTTTTATTCTCATGCTGCTGTTTATATGTGCAGCCTCCATCTTTTGATTTTTTTTTTACTAAGCTCATTTTTTCATTATTCACTTTTCATTATTCATATTTTTTCATTATTCAAACTCATGGTTTAAAAAAATACTGCAAGATTAAAATAGGAAAAAAAATCTCCCAACTTGATCCCACTCCCTAGAATAGGCTTCTAACATTTGTTGTATATCCTTGCAGAAATTTTCTAAATCAACACAGGCATATTTAAACAAATGAGAGTGTTGCGAGTTGCTTTTTGCTTTTATCAGGGTACCTTGAACATCCTTCCAGATATTAGTACATAGCGAGCTGCCTCATTGTTTTACATGTAGTTGATGGCATTTACGTTGTGTCCACTTTTGTGCTATTACAAATATTCTTGTGCTTGTGTGTTTGTCAACCTGAGTGATAGTATCTGGATGATCAGTTCCTAGTTGTGGAAATGCTAGGTCAAAGGGTATCCTTTATATTTTCTGGTAGATTAAAGGCAAATTGCCCTCCAAAAACATAATTTACATTCCCAGCAATAGCCCCTTCCCTTTTCAAAAATGGTAATTAGCAAGTACTTTGATCTTTGCTAATCTGAAAGTAAAGATTTATTGCTTAGATTTGCATTTCTTCATGAATGAATATGAACATCTTGTGTTCACAAGTTTATTGTCCATATGTATTTCTTCCTACCTATTCATTTCTTCTAGATTTTATACTATTATCTTTTTAAATTACAAGGAAATTAGCAAATTTAAATTACAAGGAAATTAGCAAATCTCCCCCAAATTTATGATATATTTTTTGGTCTTGTTTATAATCATTTGGCCACAAAGAAGTGTAATTTTATATAGGGAAATGTGTTCATCTTATCTTTTATGGCTCCTGAACTTTATGTCATGCTTAGAAAGCTCTCCCCACTCTATGACTATGACCCACTTGTCTCCTAGTATTTTAACAGTTCCATCATTACACTTAAATCTTTGATCCATCTGGATCATGTTGGTGTAGGGCGTGAAGTCGCAATCCAGCTTTATTTGCTTTTCCAGGTGGCAAGTCAGTTGTCTCAGCATCATTTATTGAGTAACCCATCTTTTGTACACCTATTAGAAATGACATCTTTATCTGGACTTGATCTTAAACGTTTCACTTAGTAATATTTGTCTCCCAACTGGGAGCTGGGGTTTGGAGCCCTCTATACCTCTTATCGGAAGCCTCATGTTCTGTCCAGTAAAAGTCAGGTGTTGAAGGGTAAGGAAAAATGCAGAGGGACAGGCTTGGAAACCGTGAAGTTTGGTGGTGACTCTGAAGGTGAACACTCAGATGCTTTGGCCCCAGTGAGGACCAGACCCCTACCGTTCCCACATGCTCGCTGGGATCACATACGTCCCTGGTGCTTCCAGCTCAGGGTTGACAGTGCAGCTGAGCCATAAAATTGCTGAAAGTGGAGAGGAGAAATTTGTTTTCTAACAGTTACGTTTCTATGCTGTCGGCCTAAGCCTTTTAGTAAACAGTAGTATACTTTTTTCCATCAAACCTTATGAAGATCATATAAGCAGAGCAACTCCTCTAGTTAGAGCTGGTGTCCAGTCTCCTTTGCCCCTCCTGCAGCAGCCCTGAGAGTTCTGCCCTGAGCTCGGGAGGCGTGAGGGGAGCGGGATGGGCAGTGTGCAGACTTGGAGCCTGAGAACTCAAGTGCACAGACAACCATCCAGCATACCAAGAAGAGGCACCGCTTTGTAAGATTTGCAAGGGTGTGTTATGGGGTAGATACCTTAGATTAACTATTCCTGGCTGCCCATTCATAGCCAAGGACAGGAACTTTCACATCCACTCCCAGAAAAAGCAATGGCATGAATGCCCTTCTCAAACCTCCCCCTCCCCCCATGCTTTCTTACTCCCACCCCACCCCCCTGGCAGTGCCCGCCTGTGCTTGGGAGCAAGTCATTGTGTTTAGAAAAGGCTCTTTTTGATATAACTGGTGTTTCTCCTGTTCTTCAGCTTTATGATGACCTGAGAGAAAATTTGCATCAGGACATTTTTTAGTTAGTGATTCAAGCATCACCTGAGCAGATCAATTGAAGTCACAAAACACTACCGCAATTATCTAGTATCCTTGCATGTTCCAAGGACACAGCTGTCCAGAAGAATTCTTAGCACTGGTCTGAGGAATTTGCATTAATCTAAAGCCAAGCTCTCAGGGAAGCCGCGTGCATTTAGGAAGTGGGCTAGGGATTAATGGACCGCCCCCTGCAGCGTGTCGCCCCAGCCTGGCCTTGTTCTCTGCAGCAGAAATGCTAAATCAATAGCTTGCTTATTATGCCTGTCACCCCGCTTGCTCTTTTCTCTCTTAAAATAGTGCGGGGAGGCTTTTTCCTTACTGTTAACTCAGAGAATGCTTGTAAAGTGTGGGTTAAACCTGCGAAGAAAGTAATTTTCATTCTCTGGTTTGGAAAATAACTGAGCCACTTTTGGCAGAGCTTTGATGTTTTCAGATATGCTAGGGAGAGAAGTTCTAGATCCTTATTTTCCAGACTAGCAGTTACTTAAAGTTAAAATGCTGTTTTAGTCTATAAACGCATAGAAAAAGGGCTAGACAGATACACACCAAACTAAAAAGGGGGGGGCACCTGGGGAAAGGAATTGGGGAGGTGAGCATGGAAGAGGGAATACTTGTGTTTTATATGTCTATATTCTTTACAATGAGAATGTGTTTTATTACATAATTGTATAATAGAAAAAACAGATTTTATTCTAATCACAAGCATGCTTTCTGCTATGGCTCACACAACAGAAATAACCCCAATCCTCTCTATTATGTTCATTTATTGGGCTCATCACACCCTGCCTTTTTAAACCTCTTTTGAACTTCTTGCAAGTTTATTTTAATTTTTTTAATAAAACCTGCCTGCTTGCTGATTTGTAATGAAGGACATAGTCCTTTCCGGGACACTGGGTCCCACGCTCCAAGTCTAAGGCACGTCTTTCCCAGTGCCACATTCTCAGGGATACTGCCTGGTGAACATTCATTAGAGCCAAGGGAGTTGGGAGGCCATAAGGGCTTTTTCTGCAGGATGATGCTGGAGAGGATGAAACACCCACGCTTACTAGAGATAGCCCCCCAGAAATTAGAAATGCTCATGTCTCCACACATTGCTTCACCCTACTCCGCCCCGACAATCCCTCCAGCCAAGATGATCATAGCACTTGCAAATTTACCTACCCTGTTGACCGCCTGCTTTACATTCACTATTGAACCAGCTCAAGTCCAAAATTAACATGAATTCCCTAATGTTCAACTGAAACCAAAAAAAAAAAAGAGAGAGAGAAAGAAATAGCCATTTAAAAGGGAATACTTCTTGATTTCATTTTTTTCTTGTTTTATTTGATAAGCTAAATTGTCCATTCTTCAGTGGTTAAAGACAGATATTTTATTGTGTTTTGTTTTGCATTAAATGTGGAACAGAGCTTGACCTTCCTCCAGGACAGAAAATTAGCTAGTTAACATTGGATACTGAATATGCCACAAAGTCAACTGAAATCCTTCAAATCATTTCTAGAATGAGGCAGGGCCCAAGAAATAAATACTCTAAATCAAGAATGAGGTCGGCTGAAGATATCTAGCCTTTTATTAACTCTTTATGACTTTTTTATTATAACATGAAAGTCAGCTACTACAAAGACATATAAATGGATTTTCTGGTTAACACGCATGTGGATTAAAGTATAACTTCCAGGGACAGAGACTCCAAGGGATAAAAGTGCCACCTTCACTCGATATTACACCACAGTGGGGCACATACAATGCAGGGCACTGTACATGGACCAGTTTTATTTCTGTTTCCTATTATTGGAGGTCACTTTGGATTGCATTTTGCTGGTAGTTCTATAGTTTCTCTTAAAGTTTTTGGAAAGCTTCAGTCACTTAAAAAAAAAAAAACGATGATCCAATAAAGCTCTAAAATATGCTTATATACCACAGTGAATTTCAGATGAAATATGACCCCGGAACATAGGCTGCATGGTTAGAGTAGCTATTATAATTTAACATTCATTTTCATGTTGTCCATTTTAATAATAACAATAGCCACCACATATGTGCCAGGCAGAATGCTGGATGTTTTACTGCAATTATAGCTGATAACAACCTTTCGTGGTAAGTGTTATTATCCCAACTCACAGCCAAAGAACAGACAGAGCTGATATTCAAACCCAAGTTTGTCTAGTTCCAAAGCCCAGACCCTCATAATAGCCGTTCAGGCAAGTGGCACAGCATTTGCTTGGTAAAACTTCAATTGCAAACTGCTTATTCCTATTGTTTTTAACAAAATTCCATGATGTGCTTGACCAGGCATTTAAATGTTTGGTTTCATTTCTGACCTCATTGACATAGTGTAATACAATAATAAGGGATTTGGTTTGTCTTTTACATAAAGGTAATAATATTGATTTTTTTTCCCCCTTTAGCCACCAGCTAAATATCTCCTTCCAGAGGTGACGGTGCTTGACTATGGAAAGAAATGTGTGGTCATTGATTTAGATGAAACATTGGTGCACAGTTCATTTAAGGTAAATCAACATAAAAAACAATCAGTGATCTTTGTGATTTGGTCACAGTTGTATTGGAAAAGGGAAAATTAAAAGGATGAAAGCTTGTGGTTGTTGGCGTATGACCTCACTGTTCATGAAATCCCAATAACAGTTGCTTATTAACTCAGGTGAACATTAACTCAAGTAGCTGAATATTAACATGATTAGTTTGGGGCTGCCGATATCCCTGAGACTTCATTCTTACGTATGCAATTTGAGTTTTCCAACACTCTGCCCCCTGCAGAAATACTTTCCAGGTGGCACAAGGCGATCAGTGCCCCCAGGACACTGCTATGTGTTTGTCAAGGTAACCGGAGCGCTGTACGTGCTGCAAGTTGTATTGGGAGGGGCAGGGGAGGCACTGTTGAAAAGTGTCAAGCAACCGACTATCCTGGAAATTTTCCCAGACCAAGTTTTGGAAGATGCCCAACTCTGAAGAAGACTTCCAGAGTTAACGGCATCTGAACACATTCAGCCATTTACCTTGACCGTTTTCATGACAAGAGGTTGCTGGAGTTTTTCCTAAGCTTCACGGCTTAATGTGTATCCACCTGCCTGACCTCCCTCCTGATGGCTGCGGGCCGCAGTGAGATCAGCTTGCTCTGCATCTCCATCTCCATCTCCCCGCCAGAACAACAGCCAAGATAACAAATTACCCGAGGGCCTCTATGCAGGAACAGCTATGGCTACACTCTAGGGAAATGAGTTAATTAATCATTTTTCCATTTTTTGAAATTGTTTAAAAGAAGCAAATGATTAAAAAAAAGTTTGGAAATAGGGGACTGGTGTGTTGGGGAGAAGAAGCAGGTGTGTAGGGTCCTTGTCCTGTTTTCCTTGGGTGTTTCTGGCGATGGAACTGCTCTACTATTGCTGGCCAGTTAGACCACATTCTTCTTTTTACCCCCAGCCCGTGACCCCGCTTACTTTGCTGAGAGACGTGAAAGCACCACCTAAGATGGAGTGTGTGTCTGACACCAGCCAGTCACTCCTTGATGGTTCTATGGGAAGTGGGAGAGCCATCAAATTTTCCTGAAGACCTTTCTGCCAGAAACATCCCTCCTTGGGCCTGCTTCTCACTAAACAGAATCCTCCTTGACAGGACAAGGCCAGGCAGTTGTCCTAGAGTCCTTTGGAGAGTGGAGGCGGGGCCACACTTACCCCTGGCAGTGAGAAATGGCCCGGCTGGCAGCTGGGGCACGTAGGTACCACTCATTCCCCAGCCCCACAAGGGCCCTTCCAGGATTGGTCCCAGGGCTGCAGTGACCTTATATCCCAACTCAACTCTGAATGGCATTGAAAGCCTTTTCTCCCCCATGGGCAGGATGCTCAAGACTTTTTCAAGTCCCTGAGGAAGAAAGCCCTTTAGGACAGGGGTCAGTTGCCATTACAGCATAGACCAGCTTCATTCCAAGCAGCTCTGGGAGTGTGGGCATCGCTGGCCAGACTTCCCGAGGTTACTGAGGGTTCCTGCCTCCAAAGGCGAGGCCTTGGCAGCCCCTGGTATCTCCAGGGCCTACTCAGAGGGCGTTGATGCGACAGGCTGATGTGAACAGCATCTCTTCGTTTCTTCCCTCCCTGGCCTGCCTACATTTGCAAGCGGAATATTCTTTATCATATGGTTTTTAAGGTTCTGGGCATTTCAAAGCCCTTTGAGAATCCGGAAGCTGTGAACCTCTGTCCTTGAAACTGTGCACCTGTACAGCACTCAGGGTCAGGACCCAGGTTTACAGCCCTGGCTTTGGCCCGGTCTCGCGCAAGAAAAGATGGGGGGCAGTGCTTGCTCTGAGCTGGGCAATGGTTTTCTCTTGTTCTATATACTCTGTGGAATATGATTTCACAATCTAATGCCTTGTGAGAATTTCTTCCTTCAGTCTTTTGTTTTCTAGCCTGATTCTCTATTTTAGTTGTGAAATTATAAAATACCGGACTCATCCTTGGTCTTCCAACCAAAGCAGTGAAGACACTATAATCTTAAGCCTCAGGGGCTCTGCTGAGTGCTTAGTAATGGTTCTGTGATCTAGTATTTTCCACCTTTTTTTCAGTTTACATGTCAAAGAACAATGTGTGTGTACAGTAATGGGCTTAAAGGCAGAGACCCCAGTTCAGATTGTGACCAGAGCGCCCTGTGGCCACCACACACGTGGTCTCCCTCCCTCTGTTTCTCTCCTATGTGTCCCGAGGATTTGTGGTCTCATGATTCTCCTGGGCCTGTTCATTTCTGCCTGATTTGTGGAATTCCATTTAGAACTGTATGTGAGTCTATCATTGAGAACATAGTGACTGCCGAAGCATCCTATTTGAATTTTAAGTGTTATTAAGTGTCAGAGTTACTTTAAATATGCAGAGGTTTGTGAGTGTGCTACATATTGTGTTACATAGAGCAGAACAATCTGGGGTGGGCTGGCTCTCCCCACCTCCCACAGTAGGAGATGGTGCTAGGCAAGGCCTGAAATCACTGATGCATGCTGGATGGAGGTAGGGGCACTCATCAGATCCCTTGCTCTAGTTGTGGAAGAGAGGAGAATCCGAGGTCCAGAGGGGAAAAAGCCTGCCCAAGGTCATGGCTGTGGCCTCTGACTTCACCCCACATATCCGATGGCCCCACTTGGGGTTCATGTGTTGAACATCTGTCAAGCAGCCCCTCACAGGGCAGTCTGCACTCGTGGGTCCAAGACAAATTCTTTTCCCCTGAGTAGCACTGTCCTCGGGGATCGTCAGGCTCTCACCTCCTCCCCCTGGTGGCCAGCAGTGGTTCCTGCCATGGTGGGAGGGCTCTAGGCAAGAGCGGGAAGTTTGACAAGCCCTGTTCCCAAGCCAGGTGCACCACTCTTTGTGGTTGGGGCCAGGGAAGTGATAAAAAAGTTGCACCAAGATGCTGAAAATGTAACAATATTCAGAACAGAAAATAATGTGCTTTTCTGCTTTTTCTTATTTTGAGGAGCCATAGCATCCTTCAACATCCTCCTGAATTGTTTTTTCCAACAATAAAAACATTGGTCCAGGGCCTCCCTGGTGGCGCAGTGGTTGAGAGTCCGCCTGCCGATGCAGGGGATACGGGTTCGTGCCCCGGTCTGGGAGGATCCCATATGCCGCGGAGCGGCTGGGCCCGTGAGCCATGGCCGCTGGGCCTGCGCATCCGGAGCCTGTGCTCCGCAACGGGAGAGGCCACAACAGTGAGAGGCCCGCATACCGCAAAAAGAAAAAAAAAAAAAAACATTGGTCCAGGCAAGCTTTTTTGGTGCTAAAGTTTCCAATTTTATTTTGTTCTTTCAGACATACTAATTATAGTTTCTTTTTTCTCTAGCCTATTAGTAATGCTGATTTTATTGTTCCCGTTGAAATCGATGGAACTATACATCAGGTAAGAAATCAAAGCTAAATCTGAGTTTCAGTTAGCATTTTTTAGTAATTATGTTTCCTGTGAACTGTATTTCTAAATTCCCATTTCATAGTCTTTTTTATTCCTAAATCAAAAGGAAGTAGATTTTATTAAAAATGCAATGATGTTCTTTTTTTTCACTCAGTTGAATTTTATACTTAGTTTATAAGGGAAACTATAATCTATTTGTAAAATTAGATGTGGTTGCAAGTTCAAATAGTTCTTTGATTTGATGCAGACTTTTAGAAGTTTCCATATCTCCCACTGGCCTAGCTTGATGGTCTAATTAACTTCCCTGTGTAGTTGCTTCAGCTACTCTCCTAGCAGACAACAGGAGAATGTCACAAGTCACCTGCTTTTGGTAGATTCTCGGGAAAAGTTGTCCGTTTCCAAGGCCAGCCAGTCCAGACTCACCTTGTCACTCCTGCATCGTGTTCTCCAGTGAATATTTAGCAAAATCCAACCCAAAAAGGAAAGGAGGAAGGGTGTGCATTTTTTGCATCAGCAGGCAGCTTTGAATAAAGATGCCCTAGTCAGCTGGCATACATCTTTGTTCTGATTTTTTTTTCCCCTTATTTTCCTTTTTTCTTCATGAAGCTGCTCTGGAAATAGTTTCATTTATGAAATATTGGAAACATTGTAGGAAGACATTGTAGGTTTTCCACAGGGATGATCCAGTCATCTTCCTTGTCAATCCCAAGATCTAAAGGGAGAGTCTTTGGCCTGGTGTGTTTATATCCCAGGAGGAAAACTCTCCCTTGGTGCTTGAGCCGTAACAGGATGTCTTTCCTTAATGATGTCGGTAGTCTCTTTGGCCCTTGAGTGCAGGGTGTCAGAGCTGCGGGATCGGCTGATCCAGCCACCTCATAGCACACATGGGGAAACTGAGGCTCAGCCAGGGAGAGGGTTGGTTCAAGGTCATACAATAGGAAGAATTAAAATGAGAGCTCCAGTCTCCTGTTCCTAACCCAGGGCTCTTTTTGTGATACTCGAGTCCCTCTCCTCCCCTGCCAGGAGGTCCTGCCAGGAACCAGTCCAGTCCCTGGGAAAGGCAGCTCTGTCCCTGGTGTCTCCACACGTCACACTTTTAAAAGCCATCAGGGAGCCAAAATGGCAGGCACTTGGGCATTTAACATTTGCAGAAGCGTCATCAGAATTAACTTAGCATCTGAGAAGCAGTTAAGGCTTCTGCATTTATTATCTTGGCTCGTGTTACAAGATAATGAGACAAAGGAGAGGCTGCCCACTGGCATGGCAGGAATTAGGAGAGAAATTAATCCTTCGTTCCTCCTGACCGTGAGCCTGGCCCTCAGGACCTGACCTGCTATGGCCAGCCCATTCTCGAAGGAGCCGCCCAGCTGCCCCAGCCCTCCAGACTGCTATGATTTACTTGGTGGTAGATACGCCAGAGCTGGGGTCAGAAACTCTCTCTCCTGAGGGAATGAAGCCACAGGCGCCCAGAGGAGGACCAAGGCCCTGGCGAAGGCCGTGGCCTCGTTCAAGTAATCCAGGATAGGCTGTGCAGGTCCCAAGGGGCCTATTCTTGGTTACTTGCACGCGGACGCGGGCCTGGACGCTGGCCTCCGGGCCCAGGACCCTCCTCTCTGCCAGAGGCACCAACACCAGAGTTCCCAAACCAGTCTCCTGCCCTTCGCGTGTAGCAAAGCTTCCTTTCCAAGCAGCATTCCCAGGGAGACTGAGGACCGCAGGCCGGATCCGTTCCTGGCACCAAGCAGCCTCGTGGGCAGAAGTGGGGCCTGGAGCTACTACAGCCACAGGTCCAGCCACCCTGCTCCTCAGAGCCCTGTGGGCACCCACGCTGAGCCGTCCTGCTCCTCTGGCCCCTCACTCCACACACCCTTTCACTCAGCCATGTTTCCCACCAAGTCCTGGCTCTGTGTAAACTCCTTTACCAGCAGCACATCCTCCGTGTGGGGCAGAGCCCCATTCCCCTCTGTTACTCGTCCTGTCAGGTATCCAGCCTGCTTCGTTTATGGCCCCATGCATTCTCGCCCTGGCCTGCTTTTCACATTTCATCTTCAGCCTTTTCTACCCCCATTTCCCCCTCTTTTACTGCTGCCTCTGAAGGGCTGGTCATGCAGGGCTCTGGCCATTCTCTAACACCCCAAGTGTCTTCAGGCCAGGTCTCATGCTCATACCGTTTCCTCTGTCTGAAAGCTCACTTCTCCTCCTTATCAGCCTGGTGAACTCCTATTCATCCTTCAAGGTCCAGGCCAAATGTTCCCTATTGTGATTCCCTCCCCTTGAGAGGGGAATTAATCATCCTTAATTTATCCCTCTATTACAGCTTTCATTACACATGTTTATTTTGATATATTTTTCTGTATCTGCTCTAGACTGTGAGCTCTTCAAGGGCAAGGCCTGTGTTTCACTCACCTTTGTAACTGCTTCAGGCTGAGCCCAGAGCTGGGACTGAGCGAATATGAATTGAATTGAATTTTAACAAGTTTGAATTATTTTAGGGAAATGGCTAATTTCAGATGGAATTTATTCAAGTTTTAATTAGTTCTTCCCTCCTTCCACCTCCTCTATCTTCTCTTGCCAGCTCTGCCTTCTCTCCCCGCTCCCATGTTTCCTCACATTTGTTCAGGCTCCCCAGTCAGGAGCAGAGCCCAGCCACTCTAGGAAAGGCTGCTCTTTGCCCCCCTCTGCTTGGAGGCTCCTCCTGATGGCTGGTTTCCGGGGCCTGGGGTAGGCTGGCTTCAAGTCCCCTGAAGCATCTGTTTCTGGAGCAGACCCAAGCAGAGTTACCTTTGTGGGGTCAGGTAGATGGTTTCCCAAGCCGACAAGGAAGGCCCTTCCTTCAGCTTTGCTGGGCCTGCGCCTCCACCCCAGGCCTTCTTAGCGAGGGAGGGGTTCCAATCAGAGTAGGTAGCAGCTGGAGCAATCCCAGGCCTGCCGGGCAGGGGGCCAGGCCCTGACCTCCCGAAAGGACTACCCCAGACCACAGCCTGTGTCCACAAAGGGCCTGACTGAGAGCATGTGCCACGAAACGCACGTGAAATGAAGGAATTGTGTCACACAAATGCGGCACAACCCTTCCACTCACTGGTTCTGAAAATCCCCAGGACCTTCAATACCATGGTCAGCTTCCCTTTCCCCCTTGGGAGGGGCGTCTGCTCCGAACTCAGACCTGGAGCCCAATCTGAGGTGTGTCTGGCCTCAAGCACCATATCTGACTGCACAGCCCTTCGTACGTACCACGTTAAACCAAGGGGCAGGAGGCAGGAACCTGGTTAGGAATTCTTCCTGTGCAGGGTGTCCGGGCCCCAGGCCTTTCCCAGCGGCTGCTGTGACTGACCGGCGTGCTGTCCCTGCCGTTGCAGGTGTATGTGCTGAAGCGGCCACATGTGGACGAGTTCCTCCAGAGGATGGGGCAGCTGTTTGAGTGTGTGCTCTTTACTGCCAGCTTGGCCAAGGTGGGTCCTGCCCCCAGCCCTGAGCGCCCAGCCCCTCCACCCCTGCCCCCTGTCAAGCAGCCCTTTGTTAAGGTGGGGGAAGCTGTCTCCATGGTGACAAGTTCCCACCCCAGGTGGGGTGGATGCAGGCCATGTGCACAGCACCAGCCTGAGAGGCTTCTGGGTTACCATAGCAACAGCACTGGGAACAAATGCTCCATGAAGTTGCTCCCTGCGGCCGCTGAAGCTACTTATCCACAGGCCAGGAAACCACACATGTGTGCAGTGTAACCAAGAAAGGGCATATGTATCTCATCTGTTGACTGGCTACAGGCTCAGGCCTCTTTGCCCTTGGGTTAGCTCACATGGGTTTCAGGGAGAGATAAGGGTCAAAGATTCATCCACCTGCTGGGGCCAAATGAGAGTTGTGACTGCCCTCACGAGCCCTGGGACCTCAGGCCAGTTGCTTCACTTCTCTCGCCTCAGTTTCTTCTATAAGATGGGGATGATTCCATCTCCCTCATGGGTCAAATGACATAATGCCCATAAAGAGCTTAGCACAGGGCCCCACTCCTACTCAGCAAGTGTCCGTGGAGCACCTGCTGGGTCCCATGTGCTGTGCTGGGCGCCGTCACATGGTAACTGCTGCTGGTGTTCGTTCTTTATTATCATAATTATTCATGATGATAAAATAATTCACACATGTTCTGGTCCTGTGGTTTGGTATGAATCTCTGACCCAGCATCTACACTGGCTCTGACCAAGGAAAGTGGTTTCCTGGCCCTCTCCTACTGTTTGAGGGAACTGGCAGGCTCACAGGGTCCCCAGTGTGGTTTAGCCTGACCCTTCACAGGGGAGCGGAGGTACGTGCGTGGTGTGGAGGGTAAGACAGGGCAGGCCCTGCTCCTCGGAAGAGATCCTTGCCATGACCATGTCTCAAACCCTGACCCCGATGGGGCCAGTGCCATCCATCTGTTGATAGCAATGCCGGTGTCTCCATGGGCACCTCAGGGACCCTGAATGGCCCCAAAGATGAGCTCTGTGGGGCCCAAGTTAGCTAGCTGTCTGCCTGTCTGCAGACCTGCTCCAAGGACCCACAGGCAGCTTCCTCCCCCATGTTCTGTCTCTGCGCGGCTCCCTTCTCTGCATGTCGGGGACTCTGACCCCGAGTTCCCACACATGCTGCTTTGCCAGGTTGGGCATTGCTGGTTTGGGTCATCTCTCTGTCATGGCTGAGGGGAGAGAGAACCCCACTTGCTCACATTCTGCCAAGCTCATCACCAGGCCGGTAGCGAGGGAATCCAAAGCCTCGGGCTGACCTCTACATACTGAAAAGAGAACGTGGCCTCAGGAGAAGCATAATCTTCCCTGGTGGGTACCGTTTCAGATGAACGGTACCAAGGCTAATGTGCCGTGGTGCCGACGGCTTTTCTGACAGTGCTCTGGGCTGCCAAGGAGCCTGAAGTGATAACCAAAGAAATAACAAACAGGAAGATTACACAATGCTGGTGGATTGAGAGCTGTTTTTTCTTTGGCAAAATTGAAAGCACTCTTTCTTGGCATCATCCCCAGCACTTGCTTAAACATCCTTGTTCAGTCGCTCTTCCTGGATGGCTCCCACCTGCCCCTCCATCTGTCCCTCCAGCCCTTCTCTTGCCGCTACCTCAGGCTGGCTCTGCCGAATGAGCCCTCAAGTCTAGCCGTCCAGCTTCTCTCCTCCCTGGTGCACAAGCTCTGCTGACAGGTGGCCGCTCCCCCATGCTTGGCTCTGGGCTCAGCCCCAGCCAGCACTGTCGGTGCAGGGGACCTCCTGGCCTGCGGCCCGGGGGCCTAAGCACCCCTCTGCTGACTGTCAGAGCCCTTCGGTGTCTGCTTCCCCATCTTAGTGTCCTTCCTGCATTCACTCACCCAGCAAGTATGTACTGTGTGTGTCAGCCACTGTACTAGGCACTAGGCATACCACAGAGAACAAGAGACGGTCCCTGCCCACATGAAGCTTATATTCCCCACCTTCGTCTCCAAGGCCTGGAGCCCCAGACTCAGACATTCCCTTGAAAGATATATGCCACCGCCACCGTTAATGATTATGAAGAAATTAGCTAGAGTCAGCCCCTTAAAAAAACCCACGTGGGGGCTTCCCTGGTGGCGCAGTGATTGAGAGTCCGCCTGCCGGTGCAGGGAACGTGGGTTCGTGCCTCGGTCCGGGAGGGTCCCACATGCCGGGAAGCAGCTGGGCCCGTGAGCCATGGCTGCTGGGCCTGCGCGTCCGGAGCCTGTGCTCCGCAACAGGAGAGGACACAAAAGTGAGAGGCCCGCGTACCGCAAAAAAAAAAAAAAAAACCACACACACAAAACAACAACCCACGCGGCACTTGGCTACCCTCACCAGCAGAAAACTGCAGAGCCCTGAGCTCACCCCACTTGGCTGGCAGGGAATCCAGCCTCCTCCTGGACTCTGCTCCATCAGGATGTCTCTGGAGAGAGGAGGACTCGCCCATGGAACCAGGATGCTGCTTGTAGCCCTGCATCCTGCAGCCATGCCTGCCTTGGCTCTGCACTTGGGCTGCTGTGCGTTCCGCCACTGGCCTTCCCAAGACCACCAGCCTCGGGTGCTTCCTATCTCCCTGGCAGAGCCTCTGGGCCCCTAGGGAAACTGGCTGTGCCCCTCACTTGGGTCTTGGCGCTGAGGCCTGACCTAACATCGGGCTGGGAGCTGCCACTCTTGCCTTCAGCCCTGGCCACTCAGTCTGGATGAAGATTCTCCCTCAGGGATAACCCCTTTATTTCTTTATCCAGTTCAGCCTGCTTTGGGGGAAATTCCCCCAGGCCATGGAATAGGGCCAAGCTGGATGAACCCCAACTGTGAGCGGGGCTCGAACTCCCTCCCTTAAAACTCCTGGGCTCCAAGTAAATGGAAGTGCTGTCTGGGCACCATCCAGTGACAGTCGGGGGCTGGGTTGGCCCAGCTGCCCAGAGCACCTCTAGGGGGCAGTGTGGCCCCATGCACACAAGCCCGATCCCAAGTCCGCTCTTTGGTTCACTGATGGAACTAGTATTTACTGAGCCCTACTATGAGGCAGGCACCCACAAGTGCTAGGGATGTCATGGGGAACACGACAGGCAAAGCCTGGGCCCTGACAGGTGACAGGAAGGTAAGGTGATTCCAGGTGGTGGTGAGCTCTGTGGGGGCAATGGTTGTGAGGCCAGAGAGTAGCCAGAGAGGAAGGGCTGGATAGGTGATAAGGGAAGCCAAGATCTGAAAAATGAGGAGACAGAAGGAGAAGTCCGTGCAGAGAGCGGGGGAGAGAGTGTTCCATGCAGAGGGGACACTGGTGCAAAGGTCCTGACCACGTGCAAAGCCAGTGTGGCTCAAGTGACTTGAGATGGAGCTGAGAAGCGGCTGCAGCCATACAGGATCCCACAGGGACCAGGGGGCCTCGTTCCAAATGCTGCGGGAAGACAGTGCAGGGAGTGATGTGGTCTGACAGATGTCTTCCAGCGGCCGCTCTGACAGCTGTGGGGTGAATGGGTGGAAAGGAGGTCCAAGGGGAAGAGGGAAGCTATTCTGGAGGCTCACGCAGCCACCGCAGGCCAGAGATTACAGAGGCCCAGCGAGGCAGTGACAATACAGAGAGATCCAGGTGGATTCAAGATATTTTTGGAGCTGGAACTGACAAGAATTTCTGATGAATTTGATATGAGAAGTGAGAGAAATGGAAGAATCCAGGGTGTCAGGGAAATAACCAGGATCTTGAAACACATCCCTTTTTAGAAAAGTAGTAACGATCTTGCTGCAGGAGGTCAGGGCTTCTGGGCTCTTCCAGGCGCCCAGGCTTCACTGTAACACCTGCTTTCCAGTACGCAGACCCTGTGGCTGACCTGCTGGACCGCTGGGGTGTGTTCCGGGCCCGGCTCTTCCGAGAATCGTGTGTTTTCCATCGAGGGAACTATGTGAAAGACCTGAGTCGCCTTGGGCGGGAGCTGAGCAAAGTGATCATCGTGGACAATTCTCCTGCCTCGTACATCTTCCATCCTGAGAATGCAGTAAGTAGCCCCAAAGCGAAAGGACGCAGAGCTCCATCTGAGCTCTCTTGCCAGGCAGAACCACTTTTGTACCTTCAAGCACCTGTGCAGGGTTTCTTGGCCTTTTCCTTGGTGAAATCCCAACTCTGCTACTTAGCAATTACATGACATTGGCCAAGTTATTTATGCCCATTGAGCTTCAGTTGTCCTCTCTGTCAAATGGGGAGTACAGGCATGCTGATCTCATAGGATTCTTGGAGGACTGGGTGGCAGTACGTGAAAAGCACTTAGAGCAGAGCTTGCAGGCTCAATGAGCCTGTATCTCCTTAGCATCTTTAGGATTGTGACCGAGAAGGTTCTGTCATTAGCTTCCTGGAGCTGGCTGTTGCCCAGGACTTCATGACCCCTGTAGACTTAGAAGGCCTGGGTGACCTCTTCAACAGAAGTATTAAGAATGAATAGCACTTCAGTGAGGTCTTCAGATAAGACTGCCAGGCTTTACCACCTCATAATGAGGTGGTAGACAACGGGAACATTTCCTACATAAAACTCCACGGAGGGCTTCCCTGGTGGCGCAGTGGTTGAGAGTCCGCCTGCCGATGCAGGGGACACGGGTTCATGCCCCCGTCCAGGAAGATCCCACATGCTGCGGAGCAGCTGGGCCCATGAGCCATGGCCGCTGAGCCTGCGCATCCGGAGCCTGTGCTCCGCAACGGGAGAGGCCACAACAGTGAGAGGCCCGCGTACCGCAAAAAAAACCAAAAAAACCAAAAAAAAAAAACCCAACAAACTCCGTGGAGCGTGGCAGTTCCCAGTGCCAACTCTCTGGGTGCAGCACGACTCAGAGCAGGAGAGACGCCCTCCTGCTGCCCGCCCTTCGTTTCCAGGGGAAGAGAGACCAGCCCCATTGGTGATTGCTCACCCCTCCATGGTGGCCACCACTCCAGGCCTCAGCTCAGGCCCTGGAGAGGATGTTTCTCCCAAGCCCAGGTTTCTCAGACTCAACAAAACCCCAAACAGGGTCCTTTCCTTGAGGCCAGAACTCTGTTGCTCCACTTATAACCAAAAACTGAGTTCAAACTAGATTCCATTAGTGTATAATCATTATTTGAATAAACATTCAAAATGTATTATATTTAAATATGCTCCTTTTGATGAGTTAATCAAATTCAACATAATGCATTTTGTAATGTGTCTAACAGATAAGGGTTCTTTTTAGTATAATCCCAATTCCAGGGACTTCCCTGGCAGTCCAGTGGTTAGGACTCCACGCTTCCATTGCAGGGGGCACGGGTTCGACCCCTGGTCCAGAAACTAAGATCCCACAAGCCTCGCGGCATGGCAAAAAAAAAAAAAAAATCCCAATTCCATTATCACATCTGATAATACTAACAGTTTCTTAATATTATCTAATATCCAGTCTGTGTTCATCTTTTCCCTATCATCTCGAAATATTTTCTTACATTTGGATTGTTTGAATCAGAATCCAAACAAGGTCCATACATTGCTTTGGTATTGTGTACTCACTGTGGTATCACATCAGGAGGCATATAACATCAGGTTGTCACACTTTTAAAGATTTTGAATTGATTTTTGGATTCAGGTGTTGTCAGCCTGATCCATCCATTTTTAAATTTTCAATCGACCTTTCACCTAAAAATGTGAGCAGTCGTTGATGATCCTTACCTACATCCACATCCAATTCCATTAGGAATTGCAAAATGGTGATTTCTAAATCCTATCATTCTTTCTGCATTTATTGGCTGGAATTCTTTTTTTTTTAATTGAACTTGTTCTCATTGACTACTTGATTACCCTAAAATTCATTTTGAATGTTTGAATAGGGAAGTCAGAGTAAAGTCTTGGTTCTTTTTCTTTAATTCTGCAGTTTTCAGAGTCATGAGTTGGTGCTCTAGCAGCCTCCAAAAGTAACCAGTGAATGTTTTTAGGTACCATTATGAACTCATGGATTTTTTTTTATGTTATAACTTAAGTCCATCTATTATCCTTTTGTACACTCAAATGTTCACCTTTGGCCAGTGAATGCCCCTTCAGATAACAATAGTCTTTGATAGCTTCCTGCTTTCTGGTCCAACAAGATGTTCCAAGCTCATCTTGTCCATTTCTTGCTCCAGCCCTGGAATCAGCCATTTTTCTATGGAACCTGGTTCCTAAGAATGAAAATGGTATCTAGAGACCAGTTTGGGTGGGTTCTCATTGTTACTGGGATGTCCTTTGCTTCCAGTCCTTTCTACTGGACAGAGCTAAAGTACACTTATTTTTATCTTTAGAATGAAAACAAAATCATAAATTCACATTGGTTTTTCCAATTCAGTTGTAACGGTTTTTATTTAATTTCTTTTTGTCTTTGTATTTGTGTCTCCTTATGCTGAAACTCTTGATTCCTAAAGATACTAACATCATTACAGATTTGACTTATTCTATAGTATACATTTAATAGCTTCAGAATTGCATTGTTTTAATATTATTACTAATAATAAAACAATTGAGTGCATTTAGAGGTTTTGTTTTTTTGAGAAATCTACAAACAACACTATGTTTCAAAATCACTTGAAATAATCCTCTCTGTGGTTATGTCACAAACTTATATACACTAAGGTTCATCTTTTGTTGCTTTTTTTCTTAATGATTTAATTTTATTTCAATTACATAACACATTTACATAGTTTGACATCAAAACTATCAGCAAAGATAAATTCAGAGAAGTCTTGTGTCCATTTCTGCCCTCTCACCCATTCCTTCCCCAGGTGTAGTCATTTTTTGGTTAATCCTTACCTTGTTTCTTTTTTAAAATTACATGCTGAATTGTTATGTTTCTAAGCAGTCTTTAGATTTGTAAAATGGTCAGAAATACTGCTTTTCAACTTTTTTGGCTTCCCCAAATTTCTTTTAATATCTCTTCTTTGCACCCCTGGCTACCACCCACTAGCAGCCTTCCCCACCTCTCTGTCTAAACCTAAGGGAGAATGCTGTCTTGCCCACGGCTTCAGAATGTCCTGAAATTTTATACTTCCCCTTTTACCTGATCTCTGCTAAGCGTGGGAGGAAATGGTCCACTTCTCCTTGCCGTGCAGTCTGGCACAGTGACCCTAAGTGGAAGCCCTCTGATGCCCTCTACGTGGGCTCCCTGATGTCAGTGTTGGCTGGTGACCTCTGGCTCCAAGTGCTCTGAGGTACAAGAAGCTGTTTAATGCAGTGGCAAGAGCGTTTGGAATTAGCAAGGTGCTAAGCTAGTTACATATTCTGCGCCCTGGCCACCTTTTCTGTGGCAGGAAAACAAAACAGGCAAATGCCTGCAAAGTGGGTACACTTAGTTTTGCCTTCCTGAACCAGGTAGATCTGGATTGATTTTAGTTGGGACAGGAGAACAAACAAGATGATGATGAGGAGGAGGAGGAGGAGGAGGATTTCCAGGTACCCATCCTCCTTACCAAAGAAAATGTTAAAGTACAGGGACCCAGTCAGGCTAGAAGCAGTCCCCAGGCCTGGATACAGTTCTGCTGCCCCTTCCATGCACTGTCTTCCAGGTGCCTGTGCAGTCCTGGTTCGATGACATGACAGACACGGAGCTACTGGACCTCATCCCCTTCTTTGAGGGCCTGAGCCAGGAAGACGACGTGTACAGCATGCTGCACAGACTCTGCAGTAGGTAGCCCCGGCCTCCGCCCGCCTCCCGCCTGTGCACCCCGGAACCTCAGCCTCGGGACCTGCCTGGCCTCAGCTCCCCAGGAGCTAAGAGTGAGGACACGCCATACTCCAGGCCATGGGGCGAATGTGGCCATACCTACCTGGTTTATTTTTTAAGAACAGAAACAACTATTTTAAAATGAACTCTTTTAACGAATTTCATAAAGGGACATGCATTTTACTGGATTTGCTTTTCTTAAAACATACCAAAAAGGAAAAATGGGAAAAAAAAAAGCTTGATATCTATCAGACTTCCTTTCAACTGTCCTCCCCTCCAGCAGACAGCCTGTCCCCTTCTCCCCCAGCTCAGAGTAGCTGACCCAACTCAGAATCTCTTTCCTACAGGATGAAGTGCCTTTTTGAATGTTATTTTAAGCTGAGAGTTAATTTTTCTACACAACGTATTTCCAGACATCTTTTAGTCTTTTATTGTCTTAGCTTCTCTAAGAAGATAAATACGACAATTTTCTAAAACCTGGAAGGTGGGAGGGATGTGGGTGGTAAGGGATGGGGGTGAGTCATAGGAGCCTGTCTCCCAGCGGGTGTGCTGCTCCGACCGCCTGTGCCATGCCGCAGGGTCAGGCCCCTGCGAGGAGATTTTGTGACGGTGTCAGTGTGTGCATTCATTTCTGACCCAGTTTGGAATGTATCCGCAATCATGTGGCTCAACGCTTTAGGAAACGATAGATCCTTTTATATTACTCTTATTATTTCTGACGGTGACAAATTGGTCTTGAGGTCACAGTTTCCCCTTGAAAAGTGGCATCATGTCACTTCCGCTTTCACACTACTACCATATTTCTGTATGTTTTTGGTTTGGTTGTTGTTGGTAGAGCAGTTCTAAGAAACTCTAAAACCCTTGGATAGTTAAAAAAAAATCTGTTGATTGATTTTTAAATCTGTCCTTTCCGAAAGCTGGATACCCGTGGAGCTGTTTGGGAATTTTCTTTGCTGCTACCGCGCTGCCACCAAATGGAATTGACCAGCGGCTGTTACACTGTTCTTTGCCACTGTGCCTACGCTCAGAATCTGCTCACTGCTAAGCTGCAGACTTGGACAGGGTCAGAAACATAGGTGTCCCACCCCGTTGCAGACTGTGGACTGCGTTCCTTCCCTGGCACCAGCCTTGGGAGTTCAGAAGGGAACAAAGACAAAAGGGCCAGCGCACCTGACCGGTGTGGCGTTCATTTCAAACTGCAGTCAAGCTCAGAGTTTCTGATAAGCCGACCGTTCTCTCTTGAGAACCTGTGGCCTCAACCCACCAACCACGCTGATGTGGCCCGAGTCCATCTCTTGGTCTTCTCTTTTGAAGCACAGCCTATTTCTGAGCCGAGGGTTGGGGAAACGCATCTAGATGTGGGACCCATTGCCCAGAGCCAAGGAGAGGAAGGGCCCCCTCCCTGAGCCGGGGCTCACTTTGCAGCCTTTCCCAGTGAGATCTTTTAAGCAGTGCCATGTTCCTCGTTTGACAATAAGACAGTCTATAAAGTATTGCTCTTAAAGATAATTTAAAAGAACCCTTTCACATTGGCACCATTGCCTTAGTCCTCTATGGGTCGGGCCGGAGTTCTGGTGGGAGTGACTGGCACTAAGAAAACTGGAAAACGGTGGGGGGCGGGGAGCTGTCAAAGTAAAATTTCTTTTCTGCTTTCATTCATAAAATAGTGAAGCCAGCTGCCAATCACGTCCTCCCAACAGCACTTTGGTCTGCAGACTGCCGTGCTTTCAGAAGAGAAGTAAGTATTCAGGGGTAACCAGGTCTCCCCATGCTCTGAGTGTTCCAAACCCAGTAATCCACATGCCAGTTAAAATAGAAACAGCCCCTTGCAAGGCATGACTACAGAAAATCACAGTTACGTGGCAGGTCTGCACATGCCATACACCTTGATTTGGAAAACTAGTTATTAAATGAACCCACTGCCTTAAATGTCTTGAATGTTGCAGTCAAGTGTCTGACATGTGTTGACATCCACACAGAAATCAGTCCTGATGAGAGCCTTAGAACCTCACCTGTGTCCCCTTCTTTGTTGGCATCCCAAGGTCTTATTTGGAATAGGGGGCAGAGAGGACTGAAATTC
The DNA here is from genome assembly GCF_964341445.2 of Mesoplodon mirus. NCBI lineage: Eukaryota > Metazoa > Chordata > Mammalia > Artiodactyla > Ziphiidae > Mesoplodon > Mesoplodon mirus. Next base: position 48,430,989 of record NC_138988.1, on the reverse strand, counting down.
TAGAATATTCCAGGGGCATCAAACCTAGGAATCGTGCCCCACTTCCGATGGAGTGAAGACACTTGGCAGGCTTGAGCCAGACACTTCACCTGGTCATTCCTGAAACCGTGAGCACCATTGCACTGAGCCAGTGCAGAGCTGCCGGGGGTGGAACCCAGTTCCTGCCACCACAGACACAGAATGTCTCAGGAGGGCAGCAGGCCCTCGGAGCGTTCTGGATTCTGTGCACCTTATTTGACCCCACTCCAAAAGTCCGTTCTTATTTTAACCCTTGATTCTGCTTTATGTACATAATCAAAATATCTATATCGATATATATATTTTTAATCATCTACATGTAAATGAAGCAATAGAATTCTAACATAAGGCCAAGAAATGAGATGAATGTTTGGGGTTTATGTTTTTTAAGGTAAATACGGGTATTGTTTTTAATTATTACCTTTTATTAAATTGTGGGCTTTAAAACCTAATGAAACCTATCAGCAATTTCTCTGTGCCATATACTTCCCATTGTTACCAAAACACCCCCCATCTCTTTAGCCAAATGAGAAATCTGACCTCTTGAGTTTCCATGGTCCTTTTGGTACCAGGTTAAAATATAGTCTCCTGGAAAAATATTTTTTACATTAAGATCTGGAACAGGATTCTGTGGGTCGTGGACTATGATGTTATCACATCTCTGGCCGGGCCTTGAGTGGAGGTGCCCAGGCACACCTGAGGTTGTTACTGCTCTGTCTTCCATTGCTCTGGAATCCTACATGTTGGTCCGTGGTTTCACCCATTAGCTGTTTGTAAACAATGCATCTGTATCCTAAAAAGAAGCACCACGTGTCATAGCTGATGGTTGATGGGGAAACTCCTTTGATGTGGTGCAGTTTTGATGAGATGATTTTGGAGACATGAGGATGCCCTAATGACACTGATTTGTTATGGTTGCAGCATTTGAACTTGTATAAAAAGGAAATCTGTATAAGTCTATAACCTGGCAACATTTTATGACCCTGTATATTAAAGATGGCTTTCTCATAAAATCCAGAACCACACAGCCCTATGGTCAAACACTCGTGACGTTTGTGCCTCTGCTTTTAAAGGTGCTGTGATGGACAGTTGGCATGCCAGCGTTCGAGAAGAGTGGATGGTTTGAAGTGCTTGCATATACCTGTGCAAAATCAACTGGCTGCCTCTGTTCCTATTTTACTGTAAATTTGATGGTGTCTGTTCCTGTTCCATTCTCTAGGGAGTTTCTCTATAGACAAACACACACACACACACCCAAGTGGTGGAGATGCTGGTGTCTGGGTAGTCATGGATTTCTGTTGGACATTTGAATGTGTAAACAATCCAGCATCACTGGGGAAATACTACAGGTAGAATGTGCACGTTTCCAGGGGCGAGCATTGTCAGTCAAGAGATTTGCAATGATTTCCTTCCTGCCAAAAATAAATACATGAAACTGCGCTCTCTTGTGGGTGGACTGCTTCTTAGCACCTGTCCTCACTCTGTTCTCTGTTCTCTCCCAGCTGCACAGCCTCACACCGGCACCTTGGGTCTCCCGGTGCCCCAGCTTCCGAAGAGCAGGGGCCAATGGGAGCAGGATCTCAGGAGCCATGGACCTTGACTCCAAGGGGAGCTAGGAAACCACTCTGCCCAGTGTTAGGACCACAGAAGCGGTCTGGCTCACCATCCTCCCCCAAGGATTCCAGCCCTACCAACAGGCTTCCAAGTGCAGCCTGAGGAAACCACAGCCCCCACCCCAGCCCCTCAGAGCCACAGGCATTGCGTGTGGTACCTAAACCCATAGCCCTCGCATACGCCGGCTGAGGTGCTGTGCTTATCAGATGAAGCATGGCAAAGGACCCAGGAAGAGAGTAAGGATATCCAAAACAGTTTTCTTGCACTGGGACATCCAGAAACATTGCCCTCAGCCCAGCCCCTCTGTATGAGAAGGTAAGGGGCTACAAGTTCCCCGCCCTGCCCCTCTGCTAGGAAGTCCCGGCAAAGCCTTGGGCACAGCCTCACCACTCTAAGGACTGTCTCTTCATAATAATACCTAATTCAGATAAAAAACACCAGGGTCAACAGTCTCAGCAGATGGGTCTTATCCCCATTTTGTGGATGAGAAAACGGAGGCCAGTGAGACAGTGCTCTGCAGTCTGTTCTGTCACAGGGATACAGGGTTCTGCCAGGCATGTATATTCATCCCAAAGGACACAGGGCACAGTGTTATATCAGGCCAGGAAACCTAATATTTACCCAGAGACACACCCCCAACCCCCCCCAACCCCTAGTTAGTCTGTGCCATGCCCCTAGGTGCCCTCTCTGCAGTAGAGCTCCTGGCCAGCCAGAGCGGTCACCCCAGCTTCCTCCCTGGTTCTGGATTCCTAGGCTGTGTCCCTCTCTGTCCCTCTGTCTCTCCTTCGCTCAGCTCCCTAGCCCTCTCCCTCCCCTTGCCTTCTCTGGCATTGCCCCCAGGCCCCACCTTTGCATACAAGCAAACAAATAGTTGAGAACTGTCACTGCCCCTGAAGCTGGGTTTAAGTGGTCTGGGGTGGACTTGAGGATCTGTATTTTTAAGGGTCCTCAGGTTTCTAATGGGCAGCCAGAACTGAGAATCACTGGGTTAGGAGAGGGTGCTGTGAGGGAGGTGTAGGGTGGAGAACCTAGAGCCCACATAGCCTCCTCCTGAAGGCCTGAGGGTCCAGTGTGTTCTCCTTGGAGATCAGGCTAGTGGCCATGCCAGTTGGTGAATCTGGGCCGTGAGCAGCCTGTTGATTCACAGGCAGCCCTGGCACAGGAGATGTGTGCCATGCCAGCATCCCAGGTTACACAGACTGTGCCGCTTATCCATAAGCTCAGCAGACTCTTCCCAGGTGGGCTTTCCCCAGCCACTCCTCCCCAGCCTCCTACCCAGGTCCTGGAATAGGTGCTCAAACAAGAAAACATCAGGAGGTGAACTCTCAGTATGCCAGGTCCCAAGCAAGTGACCTCTTGATGACCTGTTCCCTTCCCACCTATTCAGAGGACCCGTGCCAGCCCAGGTCTCTAAGGGTGGGCATCATATTTTTATGTGCCCAGATGATACAAAGGTGCAACCAGGGGTGAGAACCCCCACTCTGACTGGCTATGGAAGAAAAGAAAGTCCCCCAAAACTCTTCCAGGCCTGACACCTCCAGGTATGGCACAGGGGCTATGGGCAGGGCTTAGGGGGAATGACATATATTGCTTTACCTGAAAGATGTTATGGATTCATTGCAAAAAATTCAGGAAACTCAGAAAAGTACACAGAAAACACCATATGGACACTGGGAGTCTTTCCCAAGGCAGGGGTGAGGGGGGGTCCCAATAAGAGCCCCAGCTGCCTGACAACTCCCCGCTTTTACAGTGAGGTGGGGAGCAGAGTAGCTACCCCCACTTCACATTGGAGCAGCGGATCGCACAAGCCACCGGGAACACCTCACCTGGCGGGAGGAGGGGGAAGGGAGGGTACCGTCCTGGCCCCAGCTGTCTCTAATTGGGGTGGGTGCACGGCGGCTGCGCAGGGCCACGCATTCCCCGCCACGGAGACGCAAGGCAACGGCACCTTCTCGTTCGCAGAGACCTAGGGCTGTTCTCTGGACCGTCCTCGGCCTCGGGCACTGCACGCGGCTCATTAGAGTGGTGGCCCCCGCAGGCACAGGACAGGCTCCATCTCCTCGGGCCCTGGCCGTTCCCATGGCGCCCTCGGGGGAGTCGCTCTCGGACCCTGCGCGCTCCGGTGACCGTGTCACTGCTCCTCCGCGGCCTGCAGCCAGGTGGGGCTCGGGAGGGGACCCACGCGGGCCCAAGGCCGCTCTCCTCAAGGGCGTAGGACCGGACGTTTCCAGGCCGTGGGATCCAGGACACTGGTCAGGCAGCCCCGGCCCCGGCCCAAGTCCTGTCCGCGCTCCGGAAGGGCGCCCCCCCGCCACGTGGGACCCGGTCTCCACGAGAGGCAACATCCTGCACCTGGCTGGGAGGGACTCGGGGGACGAGACCTGGGACACCAGGACGCCGAGGTGGGAACCAGAGCGCAGGTAACGTGGGGGCGGGGCCTGAGGCGGGCTAGTGTCCAGCGCCTGCCCCGCCCACTCCAGTCTCTCCTACGCCTTTGTCAACACTGATGCCGAGGGGGCTGGGCCTTCGGAGATAAGCCGGTGGCGGGGTGCGGGGCGGGGAGGAACAGAGTAGCGCTGAGAGCCCTGGGAACCTGCGGGGCGAGGGTGGAGGCGGGTCGCGGCGTCCCGGGGCAGGAAGAGGTCAGTGGTACGAGGGGGTCATGGCCAGGTCGGTGCTGGATGAGGCAAGCCAGGCTCAGTCCCCTTTTGACTCCAAGGCCGGATCCGTGGGAGGGTGGCCGAACCGGAGGAGGGGTTGACAGAGCTCCATTCTTGCTCCGGAGGATGAAGGGAGAGGCCGGGTACCCTCTCGTCCTTGTAGCATACTGGCTGCCTGTGATCACTGCTCTGGGCCTCAGTTTCCTCTCTCTGTGCCAAGGGCCTGATCCCATGGAGCCTGTCCACACCAGACACAAAACAATGCTGCTCATCTGGACCCCAGGCCAGGCCCTGGGCCCACTGCCACCGCTCCGGGCCTCGGGTCACAGATTACAGGGTGGGGTGGTTCTGGAGTAGGGCAGTTATGAGGGACTTCCTAGAGACCCAGAGAAGTCTAAGGGGAGGGGCCTTGGAGAGGTCCTTGTGCGCCCCCCACTAAGCTGCTGAGGCTGCGTTGTGCCAGATGGGGTGTCCTGCCCACAACGAGGGCGGAGGGAGGTGCCATTTTGGTTGAGTCCAGAATGTGGAAAGGGAGCCATGGGAAGATGTAGGGGAGAGGCTTCCAGGCAAAGGAAACAACAAGTGCAAAGGTCCAGAGACTAGAATGAGGTCGGCGTCTTAAGAGACACAAGAATCCTGTAGCTGGAATGTAGTGAGAACTGGGAACAGTGATAGGAGATGCAGTCAGAGGGACAGGCAACTGGGGATTTGATTTTAGGGAAGCCTCTGGAAAGTTTGAAGCAGGGGAGTGGCATGATCTGATTTAGGGTTGAAAGATCCCTCTGGCTATGGCAGGAGGATGGATGTAGGGACCAGGGAGATCGAGAGAGGAGATCGTGCTGCCAGCTGGTTTGAGAGGCTGCTTCCCAGAGCAAGGCAGGAGTTGTGAGAGGGCTGGCCAGGCTCAGGGGCCCAGATGAACCAGCTGCTGGCTGGTCTGCTGGGTGTGAGGGGAGAATAGGAACCCAGGACGGCTCCCAGCTTCGGGGCCTGAGCAACTGGATGTTCCTGCCATTTCCGGAGGCTGTGAGGAGGTAGATCTGAGAGAGGCCTGACGTGGATGTCAAGCCTAAGGGCAGACGTGCCAGGACAGATGGGACGAGATAAAGGAGACAGATGGAGGCTGGGGGAGTTCGGGAGGGGTGGGAGTTGGGGTCAGAAGAGAGCGTTTCCATGGTGTTTATAGCCCTGGGGACTGGAACTTAGGAAAAAAATAGAAAGGAGATGGGCGAAGGAGCGAAGGCTTGTGCCTGCTGACATTTAAAGGCCCCAAAGGAGGCGGCCAGTGCGGTCAGGAGAAAACTTGGGCTGGGGGAGGTTTCAAAAGGAAGAGTTGGTCAGCGCAGTTCCTGGATGGTGGAGGGGAAAGGTAAGGTGAAGACAGGGAGCCAACCCCCAGCTTTTGGGCTCTGGGGACTAGGAAAGGGCCATTTCCAACAAAGACCAACCAGGGTGGACTGAGAGAGAAACTGAGATGAGGTGGGGAGAAGTGACTGCATGTGATTTTGCTGGGCCCCAGACAAAAGGAGTCGGGAAACAGGTGTGCACAGGCAAAGAGGTGGAGCCAAACGCAGGCACCTCACAGGCACACACGCACAGTCACAAAAAGGAACAGAGGCTCAAAAAGGCATTCTCCCACACACGAGGTCAGACACACGGACACACACAGGGACTGGCCAAAGTGCCTTGTGACACGGGCCTCCCTTCACACACAGGGACCCAGTAACTCTGTTAAACACAGTCGCACACCGGCAGTAGGTCCTCCTGGGCACAGCTGGACCCAGATTTCCTGGAGTCCCCCCACCCTGTGACAGAGAGCAGTGGGGGTGAGGACTGGACATGGGGAAAGGGTCTTGGGACTAATGGCGGCTTTTTTTTTTAAGGAATTTTAAAAAAATTATTTATTCGTTTATTTTTGGCTGTGTTGGGTCTTTGTTGCTGTGCACGGGCTTTCTCTAGTTGTGGCAAGCAGGGGCTACTGTTCGTTGCAGTGCGTGGGCTTCTCATTGTGGTGGCTTCTCTTGTTGCAGAGCACGGGCTCTAGGCGCGTGGGCTTCAGTAGTTGTGGTGCACGGGCTTAGTTGCTCCACAGCATGTAGGATCTTCCCGGACCAGGGATCTAACCCATGTCCCCTGCATTGCAGACGGATTCTTAACCACTGCGCCACCAGGGTAGCCCCCAATGGCAGCTTTTAGCAGTGTTCCCGCACTGGAAGGGGCATCCACACCGGCTGCACCATGGCTGGGACTGAGGCCTGTGGTCTAAGTTAAGGATGGCTGTGCCCCTGGAGGTTCTGGAAGTCTCTGTTTTCCAGCTCTTCCCCCACCCCACAATCAGGAAGGAAAGGAGGGGGCAGCCTAGGCGTGGAAGCGGCGTGTTCCCTGCAAGGGCTAGACTGGCCTCTCCCACGATGGGTATCAGGACTCCCTGGGGAGGGCTGTGCCGGGCAGCGAGCCCGAATTGGGGTGGGGAGGGCCACAGAGATGCAGGAGGGAGCCCTGGCCACCTTCCCCCACCTTCTGAAGTGACCTGGGTCTCGCAGAGCCAGACTGCCGACCCCCCGAGCCAGCCTTGGTGCTGCTTCCTCCTAAAGTTTGCTGGGGTGGCCTGGCCTTCTGGAGGTCAGGAATCAGGGACTCTCAGAAGGGAAGTCACAGTGGATTCCACATCGCACATCTTGGTGCAGCCCAGGCCTCCATCCCCCGCTCTCTCTGGCCACCGGTACCCTGGAGGTGAGGCCTGGCAGTCCAGCCAGGGGAAGAGGTTGGCTCTCAGAGAGCTGGGTCAGTATCTGTTGACTGACTAACTGATTGACTAAGTGTGAATGCCGCAGCCTGACAGGTGCTGGGGCGTGTCCTGCTGGGCAGGAACAGGGATTCAGTTACAGTGTTGGGGAGGGCAATGGGCAGAGCCTGGCCCCGAGCCAGGCCCAGCACTGCCCACAGGCAGGGTGAAGGAGCGAGCAGTTTCCAGCAGGTAGGCCGAGCAGGGAGGGGACTCGGGGGGCCAGGGTGGGGAGGGCCGCCCCAAATCGGGTGTACCACATGGGGTCACTGGGCTCGGGGCTGCCGAGGGGCTGGCAGAACTGGGAAGGCAGTGAGCAGCCCAGCAAGTGAGGACACTGGTGGAGGCAGGGAGGCTGCGACCAGAGCGACCCTCAGAGGCGGGAAAGTGTCAGATTTTCTATGGGGGGGGGGGCGTGTCTGTCTCCCAGAGTCCATACACCTGGGGCCGGGGCCCTGTCCCTCCCTCCCACTCCAGCAGGCAGCGCCCCCCGCCCGCTTCCTGGAAGTCGGGCAAAGTGACCTCAGGGTCCGCTCCTTCGCCCCTTCGCAGGATCCTCAGGAGGCGGAAGTTACACACCTGGGGGAGAAAAAGGGGCACCAGAGGAGGGAGGAGGCTCTGGGTAGAGGGAGGGGCCGGGGGTGTGGAAGGAGGGGGCCCCCGAGGGAGAGAAAGGGGCCCCTGGGTGGGAGGGGAACCCAGGGAAGGGAAAAGGAGGCCAGGGGAGAGAGGGTGCATTGGGGAAGGAAAGGGGTGTGAGAGGGTGGCTCCAGGGGAAAGAAGGGGGCATCTGGAGGAGGCAGGGAGCTCAGAAGGGTGCAGGGGCAGTCAGGAGAGAAGGGGGTGCTGGGGAGAGGGAGGGTGCATGGGGGGAGGCAAAGGGCACCCAGAAGAGGAGGGGTCACCGGGACAGAAGGGCACGTCAGAGGAGGAACTGGACATCTGGGAGAGGAAGGGGGCCACGGCTGGAGGGAGTGAGCCCCCAGGGAAGAGAAGGGGGCTTCTAGCAGGAGGAAAGGATACCTGGTAGAGGGTCCCCACTCGGGGTGGGTGATGGAAAGGGAAGAGGGGACACTCTCGGGTGGGAAAGCCTGGTGGGTCAGAAGGGACACTCTGGGGAGGGCAGGGGCCTCCTGAGGGAGAAGGGACGGCCTGGAGGAAAGAAGAGGGTGCTGGGGAGAGAGGGCCCCCACCCTTTGACATCCCTTCTCCGTCCCCCCAGAATCCAGTTGGAAGACAGGTTACATGGGCTGAGCCCTCAGGCCCTGGGAGCCTGAGAGTTTGGCTCCGCAGGCTGGCACTGGATATGCGGGCACCCTCCAAGCTCCCTGGGGATGATGCTGTCCCCACCCCGTGAAACCAGCCCAGTCCCAACTTCCTGGCCGCAGTCTGACTTCCCTGCCCCACAGGGAGCCCTGGTGACCCCTGTGCTGAGCCAACCAATCTTCCTGTCACTCTGTCACTATTTCACAGTTACAGCTCCTAGTCTGTACCTCTGGTCACTGCCTGCCTGTGCCCTGGTGGTTGTCACTAATCACTGCTTCTGCCCGTCACCGCCGAATGTCACTACCCCTGTCACTTGATGTCATCACATGTTTCCTGTTGCTTGAGACCACCGTTACATGGTCACCGTGTCTGCCTGTCACTCATGTCACCGTCACAGCAACAGGCCTTCACTGCGACAGCAGTTCTGGGTGCAGTTAGAGCACGTGGTGGCTCCCTTCTCTGTCCGCTTTCACTCCTGCAGTCATGGGCTGAGGACCTGCCAGGTGTCAGGCAGCAGGAGCCGGCAGTAAAGCAGGAGGACAAGCCCCTGGCCCCGGAGTCCTCCTCTCTAGTGAGGGAGGCCAGGCCATCAGCACACAGGGTCTCCAGTACGGGTTCGGGGGGCGGCTCTAACCCCGGCAGGAACCCCTTCTGCCCACCCTGTTCTGGGCAGCTCCCTCTTCCACCCCACCTCACCCCACATCCATGGCCATCTTGGCCCTCTTTGAGAGGGCTGAGTATTTCCCACTGTGAGCTCACCAGGGCCTGGGCCCGGCCTGGACAAAGGCGTAAGGAAGCTGGGCCACTTGATGCCACCTGTCACGCTATGCCTCTGATTCTGTAACTCTGTATCTCCCCTCCCACTTCATTTCCCCTGATCATGCAGGGTCAAGGGTGTTCCTCCTGCTGATATAGCACGGCTAGAGTGGAGTGGAGAGGGGAGGGGAGAGGAGTGAACACCACACCAGGGCCTATCGGGCAAAGCAGCAGCAGGAAGGAAAAGTTGCAGCTGGCAGGATTTAGGTTACACGTCGAAAGAATTCCCACGGATGAAGGAATGACCAAACCTCACGCAGAGGTTTCTGAAGGAGGGGTGCAGGGAAGCCTGGGGTCGTTGAGAGTCACCTGCCGACATGTAACAAAATCCAGAGCCCCCTTCTTCCCCAGATCCCTCTCATTCCACGCTTCTCTCTCCTGTGCACACTCAGAAGCACAGAGCACGGCAAAGTTGCTGTTTGCAGAGCCAGCGGCTGTTTGCAGTCTGTGTGTATTAAGTGTTCAGCTCTGTTTCAAGAATTTGAGAATGTTTTGGTCTGACCTATGCAAACTGCTCATGTTAGCTAAGCCTGTCACTTGCTGCAGAGTCTGTCACCTTCAGAGGCAGTCCGTGTGTGCAGAGTCTGTCCTGGGTTTGCAGAACATTTGTCGTATCTGCAGAGCTTCTTTCTGTCCTGAGCCTGTTTTGAGAGTGTCTTTTTTCAGCACCTGGGTCTTTTTAAACACTCTGTCCCTCTTTCCTCATGGATAAGATACGCTTTTATTGCAGAAGCGGCCCTGAACGCAAGCCTATCCCTGTCTCCTGAGCTTGTCCCGCGGCCTTGGCTGGGACATCTCTTTCTGTCTAAAGACACTGTCCCTGTCTATAAAGCATTGTCTGTTTACAGTTCCTGGCCCTGTCGGCAGAACCTGTTTCCTCTGCAGGGAGTATCTCTGTCTCTAGACTCTGTCCCTATTCACAGAGTCTTTTCCTATTTCAGAGCCTGTTCTGTCTGCAGAACCTGAGCCCTATTTGTACAGTCTGTGACATTTCCCAGGGCCTTTGCCTATTTGCACAGCTTGTCTGAACTTCCCTGGATAGAAACTCTTGTCTGCTTGCAGGCTGTACTCCTACGGAGAGTTTCTCACCGCCACAGGTCACTGTGTCTGGGAGCACCCCTGTCTTTCGACAGAGCACATCCCTGTTGGCAGAGCCCATGCCTGTCTGCACAGTCTACTCCTGATTCCATGTGTACTTGTTAACAGAACCTGTCCCTATTCATGGAGCCTTTATCTCTCTTTAGAACTCATCCTTTTCTAAAGCCTGTCCCTGTTTGCCGAACCTGGGGTCTCTACAGAACCCAGCCCCGTTTTAAGATCTTGCCCATGTCTGGGGCATCTGTGCTGGAACATGGAGCTGATTTCCTGGCCGGCTCCTTTCAGCAAATCCTGCCCTCTCTGAAGACACTGTCACTGTTAACAGAGGCTGTCTGTTTGCAGAGCCTGTGTGGGCTTACAAAACCTATCCCGATCTGCCAAGCCTCTGTCTATACAGGCTTTGTCTGCAGAGCCTGTGTCTTTTTGCAGAGCCCGGATTGCTCTGCAGAGCTCATGATTGCTTGCCCAGCCTGTTCCGATCTCCTGTTTGCAGGATTTGAGGCTGTTTCCCAAGGCTGTCTCTGCGTGCAGAGCCTGACCACACCTAGAGAACTTTTGCCTGTTTCAGAGCCTGCCTCTGTCTGGCAAGCACTTCTCTGACTGGTGATGCTGTGTCTCTTTGCAGAGCCTTGCCTATCTATGTGCCTGTTTGTATCTGCAGAGCCTGTCCCTTCTGCAAAGAGTCCCTGTCTTAAGGGTTTGTCTCCATCCACATTTGCAAAGCCTTTCCCAGTTCTGCAAAGCTCCTCCACACCTGCAGAACCCGGGACTGTCTGTAGAGCCTTTCTCAGCGTTCATAACCTTTGCCTGTTTGCCCAGCTTGTCTGAATTTCCCTGGGTCCAGTTTGTGTCTCTTTATGTAGGTCATCCTTACAAAGGTGGTCCCTGTCAACAGAACTCATCTTTGTCAGGAGAACCTGTGCCTGTTGCATCCCTTTCTTGGGTCTGAGGAAGCTGTCCCTTTTCTCTGCAGGTGCTGTGTCTCTTTGCATGGCTATCTCCTGTCTGAAAGACCTACGCCTATTTGCCTTGTGGGCAGAGCCTGTCTTGTCTACAGGATTCTGTCTCACTTCAAGAGCCTGCCCCTGTTTGCAGAGTCTGTCCCTGCCTACAGCACCTGTCGTGACTAGCAGAGCCCTCGCCTGGCTGCAAGCCTATCACTGTCTACAGTGACTGTCCCTGGCTGCAGATCCTGTGTCTGTATGCATAGCTTGTTTCAAACTCCCTGTCTGTTTGCAGAGATTGTCCATAGACTCAAAGCCTATCATTGTCCACAGAGCTCAGCCCTGTTTCAAGTACACAAGCACAGACGACAAGGCAGGTCCCTGTTTGCAAACCTCTGTGCCGATGTCTGCAGTACCCGTCCTGGTGTGCTGGCCCTTTTGTTTACGCAGCCCTCCTCGTGAGAGGCACAGGCTATGATGAGGGGTCTTTGGAGAGCTGTGCGTGGGGAGAGCTCTTGCTTAGAGCCCGGAGTACAGGCGGCCAGGGCCTGAGGACTCACTCCTGTTCCCTCCCTCACTCTTTCCTGATCTAGGATGGACACCAACAGGGGCCTCCCAGCCATCGAGAGCCACAGGGACCTCCACATATGGATCACTGAGGTGAGCTGCACGACCAGACAGAAGAGCTGGTGAGAAAGACAGCGTGCAGGTCTCTGAGACCAGTCTTCTCCTGCGCCCCACTCAGAGCTCCCTCCCCTACGCCACAGGGTCATGGCTGGGGGGAACGGGGTCTCCCAGGTTGTCACTAGGCACCCTCCTCTCCCAGGACCTGAAGATGGTGCCGGTCCCCGAGCGGGCTTATGGGAACTTCTCTGAGGAGCACTGCTACATCGTCCTGCACGTGAGCACTTCAGGAGTCTGGGGGGTGGGGGATGGTGGTCGCTGGCCCTTTGGGGGTTCCATGGTGCAGACTCAGCTCCGCTCTGGGAAAAGGCAGGCTGGGAGCTCAAGAATCGCATCCCATACGGAGGCTGCTGCCTTTGAGGCCTCTTCACCCTTCCCTCCCCGGTCTCCATCTCCTGTCGCTGGAAGCACCTGACCAGTCTCCCCACAGCCCTTCATACATCCTCCACCTCGGTCTCCCCTCTCTGCCCCAGCCCTCGGGCCCCACCCCACTCCTGGGACCTCAGCCCCTCACCACACACACGGACGCAAACACCTGGGCCCTAGGTCCCCCAGAGCCTGAAGGCCACGTCGGGGGTGCCCAAAGACCTGCACTACTGGGTCGGGAAGGAGGCAGGTTTGGAGGCGCAGGGTACGGCGGGCTCCTTCGTGCAGCACCTGCAGGAGGCGCTGGGTGGCGCCACCGTGCAGCACCGCGAGGCGCAGGGCCACGAATCCGCCTGCTTTCGCAGCTACTTCCGCCCTGGAATCATGTGAGTGAGGCGGGCAGGGGGCTGGGAGGGACAGGAGCCGTGGGGTGGCTGGCGGCCTGGGGCAACTGTCTCCCTCATCACAGAGTTGGGGGTGGTTTTTTTGAGGGGGGGCGGGTATCAACTTGTTGACGTACAAATCATACCATACAACCCACCCGTTTAAAGCATACAATTCAGTGATTTTTAGTGTATTCGCAGACTTGTGGGATCCATCGCCATAATTTTAGAACGTTTTCAACACCCCCAGAAGAAGACCCGTACCCTTTAGCATCACCCCCCATTTCCCCCAATACTCCCTTGCCCCAGTCTGTATAGATTTCCCTCTTCTGGACATTTTACTTAAATAGAATTATACAACACCATTTATGGATATACCACACTTTAATTGTGTATTCATCACTTAATGGACATTTGGGTTGTTTCCACTTTTTAGCTGTTATGGGTAATACTGTTGTTAACATTTGTATACAAGTTTTGAGCAGTTTTCCCCCCCAGTTTTATTGAGATATAACTGACACACAGCACTGTATAAGTTTAAGGTGTACAGCATAATGGTTTGACTTACATATATTGTGAGATGATTACTGCAGTAAGTTTACTCACCATCCAGTATTGTATACAAGTTTTTGTGTGGACATATGTTTCTCATTTCTCTTGGGTGTATACCCAGGAGTGGATCCCAGTGTTGTTTTTCAGTTTACTTTTCTGTTACTATGCCCAATAGAAATATGTCTTTTGCTGTAAATTGCTTCAAATATTTATTTAATTAACAATTACAATATAGTAGGTCGAACCATAGGAAATTGCCAGTATTCAATCATTTCTGTTGAACCTAATACATGTAAATAGTATATACATAAATGCACACACACATATACATGCACATGCAGAAAACATGCCACCCCATGTATGTCCACCTACAGATGGGCACCCACATACATCGGTGTGTATTCATGTCCACCTACACACATATACACGGTTGTGTGAATTTTCATGCACACACATCTGTACTCATACGGATAAACAGATACCAGTTATTCCCCACATGCATACATGTATATACACATTGATGTGTCCACGTATCTACACATGTATAAACACATGCACGTTACTGCCCCCATATGCTTGTACACACGTGTCCATATCTACTTGCACACACGTATTAAACAGGCACATGTGTGTCCCCACATGCGTGCATGCAGGTGCGCACATCTGCACTCACCCCTGCGCATGGCAGCATATGGTCTCACATGGGACCCCATGCTCTCCTCAGCTACCGGAAGGGAGGCCTGGCCTCTGCCCTCAAGCACGTGGAGACCAACGTGTACAACATCAAGCGACTGCTGCGCATCAGAGCAGGGAAGCACGTGTCAGCCAGCGAGGTGAGAGCGGCCAGGGATGCCACCTGATCATGGACTCAGCTGGACTGCGTGTCCTGAAGTGTAGGGAAGTGTGGAGGGCGGTGGGGACCGTGGGGGGAACATGGGAGATCAGCACTCCCTGATGGCCCATCCTGATGAGGAAAGAGAAGGCAGAGCCAGGCTTCCAGCCCCACCCGTCCCACAGCTCCTTTGACCCTCTGTTTCCTCATCTATCCCATGGACACACTGAGAACTAGGGAGGTGAGGCAGACAAGATGATGCACCTGGATGGCCCTGCTAAGCAGCACAATGGGAAGTAGCATGATTTGGGGAGGTGCACAGCCCCACATTCTCATACACATCATAATTGTCACCCATAGGCACACCCAGTGTCTCCACTGTTAGCCCTAATGCCACTCGGTCCATAGAGTGCCCTTGCGCAAATTAGACTGGAGTGCCCCTTACTTCCGTCTGTCAGGATATTGATGGAAAATACTGATCTTGTGAGAACAAGATGGTTTGCTGCCATCAGTGTCATGAACAGTCAGGAGTTTGACGCCTGCGATGTGAATGGTGACACTGAGTTGTGTACGTCACTGTCTGCATGGTATGTGGCAGCTCTGTGACTCACAGACAATTCCACCCAGGCTCACACAGTGTCACCCACAGATTTAGTGATCATACATCCCTGGTCATGCAGCGCCACCATGCAGCCCCAGGTTTTGCCTGTTAGCCTGGCGTAATTATTCAGAGCTCCTACTTTTACTCTCCAAAGCATTGGGATGATAATTGCCCTTTTCCACAGATAACACACTGTCCTCCACACAGGTACACATGCACTGTCAGCCAGGAGCTCATACACTTCTTCACATTTCATGTTCACCTACACACACGTCTACACATGTGGATAAACTGGTACTTGCGCCCCACTTGCATCCATGTGTCTGTGTACGCATGTACTCCTGTAGACTTGCACTGAGTGAGAAGTGTCACACTCGGTCACGGACACTCTGTGAAATGCAGCATAACCTACGTTTACACATGCCCAGAGATGCACCCAGCCACATCCACAGTGACGCTCAAGGTCTCACATGCTTACATGGATGCGTGCCTGCACACCATCAGAGTGGTGTCACACTCACACATACACCCAGTTGCACGCAGCTTCATGCACATAAGTGACACACCTGAGCTATGCGCACGTGGGCAAGGACAGGCTGCAGTGCCCCTCCACCTGGGTGCGGGTGGTATGACACACTGTCTCCCTCCCTGACGCCTGGCTCTGGCAGGTGGAGCTCTCCTGGCACAGCTTTAATAAGAGTGACATCTTCCTGCTAGACCTGGGCAAGATGATGATCCAGTGGAATGGGCCCAAAACCAGCACTGCCGAGAAGGCGCGGGTCAGTGTCTGCCCCGGGAACTAAGGGGTGCAGTGCTCGGGGAGAGGGGTGGTCCTCCAGGTGCCCATCCTCCAGCTACCCCAAGAGGTGGGCTTCGCTCTCACCTAAGAAGCTGAGAAGCACCTACAAACTGAGTCCAGATCCTGAACTGGTGGTACCCCTGGATGCCAGGATAAGGGGACACCTCCCCTGGCACCCAGCCTCTGGGAGCTGAGAAGTGACAGGAGGATTCTGGGCTGGACTGTCTGAGAGGTGACGGGGGGCATTCTGGGGATGCTCTGACTGCCAGGTCCTGTCCCGCAGGGCCTGGCCCTGACCCGCAGCCTCCAGGACAGGGAGCGTGGTGGCCATGCACAGATTGGCGTGGTGGATGATGAGGCTGAAGCCACTGACCTCATGCAGATCATGGAAGCTGTGCTGGGCTGCAGAGTGGTCAATCTGCACACCGGCATGCCCAGCAAGAGTATTGACCAACTGCAAAAGGCCAATGTCCGCCTCTACCAGTGAGCAGACCTTGGGAGTGGGAAGGGTGGGTGGAATAGCCCAGGCGTGCATGTCCGTCATAACTGCAATAACACGGTGTCTCTAGGAAGCCCTCTAGAAAAGGTTCATGGGTTTCTGGGGCAGGCCATGTGGGACCTTAGACCCAGCCTGTGCTCTTGCATGGCTGCCTTTCTGAGAACGCATTGTACAGACAGGGCGACTGAGGCCCTGAGAGGGCCAGGGAGCTGCCTAAGTCTTCACAGTAAGGCCGCAGTGAAGACCTCAACCTGGGCCCCCAGCCCCCAAGCCTTCTGCCTCTGGAGGTGCGAGGGGCATTGGTAGCTGGAGTGGAGCCAGGCTTGGAGGAGCTGAGCTGCCCACATCTGGATGCCTGTCCCCTAGTGTCTACGAGAAGGGCAAGGATGTGGTGATCCAGGAGTTGTCGACCTGCCCTCTGGCCCAAGACCTACTGCAGGAGGAGGTGAGGCAAGCCTGGCCCCAGCCATCCCGTCCATCTCCCCACCCACTCCACAAGCCCAACCCAGTCTGGACCACCTACTGACCAGCCCCACTTTGGCTCCCAGGACTGCTACATCCTGGACCAGGGTGGTTTCAAGATCTACGTGTGGCGGGGATGCATGACTAGCCTCCAGGAGAAAAAGGCTGCCTTCAGCAGGGCTCTGGTGAGGCTATGGGGCCCTGGCTTAGAGGGACATAACGCTGCCCTGGTTCCTGGGTAGGGAGGAAACCGCCCTACCCTGCAACCTAAGCTGGGAGACATCCATGTCCTGGGGTCTAAAAAGAGAGGTAGTCCTGCCCTGGGGCCAGGAGGGGGATACCTCCTGCCCCGGGAAACCTGTCGGATGGAGGAGGACATAACCCTGCCCTGGGGTCTAGGCCTGAAGACCCACCGCCCTGTCTGAGGGCGGAGACACAGCTCTGCCCAACGGTCCGAGGGGGAACACAGGGCCCCTCTCTGGGGTACCGCGGGCTGTGGCCTGCCTTGGGGGCCCTGACGGGGGAGGACCAGATAGCTTCCAAGAAACCATGTGTAAAAGGGGGATGTGGGGGACCCACCTTGAGGTCTGAGGATTCTCCAGGCACTGGGTGCTCCCTCCTTTTCCAGGAGGGGAGACAGGGCTCTGCCTGGGGTCTGACGGGTGGTCATAGCTGGCCCTTCCCGAGGCCCAGACTAATGGGACCCTGCCTGTCCTCAGGGACATCGGAGAAGTCGGTAGTGCCGGAGCCAGCTCCTTAAACCAGTCATGAGCTCAGTTAATTAACGCTGCTCAGTGCACTGGCTGGCCCCGCAGCGTGAGCGGCAGGTCCTGCGGGTGGAGCGGAGCAGTGGGCCCTTGGGCCACACGCTTGACAGAGCCCCCCCGCCCAGGGCTTCATCCAGGCCAAGGGCTACCCGAGCTACACCAATGTGGAGGTGGTGGACGAAGGCGCCGAGTCGGCCGCGTTCAAGCAGCTCTTCCGATCGTGGTCTGGGGAGCAGCGCAAGAACAAGCACCTCCGCGGAATTGGTGAGGGAGCGTGGCCTGACGGCGGAGCGGAGCTCAGAGCTGAGGCTTCCTGAGCGATGGGCGGGGGCTGGGGGCGGGGCTGGATGGGCGGGGCCTGGGCGGGGCCCAGAATCTCCACGGGGAGGGTGAGGGGGCGTGGCCGGAGGGAGCTTCTTGCGTGATTGGCTGGGTGAGGCGAAGTCTGGGACAGGGCAGACGTCGCCAGTGACACCCTCTGTCCCACCCTCAGGTAAACTCCTTCAGGTGAAACTGGACGTGGGCAAGCTGCACAGCCATCCTGAGCTGGCGGCCCAGCTCAGGATGGTGGACGACGGCTCTGGGAAGGTGGAGGTGAGGGGCACTGACTTGGCTGGGGGAAGATGGGCGCACAGGTGTAGGCTTTGTCTACAGGTGAACCTTATGGCTGCTAAAGTGACCCAGGTACGCACAGGTGCACATCTACACACAGTCAGGGACACACGGGGCATGTGTACGTGTACACGCACCTTCCGCCCCGCCAGCTCATACGCATCACGCGTACAGTCCCACGCAGCCACAGCCACTTGCTCGGTGACACTCATGGCACCCAGAACAGTAACATTCGGACAATTAATTGTGCCCTTTTGTCATATGTATGACACATACATATTATAATATAGACACATACACCTTGTGATTGCACTTATTCAAACAATTGAAAACATGTAAGCATACAAGCTCTACATCACACATGATCACAGCCCCACACGCCCAACACAAAGTCACACCCTGTCAGCCACCCGTCTGGTCTCAGACCAATGTTCTGGGAGATGCAGGGGTTGGGGGCTCCTTCCAGGCTCTGTACAGGGCAGGGTTGTATCTTGACTAATTGGGTCACCCCCAGGCAGGGCCCTTAATTCCTTCAGGGCTCAGTTTTTTATATGTAAAATGGAGCTAAAGCTGTGGTCCCACCTGGCCCCGAGGCTGGTGTGCGGGTGCTGAGAGCTTATGCGAACAGGACAGCTGGGCCTGTGTGAGGCGCGCTAGTTCTCAAGGTAGGCCGAGGTCAGAGAAAATACTGTTTCTCCAAGGTGCCCTCTGACATTTGCCCTACTATGGATGGACAGTGGCAGTGAGTGGGGAGAGACTGAGGTAGGAGAAGACGGGGCGGAGGGGGAGGAGGGGGAGGAGGGAGAGAGGATGACAGGTTGGGGGGACAGGGAGAGACAAAAGAGGAGACTGAGAATGAGAGAGAGAGGGCGGAGGAGACGGAACAGAGGGAGGAGGGGGTGGGATGCAGAGCAGGGAGGGGTGAGGGCCAGGGAGAGGAGAAAGGGGGTCAGGGAGAGATGGGGTACCCAGGGAGAGACAGAGGGGCAGCCAGCGAGAGAGAGAAAAGGAGAAACAGGAAAGCGGAGAGAAGGGCAAAGGAGGAAGGAAGGAGAGGTCTGCAGCCCAGGCCCCAAGCACAAAGCCAGGGAGGGGGACATCCCCCGCCCCCCCACACAGCAGGCTCGGGGACAGGCAGCCAGGGGGGGTTCCCGAGCCAGGAGGCCTGGCTGCCAGGTGAGTGCTGCTCCTGGAGGCGAGTGGTTGCAGTCAGCCTCTTCTGCAGAAGCAGGATTCTCGGTGCTCTGGTCTTTTCCAGAGACTGCTGTCAGGCTCTGTGTGGCCACGGGATGCCCAGATGTTGTTTCTTGCCATGTCGAGGTGAGCGCTGTTACCCCCACTTCACAGGTGGGAAAAACTGAAGCTCAGAAAAGTCTCACTGCCAGTGTGGGTGACCGGGATTCAACCAGGGTTTGTCTGGCTCCAGGGCACATGCTCGGCTACCCACAGGAACAGGACATCACATTAAGTGTGACTAAGTGTTTCCCTTTGAACAGGGTTTGCTTTTTTAAGTGACACTTGAAAAAAAGGAAATTTTTCCAAGAGCCCCAAGGCCTTGCTTCTGCCCAGCTTCTGCTGCCCTGGCCTGAGCAGAGAGCAGCTGTGCAGGGCTGTGGCTGGTGGGGTCAGGCTGGGGTGGCATGTGGCAGCCTGGGCAGCCTCTGGAGTCCTCAGCGCTTGTTTGTCCCAGGCACCACACACCAACTCAGAGTCCTGGCTGAGAACAGGCTGGCAAAAGTGTGGATCCCAGGGGTCCCTGGGGGAAGCACAGAGTGTAGGGTGCACAGAGCTTGGGGGGGAGCCCCTTGTCTGCACAGATGAGGCATGCCCCCAGCTGCAGAGAGCTTCCTGGCTGGACACACGGTGGGTGGACTAGTTCAGGTGGAGGCACCACCCCTGCCTGTTGGTCCTCTGTTCCCCAGGTGTGGTACATCCAGGACTCATGCAGGCAGCCCGTGGACCCCACGCATCACGGACAGTTGTGCGCAGGCAACTGCTACCTTGTCCTCTACACATACCAGAAGATGGGCCTCGTCCAGTACATCCTGTACCTGTGGCAGGTGCGCCGGCCTGAGCAGGGTGGTGGGCACCCTCAAGCCCCAGAGCTCAGGAGCTGAGAGTGGGGTCTGGGAGCCGTGCCAGGCCCTCACCACCCCTGCCCGCAGGGCCTCCAGGCCGCCTCACATGAGATCAAAGCCCTGAAGGGCAACGCCGAGGAGCTGGACCTCCAGTACCACGGAGCGCTGGTGCAGGAGCACGTGACCATGGGCAGCGAGCCCCCTCACTTCCTCGCCATCTTCCAGGGCCAGCTGGTGATCGTCCAGGTAGGGCCCACCTTGCTGCTGTGACCGCAGCCTCTCCACTCCTCCGTGCGCCCGTGGCCCTTACACGCATGTGCTAAGCACCTTCTCTGCAGGTCAGGGGCCCAGCGGTAGCCCCTGGGCTTCCTGGTGCTTGTCTGAGGCCCAGGAGCTCCAGGGTGACCCCTGCCTGAGTTTCTTCCCCCATCCCCAGGGGCAGCCACAGAACAGGCGCGCAAGTGCGGAAGCAGAACGGAAAGGGAGCCAGGGCCTTGCCTGGGGTCACACACAGGCAAAGCTGCTCCCCACTTTCCATCTTCAAGGCCTGCGGGATCCATGCTCTGACCCCTCGGAGATGGCGTGAGGGGTCTGTTTAGAAAGGGCCTGGTTCCCTATTCTAGACCGATGGCATCCTCACACTCCACACTCACAGGGTAGAAAACAGAGGTGGCTTCAAGAGAGGGGGCCCTGGGTGCTGAGGCAGTTTGGCCCCCACTGGGAGAGGGAGGCGGCCCCAAGAGCCCTTGCCACAGCCTGAGGCCCAGCTCTCTCGTAGGGGAGCGCTGGGCACAATGGGAAGGGGCAGCCAGAGTCTGCCACAAGGCTCTTCCACGTACGAGGCACCGACAGCTACAACACCTGGACCCTGGAGGTGCCAGCCCGTGCCTCAGCCCTCAACTCCAACGACATCTTCCTGCTGGCCACAGCTGGCCTCTGCTACCTCTGGTTTGGGAAGGTACCCCAGCAATGACCACTTGACTTACGCCTGGGGCCCTACCCTTACGCCAGGGAAGGGTCTACTCTGCAGTGGAGGCTGATTTCAAGTCCAGCCTCAGGCCGGAGGGAGGTGGGGAAGAGGCCACAGTGTCCCTTCTGGGACCTGGGGGAAGTTATGGGTGGACCTGGGCATCCACGGGTCAGAGCCAGGCCAGGCCCAGGCTGCCTCCCCTCCTTCCTGCCTCGTGCCAGGACCATGTCCCTTCCCAAGTCTCTTGGGAAAAGGAGGCCTAGTTCAGATTGCAAGGGTTTTCTCTGATCTTCAGCATAAATCGTGAATGATCTCCAAGCCTGGAGAACCCCATCCTGTGCTCTGGACCTGGAGAGGGTCCCGGTCCCTGTGACCTTGATCAGCTGAGGAGAAGAGGGAGGAGGGGGAGGAATGGAGACACTTTTTCATGTGTGCCCCGCCACGAGCCCAGGGCTCCTGTGTCTCAGGCGTGGCTCCGCACAGGCTCCTGTTAGTAGGGGATGTGGCGCAGGAGGTGAAGTCCCCTCCCTGTGCAGGGCGTGACCCAGCTCTTTGCCTGCCAGGGCTGCAGCGGTGACCAGCGTGAAATGGCACGGACAGTGGTCACCGTCATCTCCAGGAAGGACAAGGAAATGGTGCTGGAGGGTCAGGAGCCTCCCCACTTCTGGGAGGCCCTGGGGGGCCAGGCGCCCTACCCCAGCAGCAAGAGGTGACAAGGCTGGGAGGAGGGTGCTCTCCTGACCCAGAGGAGGAAACTGAGGCCCAAGAGGGTGGGTGACTGATTAAGGGTCACACAGGGAGGTGGAGAGGCCAGACTGGAGCTGAGAACTCATGGCTCCTCAGCCCAGGGGCTCCCAGGAGCACAGCCCACCCTTCCCTCCTACCTAACTTGGAGCACGAAGGTGCCGGGGACAGGGTGGTGGCGCCCTCTGCTGGCCGAATGTGCTCCCTGCATGGTCCCAGTCCTGGACCGTCCTATCGGCAGAGGGCCAGAGGGCAAAGTGCATTCCCCCACCCCACAATACCCACGGGTGGTGTCCCCGGTGTAATATGACGTATGGGTAAACAGCGTGTGTGGAGTGTGCAAGAATAGTGTGTGTGGGGTGTGTAAATGGATAAGGGTGTGTAGGGGAAGGAAGGGCAGAGTGAGGCCTCAAAGGGAACTGGGAGCGGAGGACCTGCCGCCCTTTATGTCTGTGCGGCCCGGCTATGCGCTGTGCTCCGCGCAAGTCTCCTGAGCTCCTAAGTGCTGCTGTCGCCCTCTCTCAGCCTGGCTTCCGTCCTCCCACCTTGGGCCTGAGGCCGGGCTCCTGGGCTTCTCCCTCCCAGGGCGGCAGGGCTCCAGCTCGGCCCTCCCTCCGCACTCAGCCAGCCACCCCCTCCTTGCTCGTGCTCCTTCCCCGGGAAATTCATGGGGCAGCTTGCACCCCGGCTGCCTGTGGGAAGACAGACTACCTAACCTGCTTCCCCCACTGACACGAGGACACGGAGGCCCAGAGAAGGGCAGGCGTTTGGGAGTGGATCCTGGGCTGGGTGGAACTCAGAGGGGAGCGGGTGCCTCCTGCTCCAGGAGGCATTGTGTCCCGGCCCCTGGGGGGCAGTAGAGGGGTGCTGTGCTGGGGGCTGGCTTGGCCCAGGCTGGTCAGAAGCCCAGCTCTCTCTGCGCCCCTCATGGCCTTGTGCCATGCTGGCCAGGCTCCCCGAGGATGTGTCCAACTTCCAGCTACAACTGTTTGAGTGCTCCATCCAGACGGGCCCCCTGGTCCTCACGGAAGTGGTGTTCTTTAGCCAAGAGGACCTGGACAAGTATGGCGTCATGTTACTGGACACCTGGGAGGAGGTGCGGCAGCCTGGGTGCCTGGCTGGGTTGTGAATGGGGGGTGTCTGCACCTGCGTAACTGGGTGTGAGTGTGTGTGACTGTGTTTCTAGCCACGTGACTGCATATAAGGCTGCGGGTGTGTGACTATTTACGACACTGTAACCCTGGGTGACTGGGCAATTGTGTGACTGTGGATGACACCAGGGATGACTCTGTGACCCAGGGAGCCTGTGGGAGACTGTGGCTGTGTGTCTGGGACTCATGTGTGGTTGTGACCGGTTGTGTAGTTGCGTGTAACTCTATGTGCCTTATAAGGGCATCTGTGAGTCCATGCAACTGAGTGCCCATGGCTGACATGTCAGTGCTGAGTGGGTGGCCATAAAGTGACCGTGTGTGTGTGTGTGTGTGTGCACGCATGTGCATGATGCCTCTGTGTGACTGCATTTGATCTCTATTTATTTCCTCTCTGGTCTTTATTAGTTCCTTCCTTCTGCTGACTTTTGGTTTTGTTTGTTCTTTTTCTAATTCTTTTAGGTGGTAGGTTAGGTTGCTTATTTTGAGATTTTTCTTGTTTTTTTGAGGAAGGCCTGTATTGCTATGAACTTCCCTCTTAGGACTGCTTTGGCTGCATCCCATAAATTTTGTATGGTTGTGTTTTCATTGTCCTTTGTCTGTCTGTGTGCCTGCATTTGCCTGTGTGTGTGCAGCTGTGTGTAATGGCTATGAGGTCAAGGAACTGGCTATAAGTGACCAGACTATCTATAACTGGTGACACTGAGAGACAATGTAACTGCCTGCAGGTGTGAGTGCCTGAGTGACTGAATTCATGTGACCGTGTAATCATGTTTCTGGGTGGCTGGATGTGATGGTGTTTCAGGCTACTTGTGTTTTCAGGCTGCGTGATCCATTGTAACTGTGCTTAGGTGCAACTATGCGTGAGTACGGTGACAGTGTACAGCTGTGATTTGCCATCTGGCTGAGTGGTGGTGGACAGTTGTGTCTGTGTATCTGTGGTCGTGTGTGTGTATATGTGTGTGTATCTGCATCACTGTGCCTGGGACTCTGTGTGACTGTGGCAAGGCCTTTGGGCTCGCATTCCATTCAGAGCGCAGCCAAAGCCCCTTCCCCAGCCCTGTGACCCGGGCGGCCCCAACTCTCCCCCTCGCTCATTCTGCTCCAGCCACTATGGCTTCCTGGCCGCTCCCTGAACATGCCAGCGTGCTCAGGGCCTTTGTACTGGTTGTTTCCTCTGCTCAGAACACTTTCCCCCCAGACATACATGTGACTTGCTCCCCCACCTCCCTCAGAGCTTGACTCCAGTGTCATCTTCTCAGTAAGGCTCTCCCTGACTCTAATTTAAAATGACAGTATCCACCCCACCACCACCCCACTTTTCTTCTTTCCCTGCTTTATTTTTCTCCATCTGATATACTACATATTTTACTTATTTTTGTGCCTCCCCCAGCAAAATGAAAGCTCTACAAGAGCAGGGATTTTGTCTCTTTCTTTCTCATGGTTGAGTCCCCCGTGCCTAGAACATTATCTGGCACATAGTCGGTGCTCAGTAAATATGTGTGGATTGATTGCACACATGCATGCCTGAGACCTCCTGGCACATTTACGGGTGTGTGGGTGTGCAGCCAGCCTGCTGGGTGGGTCTGGTTGGCTGGGATGTGTGCATCGGGTTCTGAGACCACCTGATGGGCAGGGCTGGGAGGGAAGTGGTCAGCTCCACCCGCCCAAGGCCAGGCCCCCTCTGTGGCCCAGATCTTCCTGTGGCTGGGGGCAGCTGCGAGCGAGTGGAAGCAGGAGGCCGTGGCCTGGGGCCGGGAGTACCTGAAGACCCACCCAGCAGGGAGGAGCCTGGCCACGCCTATCGTGCTGGTCAAGCAGGGCCACGAGCCTCCCACCTTCACTGGATGGTTCCACACCTGGGACCCCTACAAATGGACCGTGAGTGAGGCCTGAACCCCCCATGCCCACCCTAATCTTGGGAGAGGGGCCTGCCCTGGCAGACGGTGGGGGAGCCATTGCCCTGCCCAGGGACCTCCAGTGTGTGGGGGGAATCTTGTCCCATTGGTGCCCCTCAATCCGGCCCCCACCCTGATTCTTGCCCCCAGAACAATCAGTCTTATGAGGACGTGGTGGAGGGCAGCCTGGGAGCAGTATCTGCCATCTCAGAGATAACCGCAGTGAGTATTGGGGCCTCCCAGGGGTCTGGGCTCAGCTGGCATGGCCCAGAGGGCAGGATGAGCAGGGAAGGAGCCAGGCGCCGGTAGAGGGCAGGGGTGGCAGTTGGGGGCAGGAGGGCGGGTGGGCTCAGTGTGGCCTCCCATGGGAGCCCATCCCCCAGCTTCCTCAGCCTGAGTCCCCTCTCCTGACAGCAGGTCAGCAACTTTCGGCTGTCCAGATGGCCAAGCAATGGCAGGGCAGGCCCGTTGGCCCTGTGGGCCCTCAAGGGCTCCAAGGACAGCTCCGAGAACGAGCTGGAGCTGGGCCCCAAGGCGGGCAGCGGCCGCAGAAGCACCGGCAGCAGCCCCAGATCCGTGGCCAGCGGGAGCCTGCCCTGAGAACAGCTGAGGCACCAGGCTGTTGAGGACCTGCCGGAGGGTGTGGACCCGGCCCACAAGGAGGTGGATGCCTGAGACCCCCGCCGCCGCCACTCACTGCCCCAGCACTAATGCATATAAAGCTGAGCTGCCGGGGCCCAGGGCATGACCCACTGATGGTGGGCAATGGGCAGGCTGCCCGGGGAGATGTGTGTTCCAGATAGGGTGATGGGCAGAGAGATGTGGGAGAGGATGACACCTCTGGGTGAGTGGGACAGGGTTCTGGGCTCAGCTGACACCCTTCCTCTGCACCCATTCCCTCCTCTCCCCCACCCCAGTCCTATCTCTCAGACTCTGATTTCCAAGATACCTTTGGGAAGTCCAAGGAGGAGTTCTACAGCATGGCCAAGTGGAGGCAGCAGCAGCAGAAGCAGCAGCTCGGCTTCTTCTGAGCCCCGGCCCTGCCGGCTCCGTCTACGCGGCCAAGATGCCTGCCTGCGGGCACCTCCCCTACACACATATGAGCCCCCCGGAGAGGCCCTCCTGGCGCACCCTGCTTGGAGACTCCTGGGTCACTAAAATAAAAGCCTGTGGCCTTCACAAGATGTGGTGAGTGGGCTTTCAGGTCTGGGTCACTCAGCAGGTCCGCCTCTGGGGAGAGTGGGCCTCTGGGGTTGGAGGGGTCGGCCGTGACATTCCAAAGACTTAGCCCTCCATACCCTCCGCCATGCAGGGGTTTGTTTCTTGCTGGTCCCTCCTGCCCAGGGGATAGATGTGTGAGGGTGCTCCAGTGTGAGGGTGGAGAAGTGGAGAGTGAGGTGCTGGGGCTCCAGTGCTCTGGGGCATGCACACACGCACGCGTGTTTTACAGGGATTTTTCCGGTGTCCAGGTAAAGAGACCACAGTACTTAGTCTTATGATTTTTATAAAAACCCTCAACCTAGGGCCCGGCTGGAGGATGGAGCGGGCTGCAGTGTCATTCCTAACGGAACTGAGGACAGCTCCAGGGACTGGGCCAGCTCCTGGGCTCCCGAGAGGCAGCAACACAGACAGTGGGTTGGAGCTGAAGGCAGTGCGGGGCTGCCAGCTCTGAGCGAGAGGTCCTGCCCCCAGATGTGGACAGAGGGCCTGGTCCGCTCGGGGCAGCCCTCACCAGACTCCCCGAGCCTAGTCCTGGAGGCCCACCTTCACAAAGAGGGTGGCAGATGGGTGCTGGTCTCCGTTCTTGGACAGGAGGTGGATGTGGCGGTATCCTGGCAGGCGGATGGGCGGGGAGGGGCGCACAGGGGGAGTCCTGGTCACTTAGGGAGGATGCTTTGAGGAATAGCCGGCCCCTTCCCGAGAGATGCCTGCCCTCGAGTCGTCCCCTCCCTCCACAAACACTCACCCTGCTTGAGGCTGTTCAAGGGGATGGTGCTCTGGCCAATGAAGTCGTTCTTGGAGGAGGCATCGTAGTCCTCCACCACAAAGCGCACGAGGGCGAGCTCAGGCACAATCACCTCGAACTCAAAATCTGCGTCCCACCATGGGTTGAAACCTAGAGGTGCAGGCACCATGTCAACAGCATGGACACCAGCTCCAGAAGCCGGGCCCAGCCCAGGCCCAGCATGTACCGTTATTGGTGACCACAGCGGTCTGGCGGCTGGCCACGTCCTGGCCCACACCATGGATCTCCACTGTCACCTTGGGGTCCACAATTGAATTCTTATTCTTGTTGACTTTTGGCAGCTGCTGCCCTGAGATGACCTGAGGAAAGGCGGGGGACAGTTAAGGGTTCAGGATGGTAGCGAGGGGGAAGCGAGGCCCATGGCACCTGTCCCTCCGGTGGCTGGCCATACCCTGACATTGAGCCGCTTCCGAGTCCACCAGGGCCCCTGAGCCAGGGCATGGGAGTTGAAGGTGGAGTTGGGGTCTCGCAGGAAGGCAGGCTTCAGCACATATCCACAGGCCCCATTGTCCTGGAATCGGCCCTGGTATACGTCCATCTCTGGCCCAGGTGTCTGGAAGTTCAGGGCCACTACAGGCAGGACGGAGCAGTCACAGGCTGTGGGCTGGCCTCAGGGGCCCCAGAGCCCAGCCTGCTTGGGGTACACTGAGGCCCAGAGTCACACGGTGAGGCAGAAGCAGAGTCCAGGATCACTCCAATGCCTACTGCCCTCCTGCCACCCTAACTGACCCACCACACCACCCTTGCATTCCATTTCTGGTGCCAGAATTCAAAGGACAAGTGTGCTAACAGTGGGATTTCAGACGCTGTATTTGCTGGTGGGGGATATTTCCAGACTGAGATTACCAGCTCCTGAGCCCACAGATCCCTGCATCTGGCTCTGCCTGGGTCCCCAGAGGCTCCTGGCCCCTGGCCCTCCAGGCGGAAACCCTCACCCAGGCCTCCTCCAAGCCCCAGCCAGCCCGTACCGATCTGGCAGCCCCCATTCCACATCTCCACAGGGCTGTAGTTGGAGGAATCTGTTCTCCACCCTGCGGGGTAGATCCTGCTCAGGTGACTCACATTGTGGCGGACAAAGCTGTTTCCTGAGGGGGATGTGGGCTCATCAGAAGCGGAGGCCTCCTGGTGAGCCCAAGCCCCTCCCTACCAGCTCTGTCTGGTAACAGCGTGGGGTGCCAGCTCTGGGCGATGTCCGGAGGGGTGGGAGCCAGTCCTGACCCTGGCCAGCTCAGGTGGTCAGACAGATGGACAGCACCCTGGGGGGACAGGGCCGGGCTCACCTGATTCTTGGAGCAGTCGGAGGGCGCGGTTCTCGGAGAAGGATGCCATCTCATAGAAAGCCTGCCCAGGGGTGCCAGGAGTGAAGCCCAGAAAGTGGACGCTCTTGCAGTAAATGACCATATCTGAGAGCTCCTTTGCTAGTCTGAGCTTGTCCTCCTGGGGGCCATGGGGAGGCCCAAGTTAGATTCAGAGGTTGGGGCAGGTGGGCACTGAGAGAGCCAGAAACCCAGATACAGAGAGGACAGAGAGGGGGTGCAGAGGGTCTGAGTGACAGCCACAGAGACCCCGGACAAGGCGAGCAGCCCACAGTGTGATGGGGGGAGGGCCCCGGGGCTGCCCCCCTCCCCTCCCCGCACCACAGCCCCCCTTCAAACCGTGGACTTGTGCTGCACTTGGCTCCTCACTGCCTCATCCTCCATCTCAGCAGCCTCATCCTCATCTGACACCGCAGTGGCCTCAGGGCTGCCTTCCCCTCCAGGAAGGAAGAGCCCCCCAAGCTTCTTCCCCTTCAGCAAGATCTTCCCCTTCAGTTGCTAAGGGTGGAGCGGCAGCCGGTCAAGACACAGCCGGCCTCGCGGTCGGTCCCCTGCCCTCTCCTCTGGGCACCCCACCCCATCGGGCACCTCAGGGGAAGGCAGGCTGGTGGTGACCCTGTCCAGTGGCCGATCCAGCAGCATGGGGCCCAGGAGGGTGTGCAGGTGTTGCGCCATCACACGCTGCTGCTCCAGGCTGCAGTGGTTCTCCAGGGACAGGATGACGGGGTAGGGGGACGCCTGGAGGCCCAAGGGTGGATTAGGAGGGGTGGGTGGGTCCGAGCATCCCCTTCCTCAGGCCCAGAAGCGCGCCCACCTTGAAGGCGTAGTCCCGGATGGCCCTGAGCACGTCGCAGAAGAGGATCTTGGAGGTGAAGGTGTAGCCGTGATAGATGACTGGTTCCTGGTTGGGCCCATCCCAGCAGTCGAGCTCCAGGCAGCGGCAGCCTTTGCACAGCGCCCTGCGAGTGGGACGGCGGCTAGGCCCCTGGGTCCCGGCCGGGTCCCGCCCAGGTCCCGCCTGCCCCACCAGGTCCCGCCCGCCCCGCCCCATCATGCCCAGGCCTCCCGGCCCCACCGGATGTAGGCTTCGGTGCTGCTGGGCCCCGTGAGCTGGTCTTCCAGCAGGTAGGTGTTGTGAGAGGAAGACACCAGGTAGTGACTGAGCGGCTGGCCCATGTCCTGGTAGACCCGCCGGTGCGCCCGGTTGAAGGCGCTGCCGTCGGCCGAGAGCAGGTACATGAGGAAGCCGTCCTTGGTCATCTGCCGCCGCGCCTTGGCTGGGAGGCGGGAAGCCGGCGCCCGTCAGAGCCCTAGGCTGGCGCCGCTGCTCTCGGGGGAGGGGCCCCTCCCCCTCCCCCACTCCCCTCCCCCCTACTCCCCCTGCCTCCCGTCCTGAGCTGGTCCTCGGTACCTCTTGGAAGCGGCTAAGCTTACAAGTCTCTTGACCTGACCGTGACTACCCCAGGGTGGGGCCCTGTCTCTTCCTCCTCTGTCCCCCACGCTGTGAGGCCCCGCTGAGAGCAGGGCCTCATCTCCTCCTTCTCCAGGACTGGGCCCCCATCTGACGTCTTAAAGCTTTGTGGCCAGCATGGGCACAAAGAGGGAGGCAGGAAAAGTGCCTGCTTTTCCAGCCTTCTCTCTCTCCATTTCCTGGGGGAGGGGTCCTCAAATCCCCTGAAGGAGGAACCAAGAGAGGGTCCCTGCCTCCCATCTGCTTTCCTGGGGCAGAGAAATACGGACCAGGGGCCCTGGGCCTGGCTGAGGCGCCCCCTTCCCTCCAGCTCCCTACTCTTGGGCTGCCGTCTCCCCAGGGGTCTCCCCACCCTGTGTGGCCCTGGGACTACAGGTCACAGGCCCTCACCCGTCTCGCTGGGCTCGTAGCGCTCAATGAGGGAGAGGGCCAGTGCAGGCCCCGCCGCCGCCTCCCGCTGTTGGTGCTGCAAGAAGATCACTAACTGATCCACGGACAGGGTCTCCTCCGAGCCCGCAGCCTCCTTGAAGGTGAGGTCAATCTCCTTCCTTTGGGTCAGTATCTTGTAGAAGGTCTCGATCTCCTCATCCTCCAGGGAGTCTGTCTGAGAGCGGTCACACTCCTGCAGAGCCAGGACGCCAGGTGGGCAGGGTTCAGAGCAGGTCTCGGGCTGCAGTCAAGGACACACTGCCAGGCAGACCCAGCCCTCACATCCTGCCTTACCCTGAAGATCTTTCGGGCATAGCTGTCGTCCACCTGGATGTTGAGCTCCTTCAGGAAGTTCTGCAGCTCCTTGAAGTTCATCTTGTTGTCCTTGTTTTTGTCAGCTTTTCGCAAGCAGGAATGAATCCAGCTGGGCAAGAAGTAAGGAAAGAACCCAGGAGCACTGGGACCCCCGAGGTCCCAGCCACAGCCATGATCCAAGCTCAGGGTCAACTCCCGGGCCCAGGTGGACTGAGGTCCCCTGTAGACACAGCTCCCCGCAGGCCTGACTTTTGGCACATCCTCATTTCAGAGGGAAGACTTGGAGGAAATGTGACATCCAATGAAGGAGTCTTTTTCCTGTTTTCTGGCTTTGAACCCTTTCAAAATTTCAAAAACATTTCTTTTCTCACTCTAAAAGGGTTCATTACAGACAATTTAGAAAATGCAGAAAAGTAAATAAACAAAGCCCCCATAATCCTATCACCCAGGGGTAACTACTGTTAACATTTCAAGCTATGTCCTTTTCAGTATATAATTGTTACCCAATTATAGTATATATCTATACAGTATATAATTATACTATACACTATATAGTATATAGTGCTTTCTGACAAAAGCACTTGGGGCTTATTTAGTAGGAAACAGCAAATTTCAAGCCACTGATCAGAAGGTGGGGACGTCACATGCAAAAACAAAGCCTGGATCATGGTGTCAGGATTGGGGCACTTAGGCCTCCACTTCTCCATTCCCTCTATCTCTCCCATCAGAATTGACCTTGAGAACTAGAGAAGGAGGAGCTGCACGCTACAGTCCACAGAAAACAGAGAGCTAACTGTAGAACAAGACAATGGGAGCTCATGAGCACAATGAAAACATGATAGCAGGTTTCCGAAGAAATCACAAAAGAAACAGCAACATAAATCATGCCATATAAACTTTTAAAAATTCTGCGGATTAAATAAAGAAAAACTAAAGTCATCTATCTGACAGACTGGAGGAAGCATTTGCAGCAAAGCCTTTGAAGAATTAATTTAAAAGAAAACAGTAGGATGACCCTAATAACTAAATGAGAAAGGGATATAAACTGACCTTTTGCAAACATTACTAGTAGTCAAAGTTATTAACAATTTGGAAATGAGATGCAATTTCTTAAACTAAAATTTAGCAACTTAAAAGTATATTACCTAATGCAGGTAAGGGTGAGGTGAAATGGACACTCAAGTCCATCACATGGGCAAAAAGTAAATCAGTACAACCCTTAGGAAAGTGATGGAGGGATAGCTAAAGCTTTAACCTGTTACATCAGTTGACTCAGTAATTCCACTTCTAGGAATCCATTGGTAAGGAAATACTCCTAAATACTGAAAGGTTTTATGAACATAGTTCTTTGCAATGTTATTTATAGTGGTGAAGGAAATGAAATGTTTGACACTAAAAGAATGGATCACTAATTTATAGTCCATCCATTCAGTGAAATAGTACACAGTCATTAATAAAGCTCTTTATGGAGACTATACTAACACAGGGAAATAATTATGATATAATGTTACACAGAAAATGGATACAAATGTATAATCTCCACTATTTTTGGCAAACGCATCATTAGGCAAAATGAAATGCAGCCAGAAAAGATTAAAGGGAGAACCCAAATAGCAGTTTCTGGAGGAGGTGGGTTTTCTGGGCCTTTAAAATTTCATTCTAACCTACCCATATTTTTAAATCTTTATTTATATATATGTATGTTTTATGTAAATATATGTATTTACATTAAAAAAATTATAGTAGAATTCCAGGTTAAAAAATCAAGTTCAGAGTGGTGCACCCAAGCATGAGGTCCCAGTGCCAACTGCTCTTCAGCAAGCTGGGATGGCTTTATGATCTCAAGGTCTGGGCAGCAGAAGCCTGCAGAGGCCATGAGATTGTCCAAGTGCATGCCTTGCGAAAGGAGTGACTATCACAAAAGTGCCACAGAGGGGCTTCCCTGGTGGCGCAGTGGTTAAGAGTCCGCCTGCCGATGCAGGGGACATGGGTTCGTGCCCCGGTCCGGGAGGATCCCACGTGCCACGGAGCGGCTGGGCCCGTGAGCCATGGCTGCTGGGCCTGTGCTTCCGGAGCCTGTGCTCCACAATGGGAGAGGCCACAACAGTGAGAGGCCCGCGTACCACAAAAAAATAAATTAAAAAAAAAGCTTTAAAAAAAAGTGCCACGGAATTGGGCTTTTAAGAAAGCTCAGGGACTTCCCTGGCGGTCCAGTGGTTAAGACTCTGCGCTTCCACTGCAGGGAGCACGGGTTCAATCCCTGGAAATCCCACATACCTCGAGGCATGGCAAAAAATAAAATAAATAACAATTAAAATTTAAAAAAGAAAGCTCAAAATCAGGCAGACATAGCCTTGA
This sequence comes from Mesoplodon mirus, assembly GCF_964341445.2. Taxonomy (NCBI): domain Eukaryota; kingdom Metazoa; phylum Chordata; class Mammalia; order Artiodactyla; family Ziphiidae; genus Mesoplodon; species Mesoplodon mirus. The sequence goes on along the minus strand of NC_138988.1, from coordinate 48,398,478 downwards.
GAAAAGACACTTAAAAGTCTTTGAAATGCTGAAAAGTACACAGTAAAGGGAGCTAACAGGGTTCAAAATGTGTCCCCCAAAGGAGCTGGATATACATTCGCAATGAATAATCAGAAAATGTAATAAAATAATTCCATACAGTAGCATAAAAATGAATAAAAATACAAATTCTTTTAATGCATAACTTATACTCTGAAAGCCACAAAACACTGTTGAAAGAAATTAAAGATCTAAATAAATGGAAAGATACCCCATATTTGCTGATCAGAAAGAAGACTTGATATTGTTTAATGAGAAATACTCTCCAAACTGATCTACAGATTCAACACAATACCTATCACAGTCATGCTGGCTACTTTGCAGAAATTGACAACCCAATCCTCAAACTCATATGGAAATTCAAGGGACCCAGAACAGTCAAAACAATCTTGAAAAAAAAAAGAACAAATTTAGAAGACTCACACTTCATGATTTCAAAACTTCGTACAAAGATACGGTAACTAAAACGTTGTGGTTCTGGTGCGAGAAGAGACATTTAGGTAAATGGAAGAGAACTGAGAGTCGTGAAATAAGCCCTCATATTTATGGTCAGTTGATTTTTTGACGATGGTGTAAGGATGATTCAATGAAGAAAGAATAGTCTTTTCAACAAATGGTGCTGGAACAGCTGTATGTCTACATGCAAAAAAATGAAGTTGGATCCCTCACCACACCATACACAGAAACTAACTCAAAATGGATCAAAGACCTAAATGCAAGAGCTAAAACTATAAGAAGAAAATATATGAGTAAATGTTTGTGACTTTAGGTTAGATGTGCCATCAAAAAACACAAGCAACAGAAGCAAAAAGTAAATGAATTAGACTTCACTGAAACTAAAAACTTTTGTGCTTCAGAGAATACCACCAAAAAAAGAAAAGAACCCACAGAATGGGAGAAATTACTTGCAGAGCGTATATCTGATAAGAATATTTTTAAAATATTAGAATATTTTTAAAATATTTAGAATATTTAGAATATTAAAAAAAAAACTCTTACAACTCAATAATAAAAAGACAACTCAATTAAAAAATGGGCCAGAGGGCTTCCCTGGTGGCGCAGTGGTTGAGAGTCCGCCTGCTGATGCAGGCGACACGGGTTCGAGCCCTGGTCCGGGAAGATCCCACATGCCATGGAGCAACTAAGCCCACGTGCCACAACTACTGACCCTGCGCTCTAGAGCCCGCAAGCCACAACTACTGAGCCCGTGTGCCACAACTACTGAAGCCCGCCTGCCACAACTACTGAAGCCTGTGTGCCTAGAGCCCGTGCTCTGCAATAAGAGAAACCACCATGATAAGAAGCCCGCGGACTGCAACAAAGAGTAGCCCCCGCTCACCACAACTAGAGAAAGCCCACGGGCAGCAACGAAGACCCAATGCAGCCAAAAATAAACAAACAAATAAATAAATTTATTTTTTTAAAAAGAAATGAAAAAAAGAGACACCAGAGATCTTGCGCTCTCTCTCTCTCTCTCTCTCTCTCTCGCTCTCTCTCTCTCTCTCTCTGCCATGTGAAGACAGTGAGAAAGAAGGCAGCCATCTACAAGCCAGGAAGAGAGCTCCCACCAGAACCCAACCCTTCTGGCACCCTGACCTTGGACTTCCAGTCTCCAGAACCGTGAGAAAATTAATTTCTGTTGTTTAAGCCACCCAGTCTATGGTATTTTGGTATGATGGCCCAAGCTGCGTGTCTTCCGTACCCAGGTTGTCCTGGGGACGACCGTAGCCAGTATCCACCCGCTGGGCCTGGACCCACTGCCACCAAAAGGATACTGCCGCAGCTTCTGCTGCTGGTCCATGGAGCCCGAGTGATGGACGATCTTGCGCAGGCCCTGCACCCAGTGCTGGGCGTCGGTGGGCGATGGGGCGATGAGGTCTAGAGTGCTGCGCTGGTCCTTGAAGACGATGGAGAAGCAGCGGTCCTCAGGCACATCCCGGGCAAACTTCTCCAGGCCCTCTGAGCGGTGCCCCATCCGCACCTCCTGAATATCCTCGATGGAGACTGCAAGAAGGGGGTGGAGGTGGGTAGAGAGAGCCGTGAGGGGCAGGAGGATGGGCAGAGCAGGGGACAAAAAGAGACTGAGGTGAAGAAGGAATGGGACACAGCTATAGCATGCAGAGTGGAAACGCCCAGGCAGAGAGAGATTGACTTTAGGGTGGGAAGGGCACCTAGGGTCCCAGGCCTCCTGTTTCTGTGCTGGGAGGAAGCAGGGCCCCTGGGAGAGGAGTGGGGCAGGGCAGGGCTCTCAGACAGAGATAGGGAGAGACCATTCTGGAGCTTGGGGCCTGTGACGGAGAGGAGGCCACACACACTCCTGTCGTGCTTGACTTTGGGCCCTTCGCCTCCCTCAAGACAGCCATGGGAGCCTCCAGGCCCCTCTCCTGGCAGAGGGAGAAGTGCTTGTGTCAGGGGAGCAGCCAGGGCCTTGCCCTGCATGTATCTGTGTGTCCTGATCTCAGGGAGCCCCTTGGCAGGAATGGTGCTCCAGGATCCCAAGAGGTAGACTGGAGGGTGCCCCTGGGGGTCTGAGATGACATCATTCTGCCCTTGGGAACCAGGGGCGGGGGCTGTCCTGTCACAGCTCAACCTTCCAAGCTTCAGGGAGCAGCAAGGCCCTGCTTACCTGCCTGGAACCCCAAGGTGCCCTCCCTGGCCTGGCTGGGAGGGGCTCATTGCTGGGCCTCCCCCACATCAGGAGCCAGGCTCTGCCCCTGCCCCATCCCCATCCCCATCCTGAGCCATCCATGTCCACCTTTCCTGGGTCTAGACCAGTTCTGGCTGAAAGCCTGCCTGTCCTTCCTGGTGGTGGCCTCCTGGCCACCTGCAGGCCCCAGATGTGTGGCATGTGCCTGTCCGGGAAGCAGGCTCTGAGGTGTGAGACGCGAACCCTGGGCCATGTGGGATGCAGAGGATATTCCTGCTGAATCGCTCCGCTCACAGCCTCCCGTGCTCCTCTAGGTCCCACACCAGCTGCAGCTGCCCTAGGCTGGGACTGGAAACAGGAAGCCTGGGCAGCGGAGGCCAGCTCCCGCACCGGCACCGGAGAGAGAATCCAGACGCCTTCCCTGCTGATGATAATCTTTGTCTGCCTATGGGAACCAGAGCTGAGGGAGGCTAGCGGCGTCGGGATGGGGGCAACTTCCGGACCCTTGCGCTCCCAGCTGTGCCGGTATGAGGTTCCTAGCTCACTAGCCCAGGTCTGGAAAGGCCCACATCTCCCACTTCTCAGTCTGCCCCCTGCCCACCCCCGCCAAGTGCTTGGCTCACACTGAGAACCATGCATGTGTACTGGCTGGGGGGTGGGCTCCCAGGAGTCCCCAGGGCTCAGATAGTATGATGCCCCATTCCCACGGTGCCGCCAACCGCCAGCATCTAACAGGAAACCCCATATCAGGGCAGAGGCCTGTGAAGGAACCTGGCTGGAGCCACAGACAGAGGCAAGGGCCAGGTCACTCCTGTGCTACGTGGCCAACAGGCACGCAGGGTAGTTTCCTGAGAGCGCTTCAGGCTCCATCCCCTCCCACCCTGCCCTGCCCTGCTCAGACCTCCCATGGCCCGCTGCCCCCAGGACCCAGCGGGGCTCTCCGCATCCAACCCTGCTCCTGTCCTGCCTCCCCTCTGACCTGCCACAGGCCACACCTTCTCAGGTTTCTGTCCAGTGTCCTGGGGCCTGGCAGACCCTTCCTGAGACACCCTCAGTGGGCTACCCCTCCCTTTTCTCCTGCCCCCTTCCCACCTGGGCCCTGTCACCTGTGTCTGGTCTCACTCCCCAGAGACCTGCCAGTGGGCTGACCCTGCCTGCCCCATCTCCACAGCCGAGGGCAGGTGCATGGGTGAGGGATTTCCAGGGACTTGGACTGTGTGAGAAATCCAGCTGCAGTGATCCTTCTGTACCACCAGCCACACGTAGTTATTTAGATATAAATTAGTTAAAGTTCAGTAAAATTAAGAATTTGTGGGACTTCCCTGGCGGTCCAGTGGTTAAGACTCCACACTTCCAAAGCAGGGGGCTCAGGCTCAATCCCTGGTCAGGGAACTAAGATCCCACATGCCGTGCAGTGACACAGCCAAAAAAAAAAAAAAAAAAGAATTCAGTTCCTCAGTCACACTAGCCATAATTCAAGTGCTCAGTGGCCACAGGTGGCTAGTAGCTGACATGTTGGACAGCACAGATATAGGACATTCCCATTATCATAGAAAGTTCTTTTGGATAGCTTTGGTCTAAAATTTTCCCACCAAGTAAAGGTGCAGAGGGAACCTCTCATTTTACAAAATTTTCAGGGCATTCTGTGTAAAAGGGCAGCAGCAATTGGCAGAACTTTCTTCCTAAGACCTTGCAGGAGGCACTCTCCATGTGCAGGCCTGAGCTTTGGCTTCTTGGACCTTTTCTAAAGCTTACAGAAAGCCCTCAGGCCCACAACCCCAAGGGAGCTGCCCAGCCAAGGCCTCTCTGTGCAAGTCCCAGCCCTGCTCTACCCCAGGCTCCCTGTTCTGGCCCCAGCCCAGGGAGGAGCTGCCTCCTGCAGCCCCACCTCACATCCTGGCCACTGCTACCTGGAAGGGCCTTATCTGCCCCTGGACTTTGGGCCTCACCACACCTGGGCCCTATTCCCACAAATGTCTGGGTGGATACCTGGGAATTCAGGCAACACTGTCCAGCTCCCTCCCTACTTGGGAGCCCGGCTTTCCCCATCTGTGGTCATGGCTATGGAGTTCCACCCCCAAAAGGCTTGAGCATCTCCATCTGTGGTCCTTGGTCCATGACTGCCCTCTCTAGCCCAGGCTAGGCCTCAGTTTCCCTATCAATGATTTAACTGGCTCCTCTCCCCAACCCTGGCCAGCCTGTTTCCCCATATCTGGTCCTGTTTGCCTGACCGACCTCTGCCCCACCAGGCCAGGCCTCAGTTTCCCTACCTTTGGTCCTGGTCCACGACTGACCTCCAGCCCCACCCCACCCTGACCAGTGTCCGTTTCCCCATCCAAGCGCAGGTGCAGCACCCTGCCCCTCCCCCTGCAGCCCAGGGCACTCACACAGCTGGGACTCTGGGGTCCGCATGACCTTGTGGGACTCCTGCCAGATGGTCTTGCAGTCCTCCTGCAGCCTGTAGAAGCGTTCTCTCCGCCATGAGTTGGACTTCACCTTCAAGAGTTGGCTACCCTTCAGCAGTGCCTGTAGGTCCTTGTCATCCTGGAGGCCTAGGGGGCAGAGCTGGTAAGATGCTACCTCCTCTAGGGTCCCTGCTGCCCCAGGCCCCATGCTGGCCATGCCCACCACTGGACCCTCTCAGCCCATTTTTCACCAGCCTCATCCTCAGCTCTCTGTTCACTTCTCCCTCCGTCACCCTTGTTCCAACCTGATTCTGGAGCCCTGCCTTCTCCAGGAAGGCATCTCTGATGCCAGCTGAGGCCACGCAAACCTTTGGACACCCACCAACTCAAGGCCACACTTTATACACTATGACCTGCCACCCACAGCTGAATGGACAAAGAGAGGGCAGCTAATTCAAGAACACCTGGTTCCTGGGTGACCAGATGCCTAGGAAATGGCCTGGCTCCGAAAGACTTAGTGGGCTCCTCCTAGGGGTCAGAGTGACCTGAAGGAAGCTGGGACCAAAAGACCACCCTAGCCTATCACCCTGGCCACATGGAGTCCAGCAGCCAGCTCTATTCAGAGCCGATAGACTACCTCACCTCACTTCTGGCCCCTAAACAAAAACTCCGTGGCTTTTCAGCAATCTTTATCCTTCTGCTCCGGCAGGGTGGTGGCAGCAGGGACCGTGCGGGTCCAGCCTGAGGGGCCTGTGCCCAGGCCTATAGGCTTTTCCTTTCTGAACCCAAATCCCCAGCCCCTGATGGGCTCTCCCAGTTTATCCATGACCCCACTCCCTATGCCCCAGCCAGCCTGCTCCACACACACTCAGGACCTACAGAATCTCTGGACCACTTCCCCGGGCCTCAGCCACCCACCCCCTATCCCTCCCCAACCTCCTGCTTCCAGTGGAGACACAGCCACGTGCTAACAGGCCCCCACACCCATGGCTTCAGGAAACCTCCTTCTCTCTCTGTGCCTCTGTTCCCCCAACAGCACTGGGTGAGGAGGTGTCTCAAGTCCTCCTCAGAGGTGACGGTCTGATGTGACCTTCCCCCACCTTGGTCCCAACTCTCTCCACCCCTTGCCTTAGTGTCAGCAGTTTCCCTCCAGCCCCAGGGGAGGCCCAGTGAGGGAGGAGGGGGCTCCTGCAGGATGTCCTCAACTGGTGGCTGTGTCTGTGGGGCTCAAGACGAGAGGCCGGGAAGGGTAGTTCCCAGCCACCGGAGGAGAGAGCTGCCTCAGCCTCAGCTCAGCCGGGGGATTCCACTGTCCTTTCCGAGGCTGAGGTCAGCTGGGGGCGGGGGCGGGGGGCAGTCATCTCCTTACCCTCTGGCTTCTGGCTGCACCGCCCCTCCCCGCCCCCAGCACACACGGCACAGATGGGAGTGGGGGTGGGGGGTGCGGGGGTGGGGGGAGGGTGGCGCACAGGGGCGGAAGGTGAGCCCCACCCTCCGGTTCTGGAAAAGGCTGTGAGCAGATGACATGTTCATCCTGTCCTGGAGCCAGACTGCAGCCTGTCTGCGGTCAGGCAGAGATAAGTCCCCTGGCTGCCAACATGGCTTCCTGAACACAGACCTCGGTCCCAAGGTGGGTCTTGATATTAGTGGCCCTCCAGGCCGCTGGGCAACCTAAGCAGACACCTCCATCTCTGAGCCTCATTTGAGGCCCTTTTGTTTCTGAGGCCTCTGGGCTGCCTGCCCCCCCACCCTTGCTCCCTTAGCACCCAGAAGGTCTGTGGGCACCCCTTCGCCCAGCCCCACTCACTCAGCTGTAGCACCTTCTCCTCCTGTGGGAGGGTGGTGCTGAGGGGCCTCTGAGCTCAGGGACCCCTGGGTTGACCTTGCAGCCTCACCAACCTGCCCAGGCTAGTGGCACATACGGGGAGTGCAGAGGGGCTACAGTGCTAATAGGAAGCTGGCGGTGGAGGCAGTGCCAGGAGCCCTGCCCATGTACCTAGGGTGAGGCCTAATGGAAACAAACTGAGTCTGGGACTCACAGCAATACACAGCTACACAGATATAGCCACACACATACACAGTCACACACACCACACCACCGTATGCATCACACACTGCCATACACAACCAGCAAGAGACAATGGGCCACACACGGTGACACATATTGTTACATGGAGTCACACACAGCCACAAAATGTACAGTGCCAGAACATCATCGTTGTCATAATAATAGCAGTCACCATAATAATAATAATAGTTCATGTTTGAATAAGATCCTGTTCTTAGCACATGTATTTAATCCCTCCAACAACCCTGTGAGGAAGGCACTATCATTATTCCCATTTTACAGATGATGAAACTGAGGCTCAAGGAAGTTACACGGTAGAGTCGGAACTCAGAAGCTTGCCCACAGGGCCAATGCTAGGAAACATTACCTTATACAGCCACAACTCAGGCATGCTGCCACAAAGAGTAACAGCAGACAACCCACAGAACACACACACACCATAACAGAGATGACAGAATCACTCAGTCACCTGGGTCACCCACAGTCACACATGGTACACAGCATCACCCTGGATCGCACACTGTCACACTGGTGCCACTTGGTTACACAGCATTGCATATCATCATTGCTGCACAGTGGCCCCCACTACCATACAGGTGACAGAATCACCACTAGGTTTGTAAACAGGATGGTTTGGGGGTGGCAAGGCGTAGGGTAACCAATCCCCCCCCCAGTACTCACTCCACATGCCATGCCCGCAAACACAGCCCCACCGTGGGTCACACACTCACAGAACTAAACAGGTCCAGTCCCCGAGATCAGGAACATACAGTCTGCGTCCTGTCCCAGCTGCCTTCCCAGCCTCCGCAGATCTCGGGGGTGGGGGTGGGGGTGCGCCCTGCATCCCTTACCCAGCCTCTGCTCATTGAGAGCTGCCACCTCGAGGCTCTGCTCCTGCAGGTAGAGCTCTCTGGAGCGGCTCTGGCTCCGGCTTCGGCGCCTGACCCCCAGGCACTGCATGACGTTCCGAAGTGCCCCCGCCGCCCGCTGAGCCTGGCTCGCCTGGCCCGGGACAGTGTGGCGTCCAGAAGGCAGCCCTGGCCCTAGGAGCGGAACGGGCTCCTTAGAGGGGAGCAGGGGCGGAGACCTGGAGTGGATGGGCGGGGCTAGAACCCGTGGGGGCGGGGCAGTGAAGGGTGGGGCCATGGCTCTAGAGGCGGGGCGGTACAGAAATCTGTGCTGAAGGGGCGGGGCCATACCCTAGGAGGCAGGGACAGTTCTAGAGGGGCAGGACCGATGCCCCCAGGAGGTTCGGCGAGAGCGGAATCAAGGCGGGGAGAGGAGGAGGAGGAGCCGGGGCCGGGAGGTGAAGTGGGACAAATTCATAACCCGGGAAGATCAGTGGTGAAAGTCAGAGCCCAGAAAGCGGATTGGGGCGGAGCCAGAGCCAAAGAGGTGGGGAGCGGGAGGAGCCGAGTCTGCGAGGCGACGTGCGGCAGAGGTAGCCAGGAAGACGGCCGGGGGCGGAGCCAGGGCCCAGGGGACAAACCGGGGGAGGGTCCCTCACTGCAAAGGCCTTTTGTTTTCGGGCAGGGAGGGCGGAACCTCGACTTGTGGAGGCAGTCCTACCAGGGGGCGGAGCCTGAGCCGCGAATTCTAAACACTCAGCTGGAGGCCTGGCGGAGGACTGGAGGGCTGGGCAAGACTGAGCCGGGAAGTAAGCCCGGCCGGGCGGCAGCCTGGGCTGCAGAGTCTAGCGGACAACCGGGTGGGGCGGGGTAGGAAGGAGCCGGGGATGGAGCCCGGGCCGGACAGTGGAACCCGCCAAATATTTCACCTCAGTTCCTCAACGAATCCATTCTGACTCAACGGGCTGTTGCCTCATATGTAAACCTCAGGCAGGCCTGTTTCCTTCTCCGAAAATTTCGCTACCTGAGTGGGATAATCTCCGAGGCTCCAAATGCGAATGGAATTCTTGAAAAAATGCTGGTCTTAAAAATGAGTCCATTAACATAGGCTTGCTTTGATAAATAGGTGAGGAGGACTCCCAACTCCATATGAAACTGTGCTGCCAGTGTGCTCGGAACAGTGGGCCCTTTCATGTAAGTTACGTCTTGCTTTTCATTCACCCAGCAATTATTTATGGAGCCCCTACTGTGTGCCAAGGTCAGGACACCACCCAGAGGCCTGACTCACTCCTCTCTTTTACTCTCTGCCTCTGAATAGTTCCTTCACTCGCCTCACCGCAGCTCCAGTCACCAGCATTGACAGTGAGTCACTGGCAAAGCCAGTTATAAGCACAGACAAGCACAGCAATAATAACAATAAACTGAAGTGCAGAGCGACTTGCCTAAGGTCACACCTCGGAGAAAAATAAATCATGAGAATGTGTGTTAATGTAGATGAGCTGGAATATGGGCACAGAAATATTGTTCTTCATTTGGAGCTGAGGGAGCTGATTGTAAGGGGAACCTCTGTTTTAGGGAAACCACATGATGGTTTAATGGTTTAATCAGAGGGCCAAGGACTCCCCGAGGACCTATGGATAGAATCACATCTCAATACAATTTGCTTCCTTTGAATTCTTATGTATTTTATTTTATGTATTTTATTTTATGCATTTAAAAACATGATCCTGAGAAGGGGTCCACAGGCTTCACCTAACTGCCCAAGTGGTCCAGGGCACAAAAAAGTTAAGATCAGTGAGGATCAGTGTGTGTCTGTGTTGTGTGGGCATGGAATCCCAGGGACAGACAGCTTTGAAACATAATTGAGGAGGGTAGGGGGCTGGCCACCCCAAATTGCTATGATGGATCTGGAACCATTATCTCTTGGGGGTACTGGCTTCTTTGCCAACCTAGAATTCCTTTGCCCACTAGTACTTTGTCCTCACAACATCCCCTATCAGTAGGTATTGCTTTCCTGTGGATGAGAAAACAGGCCCAGACAGGCAAAGGGATTTGCTCAGGGTCACAATGTAAGTAGAGGCAAAGCTAGGACTGGAACCCAGGTCTAGAACTGCAGCCCAGGTCTCCTGGGACCAAGATGAGGCCCCTCCTACACCCTACCTTGCACTTTTACTAATGCCAGGTTTTACAGTGGGGCGGGAGGGATTCAGTGTTTGAATAGTTAGTGGAGGTGGAGGTGGATGTGTTCAGTGAGGGGAGAGCTTTGGGAAGTTAGGTCTTTTTGGGTACATCTGGAGACCTGCTAGAGAAGCCAGTGCAGGCCTGGCTAGAATGGAGCAAGCAAAGGAAGTAGGGTAGGGAAGGAGGCCACGGGACTACAGCGTCAGTCTGAGGGCTTCAGAAGCACCAGAAGGAGCCCCTGATTCTTCTTTTTTTTTTTTTTTTTGGCCTCACTGCCTGGCTTGCAGGATCTGAGTTCCCCGACTAGGACTCAAACCCCGGCCCCTGGCAGTGGAAGCATGGAGTCTTAACCACTGGACCGACAGGGAATTCCCCAGGAGCCCTTTGATTCTTAAGCCCAGTTCTGGTCACATTTTTCCTGGCTAGGGACTACCTTATTCCCCCTCATCTCACAAAGTACTCACATGACATGGTCACTTGGGGGGTGGGCCTCCTGCAGGAACATTGTACCTGCTGGTACTAGGCACTTTTCTCATTATTGCCTTGTATGTGTTAGCTCATTCAATCCTTACTGCAATCCATGAGGGAGGTAGTGTTCTTATCCCCCATTTTACAGATGAGGAAACTGAGGCATCAAGAAGTCAAGGGATTTGTCTAAGATGAAAAAGCTAAGACCTGAACCCAGGTAGTCTACTTCCATAATCCATGTCTGTATACTACAGTGCCTCTGCATGCATCTGGGGCGAGGACAGAAGGGACATCTCTTATCTAGGTGGCCCCCATACCCCCCCAGGCCAATGGAGGGAGCCTTTCTGCAGCAGACCCCCAACTGCCCAAGCCAGAAAGTGTGTCCAGTGCTAGAGGACCCAAAATATGAAAGAGATGCAGACTCTCCAGTGGAAGTGTAAACAACCTGGGACAGCACAGGGCACAGTGACTACACCCTTCCACCACCAATTCTCCTTGACAGATTCTTGCTTGCCGATATGGTTTGCAGGGGGAACAAAAGGCAGTTAAGGGACGTAATTTTGGGTGATGAGCTAGAAGCAGCAGGGCCTTCAGGGAGACAGCTTGGGATCGCACTGTTCTTGCCAGCTCCACAGGAAGAGCTGGACTGTCAGGCACTTGGGAGGCAGGTCTCAAACACGATGGACCAGGGCTGCCAAGCCCATGCCACAAAACTGGGAGGCACTGACTGAGCCTCCACATGGCTTCCTCTCCAGGGAAGATACCAGGGCTGCCCACGGACAGAGACTGGAGAAAGGCACAGAGGCCTGAGGATGGAGCCCATTCTAACATGAGCTGAGGCTACAGCTGTAGCCAGAGGTGATCAGAGGGCTTGTAGGAGGTCTGAGTGTGAAGCTGGCACGGAAGAGGTGGCAGTCTGCAGGGTACACAGCACTAGCTAAGGGATGATGAGAGAGAAAGCAGAGACCTCTACTGTGATCCTCTGAGCTGCCCAGCCTCCCTTCCTGCCAGTGTGGCAGGAGCACTGAGACACCTCTGTCCTGAGAGGAGAAGAGGGAGCCCTGGAAGGGGCAGGGATCCCATGACCCAGCTGAAGGAGTTTGCCTTGAGGCTACTGGTGTGAGGGTAACAGCTGTGGGCACTGAGCAAGGTCTCTCTGGGCCATGGGGACCAGGTCTGGGCCAACCAGGAAAATGAGACAGACTGGGCACTGGCTGAAAGGAACGTCTCCGAGTGTCCCTGAATTCCAGAGGGTCTCTAGTGGACAGCTGGAGGGCTCTGCCTTTCTCTTTCCCTTCTGTTATCTCCATGCATGGTTTAGGTGGATGGGTGGTGGGCACTAAAGTCTCGGACTCCAGAGGTACTAGAAAACAGAGGGAGATCGGGTTAAGCAGTGATTGGTGCAAGAGAGGCAGGGTTTGCTGAGCTGGCAGATGACCTGGGGGGCAGGAGGGCAAAGCTCGCTAAAAGTGGGTGAGTCCCCAGGCTGGAGCAAAGAGATTCCAGGTCCAGGTTGGGGGCCCCGTGCAGCTAGGAGACCTCCAGTCCCTGCAGTCCGGAGCCCGCGGCTGCTCTCTCTCCTGGAGAGACAGCGATAGGGCAAGGAGCTGGCCCAGACTGTTTCCCGGTCGGTTGGAGGAGACGGAGCTCGGCTGGACAAAGCGGGGGAGCAGCAGGCAGTTAGAGCTGAGACTCAGGCCTGTCCGGCCAGGAGGGTGCGCAGATGGGGGCGATCGGGCTGCCCCTCCCAGTCCGGGCGTCGCTGACTAGGATTTCTGCGCTGGGCAGTTACTGCGGAGCGGCCCGACCTCACCTCGCACACCTCCTCGCCCCAGCCTTCCCACCCCGCCACACCTACGCTCCCTGACGCGGTCCAGGCACGCCTGGGCTTTGGGGAGCCTCTCTGGGCGGCCCGGACTGGGCGAAGATAACTCAGTTATTCGTGGATGCTGGTTCCTTTCCTCCTCGGTCCCTCCGAGCGCGCCGGACCCTGGAGCCCACCCTTCCGTGACTAGGATAGGGAGAGGGGGAGTCCCCGAGGCGGCAGGGCCGGGGGTCGTCTTTAGGGAAGTCTTCAGACTCGCACACCTCTTCTCCCCACCGGCCGGGTCTGGGGAACAAGCCTGGAAACGCCCAGGGTTGCGCCCGGCAGTCCCGGGTGGAGATTTCCTCCGTGCGACAAAAGGGACGAGGGGGCGGGCCCGGGGCGGGGCGGAGGACGGCCGAAGGAACCGGGGGTCCCCTGCCCTGGGCCGGGAACGGCTTTCCTCGAGGTCGGCCCAGGCGGGGTCCCCCCGCGAGCCGGCCGAGTACTCACCATGCAGGGTCAGGAAGTCCCGGCCAGAGTCCATGCCCGACGGACGGCGCGGCGGGAGGGGGGCGCCGCGGGACACTCGTCCGCAGCGACAGCGCGGGCGGCCTCGGATCCGAGAGGAGTGCAGAGGAGGGACCCGAATGGACTGCGGAGGTGCGCCTGGGGCTCCGCTCCGCCCCCCGCCCTCCCGCGCCCCCGCCCCCGCCCCCTTGGGCTCTCCAACCAGCGCCTCTCCCCGCCCCTCCTGGGGGTTGGGGAGGAGGGCAGAGGTGGGGGCCGGGAAGCCGGGCCATCCCTGGCCCCGGCCTGTGGGCGCGTCCCGGCCAGAAATAGCCGGATCCCTCTGGCTTCCTCAGCCGCCGCCACCCACAGGCCGCGGACCCTGTCATTATCGCCGGCGGCCCGGCCCCATTCCCTACCTGTGGGCGCCTCGCCGGGGTTGGGGTGATGCGCGGAAGAATCTGGAGTCCTCCTGGGGCAGGGACCGCGTAACGTTCGACGCCCAGCCGGGCTGGTGCGAAAGGGAGCCTCGGAGTCCAGGCGCCAGCCGCGGCTCCCCGGATGTCTGCTTTCCCTTCTGCAAAATGGGTGCACGGACGCGAGTGAGGAGGTCCTTGGAGAGGCATGCATGGACCTAGTCTGGAGAAGGGTCCCCTCCCGGCTCGCTGGGACGTTTCTAACCCCAGAAGTGCCCTTGGCGGGGGGGCTGGGGCCGAAGCCGTAAAACTTAGAGCAGGTAGGTACAGAGAGCTCTCCTTTGAGCCCCTCACACCCCAAACTCCTGGCGATCTCCAGGGTTCCTACTTTGGGTGGCCTCCCAAGGGTCTTTCTGGACAAGGGGTCCCTAATGGACCCCCCCCACACACACACACTCCCACCATCAATTCTTGCAATCCTGACACCCTTTTTATAGGTACCCAGAGACCCCCAGGGGAAGTCCTGGGGGATCCTGGAAGTATCCTGCTGCCCACCAACTTTTGGGAAAGGCCCTTGGGAGAGCCCCCAGAAGACCTCCCAGGATGCGGGGTGCTGAGCCCACCAGTGAATCTTGCAGGCCTCCTGGGCTGATAAAGCCAACATGAGAGTCTGGCAGAACCAGTTGGACTCCAACCCCTCCCCCTCCCAGCACAAGCAGGCCTAGGTGGCCTTGAATACCTCATGAAGGGATGTCACCAGCTAGAGGGCAAGTCTTCCCATCCTGACATTTGAGCCTGGGTCAGGACTTTGGAGAGGCTCCCTCCCTCTGTATGTCTCCCCTATGCAGAGGGGGGCTGCCCTCTGTCTGGCACTCTCCCCAGTTGGCCTGCCCTCCAGCAGGAGCAGCCCTTGCCCCTGGCAGGCCTGTCCAAACCCTCCTTGCTTTCCCGGTCTGCTCAAGGATGAACAAGTCCACACAAGGCCTCCCTTTGGAGCCCCAGCCTGGGGACAGGGAGGAGGGGTCCTTTCTCTGTCCTCACTCTCTCTCCCAGGCCCGGACGCCTGCCTCCAGGACTGCCCTCTGGGGGCCTCCTCTGGCCTTGGGGCTAGTCCTGGGACCTCTGACATCCCCCGGGGCCTGCAGGCCCCTCTACTCAGCAAGTTAAGCATCCTCAATCCTGCTTCTCTTCCCAGGCAGAGACACAGTGAAACTCTGACACCAGCAATTGACTCGGCTTCATCTTAAGCATCATTCCTGTTTATTCACATCACCTCCCAGCTCTGAGCCCCAAGCTCGAAACCAGGGCATTATCTGATGCCCCTGGTTGGGGCTACAGCCTGGCTCTTCCTTTGCACACACCAAACCTGTCTCACGCAGGCCCCCTTCTGGCCTCTGGCCCAGGCAGAGGAGCTGAGGCCTTCTCCTGAGCCTGGGGTTGCTGGGCGGGATGGGCACGGCTGACTCAGAGTTGGCACATGCAGCCAGGTTCTGCCAGAAAAGGGCTGGGCCACGCCCTGCTCAGAGAAACCAGGCTGCTGCTCTGACCTGTGGGTCAGCGGCTCCCCAGGACTCTCCTCTCCTCCCGCCTGCCCCTCCCTCCCTCTCACAGGCTGGGAGGTCATCTGCTTAATTACTTCTGCTGTGTGTAAGCCTGTGTGGTGTGTGTGACTGCGCCTGTGTGTTGAGGGACTGGGAGGGCCTAGCAAAGGCTTTGCACTGAACCGCAGTTGCTGGATTCTGCTCCCTCTGCCCTTAAACATCCAGGGCTCTCTGTGGGCCCATCCCTGGCCAGATGCCTAGATTACCCTCCTAAAACCCAGATCTCTGTAAGTTACCTCTGCAGGATTCCCTGAGATCCTGGTGACTCACCGGGCTTTCAGCAGGCACAGAGGGGCCACGCGTGCCCAGAGACGAGTTGTCTAATGGTGGGGGGGGTTCAGGCATCTCCCCACCCCTGGCTGACCATCCTGTCTCCGATGAGTGTGTGACGGGGGGTGTGGGGAGGGGGTTCCTGGGATGACTGGAGACAGGTGACACCTAGTGCCAGGGCTGGTGCCCACCTTAGGTCACTTCCCTTCGCCCCTCCACCCCTACCCTCTCTAGAGGCCTGGGGAGGGGGGAGGATCAACCCAAGAATGTCAACTTTCCAGCTGTGCTTCAGAGCCAGCCCTGCCCAATCCCTCCCCCAGAAAAGCAAACCTAGATGAGCTTGGGTCAGTGAGGTGTAGCTGCAGCAGAGGGAGCCGAGCGAGGGAGAGGGGAATGAGAGAGGCCAGAGAAGAAATGGGGCCCAAGTCCTGCTGGGCCTTCTAAGGGCTTCCACGTTCGCTCTGGGGGAAATGGGGAGCACTTGAAAGGCTTCAAGTCAAGGAGGGACATGATCTGACTCATGGGTTGTTTTTTTATTTTTAATTTATGTTTATTAAAAATTTTTTTTTATTGGAGTATAGTTGATTTACAATGTTGTGTTAGTTTCAGGCGTACAGCACAGTGAATCAGTTATATATATACATCTATCCACTCTTTTTTAGATTCTTTTCCCATATAGGTCATTACAGAGTATTGAGTAGAGTTCCCTGTGCTATACAGTAGGTCCTTATTAGTTATCTGTTTTGTATATAGTAGTGTGTATATGTCAATCCCAATCTCCCAATTGATCCCTCTCCCTGCCTTTCCCCCCTGGTAACCATAAGTTTGTTTTTTACATCTGTGATTCTGTTTCTGTTTTGTAAATAAGTCCATCTAAAATAAGGCATTTTTTTAGATGCCTTTTCTGGTTGTTTTTTTATTTTTATTTTTTTTGTTCATGCTGCCTGGCTTGTGGGATCTTAGTTCCCCCGACCAGGGATCGATCGGGCCCCCTGCAGTGGAAGCGCAGAATTCCTAATCACTGGACCACCAGGGAATTCCCTGCTCTTGTCTTAAAAGAATCACTCTGGTTGCTGGAAGTGGGGGGTATCATGGAGGGACAGGGTTGAAGCAGGGAGTCCAAGAAAGGGGCTTTTGTAATAATCCAGGTGAGAGCAGACGGTGGATCAGACCCTGGTGGTGGGAGTGGAGGTCATGAGAAGTGGGAGGATTCTGGATACATTTTGACAGGAGAGCCAGCAGGATTGGTCAGTGGGGGCTGTGAAAGAAAGAGAAGAGTCAGAGGTGACTCTAGGTTTTTGGCCTGGACCCCTGGAAGCAGGGGCTCCCAGAAGCAGAAATGGGGAAGGCTAAGGAAGAACGGGAGCTCTGTTGTGGACACATTATGTTTGAGGTGCCTTCAGACAGCTAAGGTGAGATGTCAAGTATTGATACAGGATGGATATACAAGTCTGGAGTTTTAAAGGGAGATGTGGGCTCGGGCTAAAATTTGGGATATGGTTCAAAGCATGTTGAAAATGTCCGTAAGCCCTCACACAATGCTAGTGGGAGTCTACTCTGGGATAATCGTTCTGAGAGGTAATTTGGCAATATCTCAAATATTAAAATGTACATATGCTTTGGCCAAGCAATGTTAATTCTATATCATCTGTGTATTTTGTACAGAAACATTATACAAGTTGAAGTTCACTAGCAGGGACCTGGTTAAATAACCTATGGTATTTCCATTACAGTGGGTTCTCCTGCATCTGTTAAACAAAAACAAAAACAAAAACAAAACAAAACAAAACAAAATAAAATCAATCCTCTTTGAATTGCTGTGAAAAAAAAGCAAATTGTAGAATAATATATATAATGCATACTATAATACCCCTGGCACTTTTTAAGAATTAAAAAAACTTTGTAGATATTTGTATTTGTATAGGCAGAAACAGTAGCTAGAAGGATATAGAAATAATCCAAGAAAAGAGATTGAGAGGAAGATACTTTTTATTTTTTACGTATTATTTGAATTTTTTACCATAATGATGTATAACTTTTGAAATTTAAAAGTAAAAAAAATTTCTATTGAAGTATAGTAGATTTACAATGTTATGTTAATTTCTGCTGTACAGCAAATTGATTGTTATATGAATAGATACATTCTTTTGTGTATACTTTTCCATTATGGTTTATCACAGGATATTGAATATAGTTCTCTGTGCTATATAGTAGCACCTTGTTGTTTACCCATTCTTTTTTTTAGTATTTATTTATTATTATTATTTTATTTGGTTGCACCGGGTCTTAGTTGCAGCAGGCGGGCTCCTTATTTGCGGCTCTCGGGCTCCTTCGTTGTGGCATGTGAACTCTCAGTTGCAGCATGCATGTGGGATCCAGTTCCCTGACCAGGGATCAAACCTGGGCCCCCTGCATTGGGAGCACAGAGTCTTAAGCACTGCGCCATCAGGGAAGTCCCTGTTTATCCATTCTATACAGAATAGTTTGCATCTGCTCACCCCCTAACTCCCAATCCATCCCTCTCCTACCCCTGCCCTTGGCAACCACAGGTCTGTTCTCTATGTCTGTGAGTCTGTTTCTGTTTCGTAGATAAGTTCATTTGTGTCATATTTTAGATTCCACATATAAGTGATATCATATGGTATTTGTCTTTCTCTTTCTGACTTTAAAAGTAAAAAAATTTTTAAGGCCAAAAATGTGTGTGGGAACCCAGAGATAAACAAAACACAAATTCTGGTCGGCAGAACAGGTTATAAAATGAAGAAGGCAGCTCAGGAAATTCCCTTTATGCTGACAAAGTCCTCATAGGTGAGGGGACTGGTGCCCTTTGTTACTGGTGCCTGGTAGGAACCATTCATTTATTCAGTTAGTCACAGAGCAAACAGAAAGTTGTTGCTGGGCACAGCAGAATCAGGGATGAAACCAGTTTATCAGGCAGAGAGATACCAGGAGAAGAGGGAGACGATGGTGGAGGTGGGGAAGCACAGAGGAAAGTGGGGAGCGAGGGAGGGGAGTGTGTCATTAAGAGGGAGCGGGCAGCAGCAGATACTGCTGAAAAGTCGAGGAAGATGAGCACAGAGGAGGAATTGGAGCTTTGCTGAAGACCTTGGCCTGGACAGAGCCGGGGGAGCTGAAGCCAGAAGGTGGGAGAGTCACATAAAAAGGGGACGCCTCTCCCAGGCTGGGCCAGACTCTCTTGTGTCCTTCTCTGAGGCTGTTTGGAGGCAGGATGGAGAGGCCAAAGGTGATGGTGAGAATCCATTGTCCTGTCATTGCCTAGGGTAGGGAAGGGGGCCAGGGAGCCTGCACAAGACCACCTGGTTTGGGCAGGCCCCGTCCTAACTCTAGAGCAATGGAGGCCCCCAGACTGTTCTACTAGCTCTTTCCTGCCCCGTGGTGGTGGTGGGGTGGGTGGGCTCACATGCACGTGAGCAATTGGACAAACCAGCCCACTTGCCCAAGCTCCCTCCGCCTCCACCCCCACCCACGCTACCCATTAGTGCACACACCGGTCAGAAGCCCTTAAAGAAGTGGCCTGCACAGGTCCTGTCAATGGGCTTAC
The DNA here is from genome assembly GCF_964341445.2 of Mesoplodon mirus. Classification (NCBI taxonomy): domain Eukaryota; kingdom Metazoa; phylum Chordata; class Mammalia; order Artiodactyla; family Ziphiidae; genus Mesoplodon; species Mesoplodon mirus. The sequence continues at coordinate 48,379,659 of NC_138988.1, read as the reverse complement.
AATGTCTGGGCAGGCACGGGGCATGTCTCATTGACCTTGTGGCCTCCTCACTCTGGAGAGGGTGTAGCTTGAGGAGAGTCAGAGCAGGATCCTCTCAAGTACACAATGCAGAACAGGGGCCCTGGCTTCCCAGCCCTGAGGATGGAAGAGATACCGGAAAGTAGAGATGAGGGAGCCAGGCCCAACCACGAGAAGCGGAAGTGGCCCAGGTCTGCAGGCAAGCATCCTGGGCCTCATCTCAGGAAGTGGGTTTCAGGCTGTAGGGCACACAGACTCACCCCAGCAGTAAAAAGAGGATGGTTGTACCACCTTTGAGCAGAAGCCACGCTCTGGCAAGGATGGCAGTCACTGTGATGTCAAGCTGCTGCCTTGGACAAGTGCAGGCCTCTCCCCATCTCAGTGGATGATCTCATCACCCACCTGATCCCACACACAGGATATGTGGCAGTCATTCTTGGCCCCTTTTCTCTCTCACTCCCATTATCCATCAGCAAGTCTTGTCAATTCCACCCTTTAGCTCCGTCTCCAATCAATTCCTCTCACTTGAATCCCAGTGCCCTTCACCTCTTTCCTAACCCCTGCGCGAGTTTCCCAATTGAGCTCCCTGATGCCTCTTGCCTCTCCCCAGTCTGCTGTCTCACAGCAACAAGAGTGATCTCAGTAGAACATACAGCTGACCACCACACACCCAGCTTCAGACCCTTGAGGGCCCTCCTACTCTCCTCAGAATAAAGTTTAAATTCCTTAATGTTGCCTACAAATCCATTTATGATCTGGCCCTTGCCTAGCAGTTTCCTCAACTCCCTGAGTTCCACCCCTGAACTTCTTTCATTTCCTCCCATTTGCAGTGCTCTTTCCCAGCTTTAGCACAATGGGGTCCCTCTGCATGGAGTGCCCTTTTTCTTTCACCCCTGGCTTACTCCTACTCATTCTTTTTTTTTTTTCACTTAAAAAATGGAAGTATAATTTATATACAGTAAAATTCACCCTTTATGGTGTACAGTTCTGTGAGTTTCGACAAATCCATACAGTTTTGTGACCACCACCACAATCAAGATGTAGAACAGTTCAATCACCCCAAGAAATTCCCCCATGCTCCTTTGGAGCCAACACTAGCTCTCATCACCAGCTCCTGATAACCAGTGATCTGTTTTCTGGTTTGCATTTTCTATAATGGATATCCTCTAAATGGAATCATTCATTATGTGTATGTAGCCCTTTGAGAATGGTTTCTTTTATCCAGCATAATGCATTTGACATTCATCTGTGCTGTCGTGTGTATCACTAGTCTGTTTCATCTTTATTGCTGAGAGTATGCTGTATACAGATGTACCACAATTTATCTTTTTTTTTTTTTTTTTTTTTTTTTTTTTGGTGGTATGCGGGCCTCTCACTGTTGTGGCCTCTCCCGTTGCGGAGCACAGGCTCCGGATGCGCAGGCCCAGCGGCCATGGCTCACGGGCCCAGCCGCTCCGCGGCATATGGGATCCTCCCAGACCGGGGCACGAACCCGTATCCCCTGCATCGGCAGGCGGACTCTCAACCACTGCGCCACCAGGGAGGCCCCACAATTTATCTTTTTATCAGTAGAAAGGACATTTGGGTTTTTTCCAGTTTTTGGAGATTATGAATAAAGCTGCTCATACAGGGTTTTGTAGGCACAAACGTTCTCATTTCACTTGGAATAACACCTAGTCGTGGGACTGATGTATGTGTTACTTTTTAAGAAACTGCCAAACTGTTTTTCAAGGCTGCTATACTGGTTTGTATTCCTGTTGCGATACATGAGAAGTTGCTCTACATCCTCACCCGCACTCACGTGGTTCGTTCACCTGTTTGTTCGTTCATTCAACATCTTGACATTCTACTAAGTGTGTAGTGGTATTGCACTGTAGTTTTAATTTCCACTTCCTTGATGGTTAATGACGGTGAGTCTATTCATTCTTCTAAATCTCTGCTTGGTCTTCATTCTGCCAAAAACCCACTGTACTCGCTTTCTCTGTAGACTGGTTAAGTTCCTGTCCTTTGTGGTTCCATGACAACAAACAGTTTCTCCACCTTGACCGTAGCCCACTAAACTGCAATTGTTTTCCTGTTCTCGCCTTGCTCAACACTGGTCACACACACACGGTTGTGAGCTCCGCGAGGGCGGAAGCTGCATCTTCCTTTGGTATCTCCAGCTCCTAGCACAGACCTGAAACAGAATCTTTATACAATAAATATTAAATGAACGAATTAATAAATGCTGAACATATTAGAGAATGGGCAGATGAAAGTAAATAGGAAGAAGCTTTTGCAATGAGACGGGCCTGGCTGTGCCAATTAACTTTTTCCCTATCGGTCCGCACACTAAGGTCCTCTCAGTAAAGGAAACACTGCCGTGCGAACGTTTACGAGGATGACGACTCGACAGCACCCTTTAACAGACGCAAAGCGGAAGAGGCGGGCCGGAAGTGGAAGTGCGGCAGAGAGTTAGCGGCGTCTCAGTTGCCATGGAGACTGGAAGGGGAGCGCGGCAGTCCGCAGAGTCTGAGTCCTACGCCTCCGCTGGGGCGACGTGGAGGCCAACCCCGCGTCCGACCCGGATCCGCAGCCCCAGCCAGTCCTCCCTCGCCTACTCCGAGTCTTTCTACCATGGCTTCGGTGGTCGGCCCCGCCGCGTCTCGCCGCTCACGCTCCGGCCGCTCCCCGAGCCGCACCCGCTGCGCCTGCGCCCCACCTCGCTGCGCACCCAAGACATCTCTTACTTGCTCACCGGCGTCTTTCGCAACTTGTATACCGCCGAGGTGATTGGCGAGGAGGTGAGTGCGAGTTTGATCAAGGCCCGCGGCAGCGAGGATGCTCGGCACGAGGAGTTCGTGGACCAGCTGCAGCAGGTAACACGACCCCGGCGTCCCGCGCGCTTCTCCTCGTGCTCACCCGAGGCGCGGCGGCGTCACCGCGTCTGCGGCCGTGCGGGCGACCCAGGGCGCGACTCAGCCACTCGACAAGAGTCAGCCCCTGTTGGGTGCCAGGCACTGGGGATACAGTTGGAAAAGAGCAGACCAAGTCCATGCCGCCGTATATCCGACATTCTAGTGGGAGGACACTCTACATACGCGCTTAGGCGAATACACACATTCTACACACATAACGGCATATATCGCTAGCACGTATCTTTATTTCCCTACACGCATACACACATTATATATTACATATATAAATGAAACGACGAGGGCAGAAAGCTGAATAGTTGTTCCCCGGAGATGATAAAGTCACGTCCGCTTTGGGGTGCCTGCCCTTGTGTCACAAACCACAATCTTAATCGAGGCATTCATGCCCAGATTTTAGGAAGCATGCCCAGGCTCTAACAGCAACTCTGCTTCCTTATCTGTATAAGGAGGAAAGCAGCTGACTTGAGTCCTCTCTGCTGAGGCTGACTGCTAAGCAGGCCATACTGCCCACAGCTGCCTTCAAGGAGTCTCAGCTGTGTGCTTTCAAGCAGCTGAGATCAACTCTGAAAGGGCTGACAGCTGAAGGCTCTCAGCTCACTATGCTCCCTGCAGCCAGGTAGCAAGTCCTTCCTTGAAGGGGGTCTGGGTGACACAACCCTTTGTCTGCCACAGGTGGTGTGTTAACTCATATTTGGTATTTCAGAGGTTAGATGGCAGCTCTCTTTACTGTGAAGCCAGTAGTCAGGAGATGGGGTTTCAGACTTGGTTCTGTAATTGACTTTACTATGAAAGCTTTAAGCCATTTCCTTCTGTGGGTCTCGGAGTTCAGATCTGTCTGGTTAGACCAGATGGTCTCTGCAGTTCTGTGACTGTTCTGTGCTTCACGGGAAGCCCTGATGCTGGGGTGGGATTCAATAAAGCTGTATGATCTCACCATATTTCTGTGCATCTGATCACCCACCTGCCAGATTCGGGAGCTCTATAAGCAGCGGCTAGATGAAGTTGAAATGTTGGAGAGACATATCATTCAGGCCCGCGCACGGGCCCTTGCGGAGAAAGAGCGGGCCATGCACCAGGCCGAAGTACAGGTCCTTGAGCCGTTCATCAAGATGCCTCCAGGTGTGTATGGATGAGCTCCTCTATGCCCTTCACCCTGACTCCCCAGTTGTTAATGTATTACTGTGTTTGCTTCATTACCTTTCTAGTCTTTTTCTGAACATCTGGAGAGTGAGTTGCAGATATGTTGTTTCATGAACGCAAAACACTCCAGTGTGCGTGTCTCCAAAACAGGGACACTCGCCTACATAACCAGCACACAACCCCCTAAGCCAGGAAATCAGCACTGATGCAGTGTTAACCTCCACTTCACAGATGGCATGCAGGTTTCACCTGCTGTCCCACAGTGTCCCTTTCTCCTCTTTGGTCTAGGATCCTGTCTAGGAAGGCATGTTACATGTCATTGTCATGTCTCATTTTCAGAATTTTCATTTGGCACAGTTCTTTGAACTTTTCCTGTCTTTCATGTTCTTGACTGTCGGGTTTTTCCCCAATTTTTGAAAATTATGGTAAACTACACATAACATAAAATTTACCCTCTTAACCATTTTTAAGCATACAGTTCCGTGGTATTAAATACGTTCATAATCTTGTACAAACATCGTCACCATCCATCTCCTTAACTCTTTTCATCTTGTAAAACTGAAACTCTATGCCCCTGAAACAATAACTTCCCATTCCCTGCCTTGCCCCAGCCCCTGGCAACCACCATTCTACTTTCTGTCTCTGTAATTTTTTTTTAAGTTACCATTCTGACCATTTATTTAATTTAATTAATTTATTTATTTACTTTTGGCTGCGTTGGGTCTTTGTTGCTGCATGTAGGCTTTCTCTATTTGCGGCGAGCGGGAGCTACTCCTCGTTGCGGTGCTCAGGCTTCTCATTGCGGTGGTTTTCTCGTTATGGAGCATGGGCCCTAGGTGTGTGGGCTTCAGTAGTTGTGGCGCACAGGCTTCAGTAGTTGTGGCTCGCCAGCTCTAGAGCGCAGGCTCAGTAGTTGTAGTGCATGGGCTTAGTTGCTCTGCGGCATGTGGGATCTTCCCGGACCAGGGCTCAAACCCGTGTCCCCTGCATTGGCAGGCGGATTCTTAACCGCTGCACCACCAGGGAAGTCCCTATAATTTTTTTTCTTAATTTAAGATTTTTTTCTGATGTGGACCACTTTTAAAGTCTTTATTGAATTTTTTACAATATGGCTTCTGTGTTATGTCTTGGTTATTTGGCTGAGAGGCATATGGGGTCTCAGCTCCCCGACCAGGGATCAAACCTGCACACCCTGCATTGGAAGGTGAAGTCTTAACCACTGGACTGCCAGGGAAGTCCCTTGTCTCTATAATTTTGACTACTCTAAGCACCTCATATAAGTGAAATCATACAGTATTTGTCTTTTTGCAACTGGCTTATTTCACTTAGCATAATGTCCTCAGGGTTCATCCATGTTGTAGCCTATGTCAGAATTTCCTTCCTTATAGGCTGAATAATATTCCATTGTAGGTACGTACCACATTTTGCTTTTCCATTCATCAGTTGATGAACTCTTGGGTTGCTTCCTGGTGTTAGCTGTTCTGAATAATGCTGCTCTGAACATGGTTATACAAATATCTCTTTGAGACCCTGCTTTCAGTTCTTTGGGGTTTATACCCAGAAGTGGAATTGCTAGATCTTATAGTAGTTCTATTTTTAATTTTTTTGAGGAATCACCATACTGTTTTCCACAGCGCCTGTGTCATTTTTACATGCCCACCAACAGTGCTCGAGGATTCCCATTTCTCTACATCCTCACCAATGCTATTTTCTGGTTTTTCGGTGTGTGGTTTTTTTTTGTTTTGTTTTTGTTTTTTGCGGTACGCGGACCTCTCACTGCTGCGGCCTCTCCCGTTGTGGAGCACAGGCTCCGGACGCTCAGGCTCAGCGGCCATGGCTCACGGACCCAGCCGCTCCGTGGCATGTGGGATCCTCCCAGACCGGGGCACGAACCTGTGTCTCCTGCATCGGCAGGCGGACTCTCAACCAATGCGCCACCAGGCAAGCCCCCGGTGTGTGGTTTTTGTTTTTTGTTTTTGAGTGTAGCCATCCCGATGGGTGTGAGGTGATAGCTCACTGTGGTTTTGATTTGCATTTCCCTGATTATTAGTGATGTTGAGTGTCTTTTCATATGCCTATTTGCCATTTGTGTATCTTCTTTGGAGAAATATGTTTTCAAGCCCATTTAAAAAAAAATTACTGGGGTATAGTTGATTTACAATATTGTGTTAGTTTTAAGTGTACAACAAAATGAATCTGTTATACATATACATACATCCACTCTTTTGTAGATTCTTTTCCCATATAGGCCATTACAGTGTATTAATAGAGTTCCCCGTGCTATACAGTAGGTCCTTATTAGTTATCTATTTTATATATAGTAGTGTGTATATGTCAATCCCAATCTCCCCCTTTTCCCTCTCCCCTTACCCCCCAGTAACCATAAGTTTATTTCCTATATCTATAACTCTATTTCTGTTTTGTAGATAAGTTAATTTGTAATCTTTTTTTAGATTCCACTTATAAATGATGTCATATGATATTTGTCTTTCTCTTTCTGACTTACTTCACTCAGTATGACAGTCTCTAGGTCCATCCATGTTGCTGCAAATAGCATTATTTTGTCCTTTTTTATGCCTGAGTAATATTCTATTGTATATATGTACCACATCTTCTTTATCCATTCCTCTGTTAATGGACATTTAGGTTGCTTGCATGTCCTGGCTATTGTAAATAGAGCTGCAGTGAACATTGGGTGTGCGTATATTTTCGAATTATGGTTTTCTCTGGATATATGCCCAGGAGTGGGATTGCTGGATCATATGGTAGCTCTATTTTTAGTTTTTTAAGGAATTTCCATACTGTTCTCCATAGTGGCTGTACCAGTTTACATTCCCACTAACAGTGTAGGAGGGTTCCCTTACCCCTACACCCTCTCCAGCATTTATTGTTTGTAGACATTTTGAAGATGGCCATTCTGACCAGTGTGATGTAATACCTCATTGTAGTTTTGATTTGTATTTCTGTAATAGTTAGTGATGTTGAGCACCTTTTCATGTGCTTTTTATTTTCTTTGGAGAAATGTCTGTTTAGATGTCCCACCCATTTTTTTTTTTTCAGTACGCGGGCCTCTCACTGCCGAGGCCTCTCCCGTCACGGAGCACAGGCTCTACATGTGCAGGCTCAGTGGCCATGGCTCATGGGCCCAGCCGCTCCGCGGCATATGGGATCTTCCCGGACCGGGGCACGAACCCGTGTCCCCTGCATCGGCAGGCGGACTCTCAACCACTGTGCCACCAGGGAAGCCCCCACCCATTTTTTGATTGGGTTGTTTGCTTTTTTTGATATTGAGCTGCATAAATTGTATATTTTGGAGATTAATCCCTTGGCAGTTGCTTCATTTGAAAATATTTTCTCCCATTCTGAGGGTTGTCTTCGTTTTGTTTATGGTTTCCTTTGCTGTGCAAAAGCTTCTAAGTTTAATTAGGTCCCATTTCTTTATTTTTGTTTTTATTTTCATTTCTCTAGGAGGTGGATCAAAAAGATCTTGCTGCGATTTGTGTCGAAGAGTGTTCTGTCTATGTTTTCCTCTAAGAGTTTTATAGTGTCTGGCCTTGCATTTAGGTCTTTAATCCATTTTGAGTTTATTTTTGTGTATGGTGTTAGGGTGTGTTCTAATTTCATTCTTTTACGTGTAGCTGTCCATTTTTCCCAGCACCATTTATTGAAGAGACTGTCTTTTCTCCATTGTATATTCTTGCCTCCTTTGTCCTAGATTAGATGACCATAGGTGCATGGGTTTATCTCTGGATTTTCTATCCTGTTCCATTGACCTGTATTTGTTTTTGTGCCAGTACCATACTGTTTTGATGACTGTGGCTTTGTAGTATAGTCTGAAGTCAGGGAGCCTGATTCCTCCAGCTCCATTTTTCTTTCTCAAGATTGCTTTGACTATTCATGGTCTTTTGTGTTTCCATACAAATTGTAAAGGTTTTTGTTCTAATTCTGTGAAAAATGCTGTTGGTAATTTGATAGGGATTGCATTGAATCTGTAGATTGCTTTGGGTAGTCTAGTCATTTTGACAGTATTGATTCCTCCAATCTAAGAACATGGTATATCTCTCCGTCTTTGTGTCATCCTAATTTCTTTCATCAGTATCTAATAGTTCTCTGAGTATAGTTCTTTTGCCTCCTTACGTAGGTTTATTCCTAGGTATTTTATTCTTTTTTTTGGCTGTGTCTGGGTCTTCACTGCTGTGCATGGACTTTCTCTAGTAGCAGCAAGCGGGGGCTACTCTTCATTGCAGTGCACAGGCTTCTCATTGTGGTGGCTTCTCTTGTTGCAGAGCACAGTAGTTGCAGCACGTGGCTCAGTAGTTGTGGCACATGGGCCCTAGAGTGTGCAGGCTTCAGTAGTTGTGGTGCATGGGCTCTAGAGGGCAGGCTCAGTCGTCGTGGCACACAAGTTTAGTTGCTCTGCAGCATGTGGGATCTTCTCGGACCAGGGATCAAACCTGTGTCCCCTGCGTTGGCAGGCATAATCTTAACCACTGTACCACCAGGGAAGTACCATTTTCAAGCCCTTTTTTTTCCAGTATGTGGGCCTCTCACTGCTGTGGCCTCTCCCGTTGTGGAGCACAGGTTCTGGACGTGCAGGCCCAGCAGCCATGGTTCATGGGCCCAGCCTCTCCGCAGCATGTGGGATCTTCCCGGACCAGGGCACGAACCCATGTCCCCTGAATCAGCAGGCGGACTCTCAACCACTGCGCCACCAGGGAAGCCCCAAGCCCATTTTATTTATTTATTTATTTATTTTTGCGGTGTGTGGGCCTCTCACTGTTGTGGCCTCTCCCGTTGCGGAGCACAGGCTCCGGACGCGCAGGCTCAGCGGCCATGGCTCACGGGCCCAGCCACTCCGTGGCACATGGGATCCTCCTGGACCGGGGCACGAACCCGCGTCCCCCTGCGTCGGCAGGTGGACTCTCAACCACTGCGCCACCAGGGAAGCCCTGGGTTGCTGTTTTTAACTTTGATTTACAGAGAGTTTAGAATGTACACCTAAGTAAATAGAATAGTATATGAACTCCCATTTACCCCTAACTCAGGCTTAACACATGGCCATTTCTGTCCCACTTATTTCCCCCCATGATATTTTAAACAAGTTGCATACATTATATAATTCCACTGTAAATATTTTAGTATGTATCAATAAAAGATAAGAAATGCTTTTGAAAAATAATGACATTATTATTACACTTGAAAATAGCAATAATACATTAATATCAAATATCCTGGAAGTGTTCAAAATCAGACCTGAGTTTTTGTTCCTGTCAGTTGATCTTTGAAAGTTTCCCATGAAGCCATAGATATGAGTTGAGGGAAAAGCACAGGAGCAAAGGACATAGACAGTCTGGACCACCAGTTGATGTAATTAGCATGTGTCTTTTGGATCTGCTCAGGCCTAATCCCAAATATGCCATTTTCCCATTGTACAATGGATTGCTCCTGTGCCCTCCCAATCTTATGACTCAGTGGATCTGATAATACCCAGTCAAGATGAGTAGCTCTGGATGAGTAGTCACTCGATGTCCCATAGTCAGTGCTGGGTCTATGCTCAAGCCCTATAGCCCATTTTTCAAATGATGAGTCATTCTCTTTCACAGTAGGCAGAGTTTTGCTCCAGAACCCTGCGTCTGTGTTACAGCTCTCCTACTGGGGCTTTCTAGAGACTCTCTACAATATTCTAATCCACTGTAGATACCTTTGGATTCGTTGCATTTTTGTGTGTCATGCGGCTTTAATGGTAGGGCAGCTTCAGTCATAACCTGGACGTGCCGTAGAGCTCTCTCTTGCTTTGAACCCCACTCAAAACTGATAGCCTTTCAGGTCACCTAATAAATGGTTTGGAGCAATATTCCCATGTGTGGAATATGCTGCCTCCAAAATCTAAAGAGTTCTGCCAATTACCACTCTTCTTAGTGGTAGGGGATACAAAATGCAGCTAGTTGTCCTTTACTTTAGAGATGTTCTGGCATGCCATTTATTTATTTAATTAATTAATAAATTTATTATTTAGGGATTTAAATTTAAATTCAGGGATTTATTGGATCCCTAAAAATTTCTTCAGTGTGTCAGTGTTGGACAGAGGGAATGAAAAGCACCCACCAAACTGAGAAGGCATCTTGAGAGTGAAAAATGAGGCAGGCAGCTCCATATAATCAGTGGATCAGTGGGTGAGATTGGGATCGGGTGGGCAATGACACAGAAGCATTCGCAGCTGTACTCCACACCGCAGAGGGGCCATTGGGATAATTTCATAGTTAACCTCGGGTATGGGGCTAGGTGCTTGGAAACAGCACATGCATTCCTAAGTTAAGATTTGTGAATGGGTGGGGCTTCCCTGGTGGCACAGTGGTTGAGAATCTGCCTGCCAATGCAGGGGACACGGGTTCGATCCCTGGTCCGGGAAGATCCCACATGCTGCGGAGCAACTAAACCCATGCACCACAACTACTGAGCCTGAGTGCCACACTACTGAAGCCCACATGCCTAGAGCCCATGCTCCGCAACAGGAAAAGCCACCGCAATGAGAAGCCCGCGCACCGCAACAAAGAGTAGCCCCCACTCACTGCAACTAGAGAAACCCCGCGCACAGCAGTGAAGACCCAACACAGCCAAAAATAAATAAATAAAATAAATTTACATTAAAAAAAAAGATTTGTGAATGGGTAACTAGTCTTGTGGGCACCAGGAATACATCAGGGGAGGTTTTTCATCATTGGGGGCTAATAGAGCATAGAGGCTACCTGGTGCTCATGATTATTAGGCAATATCTATTAACTACTAAGCCCTTGATGACAGAGAAGTGATTCACTATGCAGTAAAGTCCTGGGTAGGGTCATTGAAAGGAGAGGAGAAACTGTAAGGGCCCAAGATGGCCGTCAGTCATGCTAACAGCTATACAGTCAGGAGCCTGAATCTTCTAGTCTTACTAAACTACTTAACCACTTCATGATCATCAAGTCCAATTAGTAAGTCATCAGTATAGGGGACTGGCGTGATGTTGGGCAGAGTGTCAAGACAGCTGAGTTCCCCGCAGGCTCTATTGGTTAGAGAGCAGGAGAGTTAGCATGCTCTTGGTGAGACAGTGATTGTGTGCTGATGTCCTTCTTACATAAAGGCAAATTGCTTTAAACCATCCTTACCAAGGAGGATAGAGAACACACTTGCCAGACCAATAGTCACATGTCAGTGCTAGAAGCTAGCCAGTAAAGATACCACATTCAGTATGGCAGCTGTGATTGGGGCTACCACGTGGTGAAATTTATGGTAGCCCATTATCATCGACTCTGTTTGGCTTCTGCAGGAGCCAGACAGATGAACTAAATAGTTTATGAACCCTTATGTATCCATCACTTAATCCCAACAAAACTATCATCCCTGTATCCTTTAAGTATTTGACAGTGGTGCTAATCTCTGCAAGGGGAGAGGGTTGCTTCTGCTGACCTGGAGTGTTCAGCATTCTCAGGTTCATGCACCTCAGTGCCTCATTCCAGCTCTTTGAGTCTTACTCTTTTCCTGGCAGGGTCCTGACGGTGATACAGGAGACCTGTTGATGCTGTGCATTCAGTCTCCTTTGCTATTCTGCTACCATCAGTTAGATCCCATATCTGATTTTCACACTGTCTGCCCTGCAACTTAGAGGAGAGTCTCATTAGACATTGCCAGAGACTCTGACTTTCACGGTATGCCTTGAGTTGTTAGTTAGTTGACGTGAGCCTATAATTTTCTTCTTTTTGAAAGCTTCCAAAGCAGTTAAAAGCCAGCCAATCCTTATCATTACCATTGCCCCCATACCATTCAGGGGTCATAGCTATCACAAATGCCAACACTTCACCTTTTACCACATATGAGAATCTTAGTTATTTGATGCTATCATACGCCAGGAATTACCAGCAATGGAATCTTTTTTGCCATCTGACTAAAGAGTGATCCAGCTCCAAAATCCTATCCTGATAGTCTTCATTTTAGTCTGGAAGCAATTGTTTTAGCCAGTGTCTCCCAAAAGCAAAGCCTGGATCACATGTTTTCATGCAGGTAATTTATTTGGGAATGTGGTCCAGACAGAAGGTATGCAGAACAAGGGAAGTGGAACAGGGAAGGGAAAGATGATATAAAAGTTTGTCATTCAGTTGGCCTCCACTACGGGTGACACGTGCTCAGTCCCACAGGACCTTTTGAGGAGCCTCATGAAATGGATCTCAGAACCACCAACCGCAAGGAGATGAAAAGGGGAAATATATCTATTGGCTCCTGACCGCTGTTGGACAAGAGCGCCCCCCTAGTGTTAACTCCCTGTCTTAACCAGTCCAGGATGCTGTAACAAAGTACCATAGTGGTGATCATTTTGTAATGTATAAAAATATCGCAGCACTATGTTGTACACCTGAAACTAATATTATAAGTCAACTATACTTCAATAAACAAACAAACAAACAAAATTCCCTGGAAGTCACTTCCGCTGGAGGAGAAGGGGCTTGACACAATGGGGGGAGGTGCCTCTTTGCCTACACCTCTGTGGTCAGAAGCAGTCATCAGCTGTATTTGGAGGACAGGGTCCTTTTGGCTCACCCAGGCTCTCACAGACTGTGCAGGATGCCCCAGAAACACATGCAAAGATGCCTGCCCTGGGACTGGGAGTGAGGGGTGGGTAGCTGCTAGCATCCTAAGAGCTGAAGTCCACTGCAATTTCCTGTCCAAGCCTTGCCCTGGAAGTTACAAGTCTTCAATAGATGCCATGGTTACAAAACAGTTCCGTTAGACTGATTCTGCCAGTGCACCTTTCGCCTAGGTGGGGAGACAGAGTCCTGGCGCTTTACTCCCCATCTTCCCAGGGTCCTCTCTCTTGACAGTTCTTGACAGTTCTTGACAGGCCTCCCCCTCTGTGGCGTGGCTCTAATGTTCCCCCATGACCAAACTCAGGCTCGCGCTTGGCAGCAGCGCCATGCAACTGACGCTGTGCTCCTCTCACCGCAGCACGTCAGGAGGCCCAAGTGATGCTAGCCTTGATTACCTGGTCAAGTTGGTGTCTCCACATTAAATTCGCCATGTCGGATGATAATTGATTAGTGCTTTGTGGAGACGTAGTCCCACATTTGACCAATATCTTTTTTCCTCATCAAAGCTCCATCAGCACTCACTAAAAACTCTTTTCTAAGTCAGCCATCTCTCTGGCAATGCTTTCTTAATTTATTTGTTAAAGAAATTGGGTCATTTTTCCTGTACACTTGTCCATAGTCTGGATTTTGCTGATTTCAACATTGTGGTGTCATTTAACCTGTTCTTATGACCCCTGTATTCCTTGCAATTCAGTAGTTAGTTGTAGAGACATTATGAGGCTTAAGTTCAATTTGGGCGGCAGAAGGGGAAAGACCAGTTCATAGATGGTGCTGTGCACTCCCCTCAGGAGGTACATGATGTCTCTGTTTTCATGATATTGCCAGTCTTTGCCCAGATCTGTTGTTTCATTAGGGGTTATAAATTATAATGAAATGCTAATGATACTGAAACACTTCTATAAAGAGAAACTCTTCAGCAACTACTTTGATTACTCCAAGACAGGAGCAGAATTAATTCTTTCCCCTTATCTGCCAGTTTTTAAAATAATGAGTTGGTTTCCCTAACATCTGCCAATGATGACTAATGAGGTTTGGTTAGTTGGTTTTTTGTTTTTTTGTGTGTGTGTGTGGTACGCAGGCCTCTCACTGTTGTGGCCTCTCTCGTTGCGGAGCACAGGCTCCGGACGCGCAGGCTCAGCGACCATGGCTCACGGGCCCAGGCGCTCCGCGGCATGTGGGATCTTCCCGGACCGGGGCACGAGCCCGTGTCCCCTGCATTGGCAGGTGGACTCTCAACCACTGCGCCACCAGGGAAGCCCTGGTTAGTTGGTTTTTAATATCATTATGACCTCATAGGTTTCATAACTACAATTGTATTTATTCTTATTGATGCTCGAACTGTCCCATCTTTGGCCAATTGGAACATTTTCAAGTTGACCCCTGACTCTTTTGACACAACATTGGTTGTCTGTGATAACTTCCTTACTTTCTGGAATAGCCAGATGTTCCAGGTTCATCTTGTGTATTTATTGTCCCAGACCTGGAATCAGCCGTTTCTCTAAGAAGCCCTGGTTCCTTTATTCCGCCCCCTGCCAAAGTCTTTGATCTATCCTCCTACATCCCTGAAAATCATCATTTTCCAGGTTAGTAGGGACAGTGCTTTTAGGGTTGGGAGACCTGACATATCTGTGGCCTGGAGGGAGGGAGAAGTGGAAGATACAGTGGCTTCGGAAAGCATTACACTCATGGGGTCCTGCTGAGGACCAGAGGATGGGTAAGATGCTTTGCATATGTTATTCCACTGAATCCTTCCAACAGCCCTGCGAGGTAGGTTTTCTCTCCATTTTACAGGTATAGGAGCTGAGAGAGGAACTCAAGTAACTTCCCAAAATTCCCACAGCTCAGAAGGGCTGGGACCCAGATTTGAACTTGTGTCTGCTGTCAAAGCCCATCTCTTTCTTCTCTCAAGAGGAGGAGGAAGGCCTGTTGTCCAGGCACAGTGTCACACGGGTGTAGATGACTTCCCCTCGGGTGTGGCTCTGAGTGTGAGGCCCCATGCCATGTCAGGTCTGCCCCCTCTGAGGCTCAGCCCCATTAGACAGTGAACACTCAGTGTAGAATCCATATCTCCACCTGTTGCCCCTTCTCTGCGGCAGAGTCATGTAGCTGCCAGGCCCCCTCCCTCAGTCGTGGATTTAGGCAGAGATTATTGGTAGCAGATTCTCAGGAAGATTTATTGGTTGCCTGATATCCACTGAGTCCTTGGAGTCTGATACTATCCCTGTCTTTGGAAGGATTCTTTTGGCTAGAGATCAGGGGAGATTAAGTAATTATTTGTTTGTTTATTTTTAATGAAAGTGGAATAAAACATTGAGAACTGGGAAACGAACATCAGCCAGGAGACTTTCCCAGTGACCTTCATTTTTTGTTTTTACCCAAGATAATATTAAGTTGTAATCAGACATTATCCGCCCTGGTTTCTCAGCCTTCTGCTGGCAATGTTTCTCTTTTTTATTTCAAAAGTAGCAGAAGTAGAGACCTTAATCCAGTTCCCTGGACACCCCTCTGATCTCTGCTTCTCAGGGCAGGGCGAGGTGACCCAAGATCCCCTTTTATAACTTGGATGATTGGGGCTTCCCTGGTGGCACAGTGGTTGAGTGTCTGCCTGCTGATGCAGGGGACACGGGTTCGTGCCCCGGTCCGGGAAGATCCCACATGCCGTGGAGCAGCTGGGCCCGTGAGCCATGGCTGCTGAGCCTGCGCGTCCGGACCCTGTGCTCCGCAATGGGAGAGGCCACAACAGTGAGAGGCCCGCGTACCGCAAACAAACAAAAAGACAAACAAAAATAAATAACTTGGGTGATTGATGGTAAGGACATTCCCCTGAAATATTTGTTATTTGAGGCACAGAAGCAGACTTTCTCTGTTTGCTGTTACAAATGTCACATGGTGGAAAACATGCGTAAATTCTCCAGACAGAGGGAGAAAGATCAGAATTCAGCAGAACGTCCTGTTCTTTTGTTCCCTTCCCTTGCTGGTATCTTATCTGTATTATCTTTTGGGGAATGGAGCAGCCAACCCCTTGCAGAGCCGTGCTCAGAAGCAGGGTCCATGTAGGAAGCCCACCCTTCCCAGGTGGAAGAAGATGGTCACGAGGCCAGTTCAGGGTGCCCAAGGCTCACCTGGTCCATGGACCAGGCCTGGAGAGAAACTTCCCAAAGACCTGATAAGAAACTGCCACACCAACCCTCAGACACAACACTGAACTGTCCACACCCTGGGGGAGGACCGTGGGAGTAATGGTATCCAAAGACAGAGGATACATCTCCTTGCAGCATGGCCTTTGCCCTTTTTCTGGAAACTTTATTTTATCTTTTAATATTTCAAATAGGCCATCACCAAAGTACTCGGGAACTGGGCTGGACTGTGTCAGTTGGCATTGCTGCCACTCCCTGGTGAGGTCTCTGTATTGCAGAGGAGGGGCCAGGGATCCACATTTTCCCAGAATGGACCTTTTACCTGTGGTTCCAGGATCGGTCACTGATGAGAGACTCTTGGTGAGTTTTGGAAGGGGAGACCTCTGTTCTCCAGAAGCAGTAGCAGGCAGATGACCGAGCAGCTGTGAGTTTCAGAGCAGAGTCCAGATCACATCCTGAGAGCCCCCTGCTTCAGTGCTGCTGGCTGAAGTTGTTAATGATGAATCCCTTGACCTCTCTCCCACTTTGTAATCCCCTGCGTCAACAAGGGCCCTCGCGCCTTTTTTTGTCCGTGCCGCGTGACTTGTGGGATCTCAGTTCCCCAACCAGGGATTGAACCTGTGTCCTTGGCAGTGAAAGCGCAGAGTCCTAACCACTGGACTGCCAGGGAATTCCCTTAACCCCTTTGTATATGGTATACATAGAGTAATTCCTGTTTTCCTTGTCAAAACGACTATTACAGTAATAGGCCAAATTTCAAAGTTCTTAAATTAACATATTTGATGGAAGAAACATGTGCTCTTCACTTGTCTCACCTGTACCTTTGGTTATAGGGAACCTCCGGAGGGAAAGGCCATTTAAAGTCACCATGTTGGTTAATGGAGCAAGCAGTAAAGTTTGAAAACTTTAAAGTCTTCCATTCATCCTGTTTACTCCTTAATTTTTATCAAAGTAGTCGTGTACATGGTTGAAAAAAAAATCAAATCATTTCTAATGAAATATAAAAAGCCCCCACCTACGTATGTCATTACACATTTGTGCAAACCCATAGACTACACAACACCAAGAGTGAACCCTAATGTAAACTGCGGGCTTCATGTGACAATGATGTGTCAGTGTAGGATCATCAGTTGTAACAAATGTACCATCCATGGGGGACGTTGATAATGGGGGAGGCTCTGCATGTGGTGGGGGGAAGTGGGTATATGGGAAATCTCTGTACCTTCCCCTCAATTTTGCTGCAAACCTACCACTGCTCTAAAAAAGTCTATTGAAAAATCCTCCACCTCACCTCTCCCAACTTCAGTCTGCTTGTCAGAAATGGCCATTTTTAGCTCTAATTCTTCTGGAAACCTCTAAATAACACATCTTTTCTACTGTTTCCTGGCTCATCAACCATAGATAATATCAACTTCCCACTCTATTAAATGAGATTCCCTCTCATGTGTCTGCCAGTCGGTTGGGGGTTGGCTGATCTAGCTGGGCTTGGCTGGCTAGATCAGCGTCCAGCTGTGGGTCCAGCTGAACTTGGCTCCCTACTGCAGGTTGGGCTCGGGCCTGCTCCACGTGGACTCCTGCTGAGGTCCAGGATGAAGGCGCAGGAGCTCTTCTCAGGATGATGGCAAAGGCACAAGAGGGGAGGCTCAGCTGCACGAGCACCTTTCAAAATCCTGCCAGCCTTTCGTGGTCAAAGCACATCACATGGCCAAAGTCAAGGGTGAAGAAGTGGGCTCTGTCCCTAGTAGCAGGAACTAAACACTCACATGACAGGGGGCGTGGATACAGAGAAGAGTAAAGAATTGGGGCCACTCATCAACCTACCCTGTTTCTCCTAACTCTGTTTTGTTATAGACCTCTCTGCAAGTAACTGTATTTTAGCTCAAATAATACCACCACACAGCCTTGCCCAATGGTTGGCCTCTTTTAAGTGGCCAACTTAAATACTTGCTGGTTAGTTTCTTAAATCTCAAAATGACCACAGGGTTCTAAGAATTTTGTTAGGTGGTTTAGGCTTGGAGGATGAAGAAAGTTTGGGTGTAGTTTCTTTGACGTCAGTGTGCCTTGAAACACCTTTTCTCATTCTCTTCTGTGTAGTGAAGACCATCTTCAGGTGGTGTGTGGACAACGAGTTGCTACAGAAGCATCATTTGATCTGCCCGAATGATTACTACAGCGATCCAGTGCCCTTTTGCTCTGCACCTAAAGGTAATGCCTCTGTGCTCTCTTTGTGCTCTCTTCGAGCCTCTGATACCATTCCAGGGAAGTTCTGTAGTAGCGGGACCACACCAGCCACCTTTGCTGCTATTTCCTTATTCATAGATGTTTTTCTCCATTTTTCTTGAACTTGGTAGTGGCTCTTGGGAGGGTCAACTCTGAGCGTGCCACTTCCTCACTAGCTCCCTAACATGTACAAGGTAAAAGTCTCAGCTCCTCAATGCGGAATCTGACTCTCTAGTGCATTGCCCAACAACAAGATGTGAAAATGTTTAGAAATGGAGTTGAATGAACCAAGAGAGGGAGGGTCTGAAGACATATGAGCCAGGGAGCAAGTTTCTGATGGAGTCAGAACACAGACCTAGGGGTTCTGCATACCCCTTACAGGCCAAGAGCAACTTTGAGTGTAGAGGGAAGTTTGGGTAGGGAGGCGGAGAAGGATGTGTGTGTGATACTGGGCCAGTTTTCTGTGCTGTGGAGGCAAGATCTTCTGAGAATGAGTGGAGTGGGAGGCTGTGTTGTGGGCTTAAGCAGCAAGGTAGAATTTCAGAAGAGCCGCCACATAGATCCTGTGGCCAGACATCGGGATGGCGGCCTAGTGGTGCCAGGCTCCAAAGACGAGCTTGTCAGCAGCCCCAGTCAGTGGGATTTTGATGATCTCTGGGGGACCGGAGCTGAGAAGGCATTTGGGTTGGGAGGACTGGGATCCAGAGAATTGAGGATGCTGACGAGGAAAGAGTTCCACTGACGGCCTGGGCCATGCAGAGAAGTGAGGCCAGAAAGAGGTAGCAGAACCAAGTGCCATGGGGTACTCGGCTACTTAGTATTTTATTTTATTTTATTTATTTATTTTTTTTTTTCTGTACGCGGGCCTCTCACTGCTGTGGCCTCTCCCGTTGCGGAGCACAGGCTCCGGACGCACAGGCTCAGCGGCCATGGCTCACGGGCCCAGCCGCTCCGCAGCATATGGGATCCTCCCAGACCGGGGCACGAACCCGTATCCCCTGCATCGGCAGGCGGACTCTCAACCACTGCGCCACCAGGGAGGCCCCTATTTTGTTTTATTTTATTTTTATTTTTATTATCATTTTTGGCCTCACTGTGTGGCATGCGGGATCTTAGTTCAACAACCAGGGATGGAACCCATGCCCCCTGCAGTGGAAGCATGGGGTCGCAACCACTGGACCACCAGGGAAGTCCCAAGCCACTTAGTATTTTAAAGTTGGCTGGACACTCAGTATCTTAGGCAGGTCAGTAAGGATGGATTTAACATGTATTGAGGATTTACCCGGCACTGTGCTAGGAAATGTGATGGTACCAGTTTCACTGCATTCCTGCTAGCAATATTGAATGTTCTTGGGCTTCCCTGGTGGTGCAGTGGTTGAGAGTCCGCCTGCCGATGCAGGGGACACGGGTTCGTGCCCCGGTCCAGGAGGATCCCACATGCCGCGGAGCGGCTGGGCCCGTGAGCCATGGCCGCTGAGCCTGCGCGTCTGGAGCCTCTGCTTCGCAGCGGGAGAGACCACAACGGTGAGAGGCCCGCGTACCGCAAAAAAAAAAAAAAAAAGTTCTCATTTAACCTTTTGGAGATGATCTTATAGGTATAAAAAGCTAATACACACTTTGATTTGTCATGTGAACCTTTTAAAAAGCATGTTCACATATGACGTATGTATACATGCGTGTGCGTGACAACGGTCCACTCATGTTCTTGACCATGTTTGGCAACTGGACAAATATATGAACACTCTAGTCCTGAGTCTCGAGGATGCAAAGTAAGTTCCAGGAGTAATTGATACACTGAAGGGCAATTACATCTGGGGTAGGAAATATGAACATTTAGGGGAAAAAGCATACCAAGCTAACTGTGCCTTTGGTGGTTTCATTAAGTCATCTTGGAAGCGTCCACCTCGTCACCTTGGTATAGTAACTTATTTTTTTTCCTGGTGCCACAGGTGTCTTTGTTCCTGGATATTCAAAACTGACATTTAGTTGTGAGAAGCGTTCTGTCCCAAAGAAAGAGCTGACCAAGAAGCTTGCCTGCAGGAAGATGCCCTCTCAGTCTGAAGAGGAGACAGACTACACCACGGACAGCCGGACGTGGGACTCATCTTTTAAGGCCAAACTCAGATCCAGAGCAACTGTCGAGGTGAGTGCTGAAGCCTGTGAGTATGTGGGCAGTGAGGTAGGGCGATGACAAGGGGGAAGGGGCTCCTGGTGACACACGACGCTGTGATGAAGCCACAGCAAAATAGAGAGGATGGTGTCCTTGGCCACGTGTGGATCGTGAAGTCGGCAAGATATCAACACACACAGCCCCCCTGCTTGTCCTTGACGCTATCCTTTTCTCGTGTTTCAAAGAAAACAGGTTCACCGAAGAATAAAAACTGGATGAACCATTTACGTGTGCCCCAGAGGCCGCAGGAGCGGCTTCTGCTCGCCAGGATGGAGAGTCGGAACCGCTTCCTGAAAAACCCTCGCTTTTTCCCTCCTAACACTCCGTTTGGAGGCAAGTCTCTTCTCTTTCCTCCCAAGACGCCAGCACTGATAGGAGAATTCCAGGATGGAGAGCTGGAAGAGAGGTGTGTTTTTTCCTGACTCGTATTCTCAGAAAATCTGACCCTGCAGAGGAAAACTCAGAAGGTCCTGAGTCTGCTTTGGCTTCTGGAGGATCCTAGACGTTTGGGGGCGGGGTGTCAGTATCCGAATAGAGCAGGGCTTCGGGGCTGCCCTCAGGCGTGGTCTTTGGACACCTCCAGAGTCCTGGGTTGTACTCTTCTGACCTGCCAGAGTCTTGAGGAATAGGGATTAGTGTTGGCCCTTGTTTATATCTGAATGGTCTGGATCAAATGGAAGACATTTCTATAGCCGTGTGCTCCTTACATTAAATTCATGTGTCTTGGATAATAAAAATGTTTAAAATCTGTGTAATGACAAATAATTAGTATAAATCGTGATTTTTCTTTAAGAGAGTGCCTTTGGCTATATTTCAGTAATTGTCCGTACGAAGGGAATGAGTTGCTTCACTGGTTCATAATTTTAATGGACTTAAAACTATTCATGTTTCTTTATTAAATATCTTTTTATTAAGAAAAATCAGAAAAGATTTGCCAAGAAAACTAGCACCTATATTAACCCAATTAACGTATTAGTGTTTAAGCTTCCAGAGTTTTTCCTATGCATATTGAAAAGGAAATATGTAGCTATATGTGTTTTCACAAAGATTCGATCTTGCTGTAAAACTATTTTGTGACCTGCTTTAACAACAACAAAAGCCAACAGATAACACATTGCCAATCTCTTTGATGGCTTGGATGTGTTTGTTTTCCATGAATCAGTCACATGGATGAAACTAACAGCCTTTCTCACCCTCTCTTGCCCTCCCACAGTTGTGCTGATACTCCAGTGTTTCTAGCTAAGCCCTCAATCGCGTTTTTCACATATTATGAAGTTGGACCAGTTTATGAGGTAGGACTCTGGTTTCTTTACAGATCCCACTCTGCTTCCTTATTTTTAAAAAGTCTTTGCTGTGAAATTTTAAAACCATACACACACACACACACACACACACACACACACAGGCCATACACAAAACTAGGGAAAAGACTGTAAAGAACACTTATGTGCCCACCACCCAGCTTCAACAGTTACCTACATTCTGAAAATCTGGTTTCATCTGTTATCCTCACAACTTCATGTATGTGTGTCTTTGTGCACATGCATTCACTGGAGTATTTTAAGGAAAAGCTTAGATAGCATGTCATTCTTCAGTTAATACTTTAGTGAGTATCTCTAACAGATAAGGCCTATTAAAGAATAACCATCATCATACCCAGCAATATTAACAGTGATTCCTTAATATCAACCAATATCCATCCACATCTGATTTTTAGCTATTTTTTTAAAAGTCAATTTATAATTGGTTTCTTTGAGTCAGAATTCAAACATTGCATTTGGTTAAAGTATCTCTTATTTCTCCCTTAGTTTATAATTGCTGCTCCATCCTTTTCTTTTTAAAAATGCCATTTATTTGTAGAAGAAACTGTAATTTCTTGTATTCTGGATTTGGCTAATTGCTTTATTTTTTGTTTTTTTTAATTTAATTTTTATTTTATATTAGAGAACAGTTGATTTACAATGTTGTATCAGTTTCAGGTGTACAGCAAAGTGATTCAGTTATACATATACCTACATACATTCTTTGTCAGATTCTTTTCCCATATAGGTTATTATAGAATACTGAGTAGAGTTCCCTGTGTTATACAGTAGGTCCTTGTTGATTATCTGTTTTATATGTAGTAATGTATATATGTTATATCCCAAACTCCTAATTTATCCCTCCTCCCACCTGTTCCCTTTGATAACCGTAAGTTTGTTTTCGAAGTCTGTGAGTCTGTTTCTGTTTTGTATATAAGTTCATTTGTATCATTTTTTAAACAATCCACCTGTAAGTGATACCATATGATATTTGTCTTTCTCTGTCTGACTTACTTCACTTAGTATGATAAACTTTATGTACATCCATGTTGCTGCAAATGGCATTCTTTCATTCTTTTTTATGGCTGAGTCATATTCCATTCTATATAGGTACCATATCTTCTTTATCCATTCATCTATTGATGGACATTTAGGTTGCTTTCATGTCTTGGCTATTGTAAATAGTGCTGCAGTGAACATTAGGGTGCATATATCTTTTCGAATTATGGTTTTCTCCAGATATATGCCCAGCAGCAGGATTGGTGGATTATATGGTAGTTCTATTTAGTTTTAAGGAACCTCGATACTATTCTCCATAATGATATTACCAATTACATTCCCACCAACAGTGTAGGAGGGTTCCCTTTTCTCCGCACCCTCTCCAGCATTTATTGTTTGTAGAGTTTTTGATGAAGGCCATTCTGACTGGTTGTAGTTTCGATGTGCATTTCTCTAATAATTAGTGATGTGGAACATCTTTTCATGTGCTTTTTGGCCATCTGTATGTCTTCTTTGGAGAAATGTCTATTTAGATCTTCTGCCCATTTTTTTATTTGGTTGGTTTTTTTTTTTTATATTGAGCTGCATGAGCTGTTTGTATATTTTGGAGATTAATCCCTTGTCGGTCTCATCATTTGCAAATATTTTCTCCCATTCTGTGGGTTGTCTTTTTGTTTTGTTTATGGTTTCCTTTGCTGTGCAGAAGCTTTTAAGTTTAATTAGGTCCCACTTGTTTATTTTTGTTTTTATTTCCATTACTCTAGGAGGTGGATTGAAAAAGATATTGCTGCAATTCATGTCAAAGAGTGTCCTGCCTGTGTTTTCCTCTAAGAGTTTTATAGTATCAGGCCTTACATTTAGGTCTTTAATCCATTTTGAGTTTATTTTTGTGTATGGTGTTAGAGAGTGTTCTAATTTCATTTTTTACCTGTAGCTGTCCATTTTTCCCAGCACCATTTATTGAAAAGGCTGTCCTTTCTCCACTGTATGTTCTTGCCTCCCTTGTCATAGAGTAATTTACCATAGGTGTGTGGGTTTATTTCTGGGTTTTCCATCCTGTTCATTGATCTATATTTCTGTTTTTGTGCCGATACCAAACTGTTTTGATTACTGTAGCTTTGTATTATAGTCTGAAGTCAGGGAGTCTGATTCCTCCAGCTCTGTTTTTCTTTCTCAGGATTGCTTTGGCTATTCAGGGTCTTTTGTGTCTCCATACAAATTGTAAAGTTTTTTGTTCTAATTCTGTGAAAAATGACATTGGTAATTTAATAAGGATTGCATCGAATCTGTAGATTGCCTTAGGTAGTATAGTCATTTTGACAATATCGATTCTTCTAATCAAGGAACATGGTGTATCTTTCCATCTGTTTGTGTCATCTGCAATTCCTTTCATCGGCATCCTATAGTTTTCAGAGTACAGGTGTTTTGCCTCCTTAGGCAGGTTTATCCCTAGGTATTTTATTCTTTTTGATGTGATGGTAAATGGGATTGTTTCCTTAATTTCTCTTTCTGATATTTTGTTGTTAGTGTATAGCAATGCAAGAGATTTCTGTGTAATAACTTTGTTTCCTACAACCTTACCGAATTCGCTGATGAGCTCTAGTAGTTTTCTGGTAGCATCTTTAGGCTCTTCTGTGTATAGTACCATGTCATCTGCAAACAGTGACAGTTTTACTTCTTTGCCAATTTGAATTCCTTCTATTTCTTTTTCTTCTCTGATTGCCATGGCTAGGACTTCTAAAACTATGTTGAATAATGGTGGTGAGAATGGACCTCCTTGTCTTGTTTCTGATCTTAGAGGAAATGTTTTCAGTTTTTCAACGTTGAGTATGATGTTAGCTGTGGGTTTGTCATATGGCCTTTTTTATGTTGAGGTGAGTTCCCTCTATGCCCACTTTCTGGAAAGTCTTTATCATAAATGAGTGTTGAATTTTGTCAGAAGCTTTTTCTGCATCTATTGTGATGATCATATGGTTTTTATTCTTCAATTTGTTGATGTGGTATATCACACTGACTGATTTGTGGGTATTGAAAAATCCTCGCATCCCTGGGATAAATCCCACTTGATCATGATGTATGATCCTTTTAATGTATTGTTGGATTTGGTTTCTAGTATTTTGTTGATAATTTTTGCATCCATGTTCATCAGTGATATTGGCCTGTAATTTTCTTTTTTTGTAGTATCTTTGTCTGGTTTTGGTATCAGGGTGATGATGGCCTCATAGAATGAGTTTAGGAGTATTCCTTCCTCTGCAATTTTTTGGAAGAGTTTCAGAAGGACAGGCGTTAAGTCTTTAAATGTTTAATAGAACTCGCCTGTGAAGCCATCTGGTCCTGGGCTTTTGTTTGTTGGAAGTTTTTAAACTACAGCTTCAATTTCAGTACTTGTGATTTGTCTGTTCATATTTTCTATTTCTTCCTGGTTCAGTCTTGGAAGGTTGTACCTTTCTAAGAATTTGTCCATTTCTTCTAGGTTGTGTATTTTATTGGCATATAGATGCTTGTAGTAGTCTCTTATGATCCTTTGTATTTCTGTGGTGTCCGTTGTCACTTCTCCTTCTTCATTTCTAATTTTATTGATTTGAGCCCTCTCCCTTTTTTTCTTGATGAGTCTGGTTAAAGGTTTATCAGTTTTGTTTATCTTTTCAAAGAATTGACTTTTTTGTTTCATTGATCTTTTCTATTGTTTTCTTCATCTCTATTTTGTTTATTTCTGCTCTGATCTTTATGATTTCTTTCCTTCAACTAACTTTGGTTTTTATAAAAAAAAATTAATTAATTAATTAATTATTTTTTGGCTGTGTCGGGTCTTAGTTGTGGCACGTGGGGTCTTCATTGCAGCATGTGGGATCTTTCATTGCAGTGCGTGGGATCTTCATTGTGGCGCACAGGCTTCTTTCCAGTTGTGGCATGCAGGTTTTCTCTCTCTAGTTGTGGTGTGTGGGCTCCAGGGTATGTGGGCTCTGTAACTGTGGTGTGTGGGCTTAGTTGCCCTGCTGCATGTGGGATCTTACTTCCCCCACCAGGGATCGAACCCATGTCCTCTGCATTGGAAGGCAGTTTCTTTACCACTGGACCACTAGGGAAGTCCCTAACTTTGGGTTTTGCTTGTTCTTCTTTCTCTAGTTGCTTTAAGCACAATGTTAGGATGTTTATTTGAGATTTTTCTTCTTTCCTGAGGTAAGAGTGTATTGCTGTAAACTTCCCTCTTAAAAGTGCTTTTGCTGCATCCCATAGGCTTTGGACCATTGTGTTTTCATTTTCATTGGTCTCTAGGTAGTTCTTTATTTCCTCTTTGATTTCTTCAGTGAACTATTGGTTGTTTAGTAACATATTGTTTAACCTCCATGTGTTTGTGTTTTTTAGTTTTTTTCTTGTCATTGATTTCTAATCTCATAGTGGAACAGCTGTATTTCTCTGTCGTCTCATTTTGTCTAACTTTCTGTGTTTGTGGCCTCCATTCCTCAGGCTGCAGGATTATAGTTCTTCTTGCCTCTGGTGTCTGCCCCCTGGTGTGTGAGGTTGGTCCAGGGTCTTGTGCAGGCTTCCTGGTGGGAGGGACTGGTGCCTGCCCACTGGTGGGTGGAGCTGGGTCTTGTCCCTCTGGTGGGCTGGCTCGTGTCAAAATGTGTGTTTATAAGCAGCTGTGGGGTCAGGATGTCTTTAGGCAGCCTGTCTTCTGATGGGTGGGCCTGTGTTCCCACCATGTTGGTTGTTTGGCCTGAGGTGTCCCAGCACTGGAGAAGTGCAGGCTGTTTGGTGATGTCAGGTCTCAGTGCCAAAATGACAACCTCTGGGAGAGCTCATGCTGATGGGTATTCCCTGGGGCATCCGCCACCTGTGTCCTTGCCTCCACAGTGAGCCATAGCTGACCCCCACCTCCCCAAGAGACCCTCCAAGACCCACAGGTGGGTCTGGCCCAGGCTCCTATGGAGTTACTGCTTTGCCCTGAGTCCCAGTGCATGTGAAACCTTGTGTGCGCCCTCCAAGAGTGGAGTCTCTGTTTCCCCCAATCCTGTGGAGCTCCTGCACTCAAGCCCCACTGGCCTTCAAAGCCAAATGCTCTGGGGGCTCCTCCTCCTGATGCCAGATGCCCAGTCTGGGGAGCCTGACGTGGGGCTTGGAACTCTCATTCCTACGGGAGAACCTTTGCAATATAATTATTTTCCACTTTGTGGGTTGCCCACCCAGTGGGTATGGGATTTGATTATATCAGGAAAGTGCCCCTTCTACCATGTCATTGTGGCTTCTTTGTCTTTGGGTGCAGAATATCTTTTTTGGTAGGTTCAAGTTTTTTTGTTGATGGTTGTTCAGCAGTTAGTTGTGATTTTGGTGTTTTTGTGAGGAGTTGAACTGAAGTCCTTCTACTCCGCCTTCTTGTCTCAGTTTGACTCTCGCTAATTGCTTTATTTGGTGACATTAAACATATTCCTTTATCCTCCATATATTTTATAAACATGTCAGATGTAGAGGTTTGATTAGATTCATGTTCAAGTTTTTAAAAATTTTTTTGGCAAGAATACTTCTTTGGTTGTGGTGTATATTTCTTGTTGAATCCCATCAGGAGGAACGTGATACTCGGTTTTCCTATTATTGGTGATGAATGGCTTCAGGTTTTATAAGCCTAATTCATCCTTTATAAAGTTTTTATCAATGTTTTATTTAATGGTTTTAGTAGCATTAGATGATTGTTGCCTAGATCAATTTTTTTTTAAAATTAGGGGTTATAAAACGGTGACTTCTAATTCTGTTATTTTTTCTGCATTTATTACCTGTGATTTCCTGTTTTTAAAAAACTTCCCCTCGGGCTTCCCTGGTGGCGCAGTGGTTGAGGGTCCGCCTGCCGATGCAGGGGACACGGGTTCGTGCCCCGATCCCGGAGGATCCCGCGTGCCGCGGAGCGGCTGGGCCCGCGAGCCGTGGCCGCGGAGCCTGTGTGTCCGGAGCCTGTGCTCCGCGACGGGGGAGGCCACGGCGGTGAGAGGCCCGCGTACAGCAAAAAAAAAAAAAAAAAAAAAACTTCCCCTCAAACTTCTGTTTATATCCCCTCTTCCTTAAATTCTCTTTACCTCTATAGATAACTATTTCTATTAGTTTGGGTTCTTCCATTGTTTCTTTTTGGAATCATAAGCAAATATGTAGATATATATTTGAACCCTTTCTCCTTCTTACTGTCCACACCTTGCTTTTTTCACTTAACAGTATATCTAGTGATTACTTCAAGAGCAATATGTAGAGACTTTTCTCATTCATTTTCCTAGTTTCCCTCTTGCTGCTAGCCTCCTTCCATCCTGGGGAATCAGGTCAAGACCAAGCTTAGCAGTCACCAATTCTGCTCACCATATGCAAAGACAGCTATTCTTTTTTTTTTTTTTTTTTGCGGTATGCGGGCCTCTCACTGTTGTGGCCTCTCCGGTTGGGGAGCACAGGCTCCGGACGCGCAGCCTCAGCGGCCATGGCTCACGGGCCCAGCTGCTCTGCGGCACGTGGGATCTTCTCGGACTGGGGCACGAACCCATGTCCCCTGCGTCGGCAGGCGGACTCTCAACCACTGCGCCACCAGGGAAGCCCAAGACAGCTATTCTTAATGATGACAATCCCTTCACACACATATGGATTGTACTTTACAGTTTAAAGAGCACTTGCAAATCCATAATTCTTTAGGAACTCTCATCCACCCATAGCAAAAGCAGACTAATATGTCAGGCTTTTAGGCTAAATGTTAAAGAAAACATTTTGTTTACTTTTTGAACTCAACAATTATGTATTCTCTTTTGGACTTGTGTGCTTGGGATTTCTGTGTCTGGTCATCACATTTCAAAGACAGTTGGAAAAGTTGGCAAAGACTCAAGAGAAAGGGAGCTGAAATAATTTCAGTTTGGGCATGGAATGGGGCAAAGGGATGACTGCCCAGGGACATACAAAAGCCATTTCTGTAGGACCTGCAAGTGTCCACTGTGGAGCCTGTAGATGAGGTGAGCTTAGGCTGCATAGGACCATCTTCCCCTCCTGTCTTTACTCTTTTGTGGCACAATTTTTTTTCTTTTGAAAAGCTTCTTTATTAACACAAAGTACTATTCTTTTTTTTTCTTTTGTAAATTTTTACTTATTTATTTTTGGCTGTGTTGGGTCTTTGTTGCCATGCGCGGGCTTTCTCTAGCTGCGGTGGGCCGGGGCTACTCTTCCTTGTAGTGCGCGGGCTTCTCATTGCAGTGGCTTCTCTTGGTGCAGAGCATGGGCTCTAGGCATGTGGGCTTCAGTAGTTGTGGCACGTGGGCTCAGTAGTTGTGGTTCATGGGCTGTAGAGCACAGGCTCAGTAGCTGTGGCACACGGGCTTAGTTGCTCCACGGCATGTGGGATCTTCCTGGACCAGGGCTCGAACCCTTGTCTCCTGCATTTGCAGGCAGATTCTTAACCACTGTGCTACCAGGGAAGACCCTGTGGCACAATTTTATTTATCTTCCCCACTAGATTGAAACCCACACAGGCAGGGATTATTTCTAGGTTTATGTTATCATTTTATTATTAGTGCTGGCATATAGTAGGTCCACTGACTGAATTACTTGAATACTTGAATATGGGTCTACCTCTTAGCCTTGCCTGCCCCTGATGCAAGCTAAGTCAAGAACAAATGAAAGGGGCCTCATTTTACTAAAAAAAAAAAAAAAGTGTGTGTGTGTGTGTGTGTACTTCTCAAAGGGTTTGTTTGTGGGTCACCCACCTGGCAGATATGGGATTTGATTTTATCATGATTGCATCCCTCCTGCTGTCTTATTGTGCCTTCTTTGTTTTTAGATGTAGGATATCTTTTTTGGTAGGTTCCAGAATTTTTCTGTCAATGATTGTTCAGCAGTTAGTTGTGATTTGGGTGTTTTCATAAGAAGGGCTAAACTCATGTCCTACTCTGCCATCTTGTCTGAGATCTTCCCAAGGGGTTTCGATAAGGTGGTGAATGACAGCTTACAGATGGTTTCGTAAGGTCGCTAAATATGCAAAATGGTTAAATATATAGGGAAACCTGCTGTATAAAAAATAAATAAAATTAAATTTAAAAAAATATATAGGGAAGTATATGTAAAATAATGTTAAAATTAAACAAAGCACAGCATAATGATTATGAGTAAGATCTGAGTACATATGGCTGGAAGAAGCCACTTACACTGCCCAGAGAATCATACATAATTAGCACATTTCAGGGAAGGAGTTACAGTATCATTTGTTTCATAAACTTGTGTTGACACTGATGAAAACTTCTATTTATTTTTTAATTTGGGTGATTTTTGTTTTTATTGAAGTATAGTTTATTTACAATGTTGTGTTAATTTCTGATGTATAGCAAAGTGATTCAGTTATACATATATATACATTCTTTTTTTAAATATTCTTTTCCATTAAGGTTTATCATAGGATACTGAATATAGTTCTGTATGCTGTACAATAGGACCTTGTTGTTTATCCATTCCATATATAATAGCTTACATCTGCTAACCCCAATCTCCGACTCCATCCATCCCCCTTTCACCTCCCCCTTGGCAACCACAAGTTTGTTCTCTATGTCCATAACTCTGTTTCTGTTTCATAGATACGTTCATTTGTGTCATATTTTGGATTCCATATGTATGTGATATCATATGGTATTTGCCTTTCTCTTTGTGGCTTCACTTAGTATGATAATCTCATGTTGCTGCAAATGGCATTATTTTGCTCTTTTTTTATGGCTGAGTAATAATCCATTGTATATACACACCACATCTTCTTTATCCATTCCTCTGTTGATGGACATTTAGGTTATTTCCATGTCTTGGCTATTGTGAATAATGCTGCTATGAACACAGGGGTGCATGAATCCTTTTGGATTAGAGTTTTGTTTGGATATATGCCCAGGAGTGGGATTGCTGGTAATTCTATTTTTAGTTTTCTCAAGAACATTCCATACTGTTTTCCGTAGTGGCTGTACCAACTTACATTCCCTCCAGCAGTGTAGGAGAGTTCCTTCTTCTCCACATC